>NC_056524.1:130212565-130291393 GCF_019175285.1 Sceloporus undulatus | reverse complement strand
GATGATGATGATGATGATGATGATGATGATGATGATGATGATGATGATGATAGACTATTTTAAGCCATTGATATTGTCCCCACAGAATCCATGGATATAGAGGCTTGACTATATACCCCAGGCTTCCATTCCAGATAGGATGCTTAAAATGACAACCAGAATTGCACAGGAAAATGCTTAATCAGAATGCAGCTGAAGCCAAACTTAAAGTACATATCAGTGTACCTCAACAGAAGGCACTTGCACACACTATTGCCTTTGCTTTATGTACAAATATAAGTTAGAGGCTATTCACACTGCCCCTGTCCTGGCCAGATCAGGGCCATGGCAACTTCATGCCGCAGCCCCAATCTGGCCTCTAGAGGACACAAAAAGGATCTGCAAAAAGCAACTCCTTTTTGCGTTCTCCAAAGGGTATCATAGCTGCAGCAGCATGTCTGTATGATGCCCCTTCAGTACTGCATTATGCTGCGTGCCATCCGGAATGGCACAGGGCATTGTGATGCCCTGAGGGCAGAGTCAGGACATCCAGCATCAGTACACTTTGCCCTGACTCCACCCACTGGCCGGCACAAAGTGCCGGTCTGTACAAGGCCTTAGTCAAGTATCAATGATTAATGAGGAATTTGTAGATCAGTGAGAAGTCCCTGTCACCGATCCCCACCTTTTAAGGCTCAAAAGACAGAAGGTTCCTTTACTGATGGCCAGTGCATATCAGGTCATACAAGAGAAGAAACATTTATATAATCTAAAGTGTAATTATTTAGGTAACAAAGTATTTCGTGGTTTAAAGGTCAAAACTACAACCCTTTAAAAAGTCAATCACAAAGGTCTCTTTCTAATGGAGGTATGTGAAAGGTATGTAATAAAGTGACAAATTGCTTGGATGTAAAGATCAAAAGGGCTTTGGAACAATAACATACTTCTATGGACAGCTCCTGAGTTATTATAAACATTAGTAAAACTTCCATAAATATCAGGCCTGTAGGCCAACAGGCACAACTATTCTCAGAAGTGCTTCTTCTCAGATCTCTTCCAACTGTTCTCTCTCCATCTGTTAGTATTTTTAATTGATTGCATGTTATCAAATGGCTTTCCCCCCATTAAATGACATTGAAATAACCAGAACAAATATACGGTACTTGTCTTTTCTGACATAAACCTTTCTGCCTTCATTGCTTTTTCTGTGCTGAGAACATTAATTTTAATGCAGAGTTTTCTCTTCTTTATCCTTCTTTGTCTCTCTACATAGGAGGGTAACAAATAATAAAGGACCCTCACTTTCATGTCTCCTTGAATGAGTTAACTACTTTATTATTTTCTTTTTCTTTTTGGCTGTCTCATTTTGAACACTTAACTCTCATAGGGTAAAGCATGGGCTGTTTCATACATTTTAAAATAATACATTGTCTCATTGATGATAGCGCTGTCATTTGTTTTCATTCTGCTGAGATGTCATTTTCTCAGATTGAAATTTATTTTAAAGGAGAGAAGTCCAGCTTCCTGGAAAATGGAACTAAGGAATAGTTTGAAGAGTGTTATTGATGTTATAGTTACTATTACTGTTATTTGGTGTTAACAATCTTACTGATGAGCAAAACAGTGAATTTTAAAATGGGAACACAAGATAGTAGAAGTTATTCACTTTCAGCAAAGCTTTAGGCATATTTCTTGCTCATTCCTATTTAAACCATTGCCCCCCTCAAGTTTAAATGTGAGTGGATCATGATATAGTTAAAATAAACCACAATATATCTACGATTAACTGAGCAAAAGAAGTTGTAGCATAAACTTCTATAGATTTGTTCCATTTCATCAGAATCTGAAGAAGATTAAGTCTACGAAAGCTTATGAAAGCTATAATGTCTATGAAAGCTTATGCTACAATTTCTTTCATTTAGTTAGTCTCAAAGGTGCTGCAAAATCACTTTCTGTACTGATTTTCCAGACTAACATGGGCGGGTTACAGATTGCCGAAATGTGGCGGTCTGCTGCCGCTGCCGGTTGCTGTGTCCGGGAACTGCAGCAGCCAAACGGCACGGTTCCCGGACGCAGCAAAGAAGGAGCGCGAAAATCATGCTCCTTCTTGCTCCCTGGAAGAGACGCCACGAGGCGCTAGTTGCGCACTCGCGACGTCACTTCCGGGGCGCGATGTGCGGACGCAGAGTGTCCGCTACGTCAATATGGCTGCGGCCGTGTGGAATGGCCGCCGTCATTTGTTACGGACTCTGTCCATAATAGGAGTAGGGGCGTCTGGAAGAGATGCCCTTTTTCCAAAATGGGACATCCTAAGGACGTCCCTTATGGTGGTGTGTAACGCGCCATGGCTATGTCTCTGCAAATAGTTAATTATTTTGAGAAATGTACAGAAGGAAAATGATTTGGTTTCCCCCACAATTTTATCTTTGAGAGAGGGATCCCTTTAATAGCAAAACTATTCAAAAATGCATGAGACCCGGAAAGTTATCAGACCAGGTAAATAGCCTCTAAAATGTTGAGGAAGTGCACGTGTGTGAAAGCTTGGCACGCTTCCTCAACGTCAGGGAATTGTTAGCTGCCCTCCATTGTCACTGAATCATTCAGGGAGAGGCAGTTTCCTCTGAACAGAAATTTTGTGATCAGAGAAAAATTATGGAGCTTTCTACTTCTGAACTTAATGTTTTATTGGCCCACTGAAGATTCCCCACATTATCCAATGACCAAAACACATTCATGGGTCTTGATGTTACCTAAGTATAAGCTTGTAGTTTTGTAGGCACTACTGAGCCTTCTGTTGATAGTTTTAAATGTTACTTTAAATAAATGAAATGATTATGCTACCTGAAATTATAGGCAGAGCCTGATTTGTAATCTTACTGTTTATATGTACTGTTTTGAGAATTTCAAATATTTGTGAAACAGAAAAGGCAAGCAAGTCTTGCCAGCCTGAATTAAACTTCTGATTAATTTCAAAAAAGAAAGAAAGAAAGAAAAGAAAAGAAAAGAAAAGAAATTTTGTGTTCAGAGGAAACTGCCTCTCCCCAAACTATTCAGTGATGCTGGAGGGGAGCCAATGATTCCCTGATGATAAGGAAACACACCAAGCTTTCATACATGCACACTTCTTCAATGTTCTAGAGGCCATGGAAAGTACTGGTGTGATTATCTTATATTAATCAAGATTATCCATTTATCTTATGCTGTTTTTATGTAGGACTGTATGG
Source organism: Sceloporus undulatus (assembly GCF_019175285.1). Classification (NCBI taxonomy): domain Eukaryota; kingdom Metazoa; phylum Chordata; class Lepidosauria; order Squamata; family Phrynosomatidae; genus Sceloporus; species Sceloporus undulatus. The sequence continues at coordinate 130,288,190 of NC_056524.1, read as the reverse complement.
GAATTATATGTTACACTTTGTGGCCATTCAGACTACATTTTACCCTGGATTAGGAACCGAATTATCTACGTGAAGTTCATATTCGCCCCGAAACTTTCACAATCGAATCAGAGGCATGTACAACCGTTTCAGGGCAAATGTCCCTTAGCGCGAGTCTTTTTAATTCGGAGAAAAAGCCATCTCTTTTGAAAAAAAAAAACGGGTTCAGCGAATATGAACTTGCCCCTGATCATGATTGGGTCAAGTTCATGGGTTTAGGTCAGAGGAAGGGCAGAAGGTGAGCATTCCCTCCCCTTCATTGGAGAAGGAGGAGGAGGAGGAGGAGGAGGAGGAAGGAGCCAAAGGGTCCCAAGAGATGGAGGAGGATCAGGAGGAGGAGGAGGATGAAGGAGCCAGGGTAAAGCAGGGGGCCATGGATGGCAATCGGGAGGAGGACCAGGAGGAGAAGGAAGGAGCCAAAGGGTTCCAGGAGAATCCGGGACAGAAGAGGACTAGGAGGAGGAGGAGGAGGATGAAGAGCTGGAGGAGAGAAGGGGGCCATGGAGAGCAATTGGGGTAACAGAGCAGGAGGAGGTTCAGGGCAGGTCAGAGGGAGGGCACCGAAATGGAGTAAGCCTCTGCTCTCCCACCAGAGAGCTGTCTCTTTTTTAAAAAAATTAAAAATTATTTTTGACAAACTATGCGCATGGTTTTAACTTGAGGTATATATATATATATAGATAGATAGAATGTTGCTGGTTGCCTGTTTCCCTTTCCCTTTCATTTCCGCCTCCAGCAGCAAGGCACTTTGCAAAAGGCATTTGCGAAAGGCTTTTTTTCCTATGAGAATGCTACAATGCAAATGTTACAAATGCTGCTCTTTCCAATTTGGCAAATTGATACAGAATGTTTTTGCTACTGTCTGTAAGGAATTCAGGGGTAGCTCAGGGAAAGCAATGGGTGCATGGCATTTCTGACATTCCAAGGTGAGGAATTTATCATTATCATTATCATTATTATTATTAGGCATTCTGGATGGCAAGGAGAGAGGATGCAGGATGGATAGATGGCATTAGTTTGCATTTTGGGGCAAACGGGGCCAAGGGAAGATCCATGACCTGCAGTGACTCAAATCTCTACAACACAAACACACACACAGGAGGTTTTTAGGATTGACAAAATGTGTGCATACTGGGCACCTGTTTTTTTTTAAGGAGGGGGGAAGGGGGAAATCACCCATCCAATTGGCCAATCGCTGTAAAAAAAATCACCCTTACCAAAGCGGAAGAGAATTTGATTGAAAGCAAAGGAGGATTTTTTTTAAAACCGGTTACCGCAAATGTGAACTCTCCTCTAGGAGCAGCAATGGCGTCCATGGGTAAATAACCCTGATTAAGGTATTTCGTAGTCAGCACTTGCTTCCGGAGAGATTCTGGGGAAGGAGGCCCGATTCTGCCCAGTTCCATCCAGGGCAAATAGCTCAGTCTGAATGGGCCCTTTATTTCATATCTAATCTCTGTGTCTTAATTATACCCATAGAGTGTTTAAAATTATGTCCAAAGGAATTTCAGTTAAATCCTGTGTTTAAATGATGCATACATGATGCTTCAAATGAAACAATCATTATAGTCAGTTCTTGGCTGAGATTCTATTAAGAAATGCCATAGCATAATGTATGCTGGTGTAAATCCACAGAACTACAGAGAGAAACAAGGTAGATAAACTGTTGGAGATAGTCAGCGCTGTGCTCACCTGCCTTTCTGGGAGTATCACAGGTTGTTATACTACATAAAGAAACACTTGAGCAACTGCCAGTTATGCAAGGATAAAGCCTCAGCATAATTTCAGCGCTTATCTTAGCAGCAACCCAAATACAGAGTTCAGTGGAATCCTTCCCAGATAGGTGTACATAAGTGTTGTTTATTCATTGGTTTTGTATCTCATCTTTCTTCTGCAAAGGGGACAAAAGGCACATTAATAGTACTACTAAACCAAATAATATAATTTAAATTATATTAAATTTAATTCTATATTAATACTTTTATGTTTTAAAACAATTTTAAAAAACCCATTTATAAACATGTTTCTCATAAAAGCACAGCATACAAGAATGCCCAATCCTCATCAGCTAGTCAGTTGTCAAAAGCCATGACATGTGCTTCTAGCATTAGGAACACATTAACCCTTGTACACCTCACAAGTTGAAGCCACATTAAACTATTGAAAATCCCATTCTTTATATTAAACCCTAATTTATATTAAAATCTTCCTGGCAGGAATTTATTACTGACACTCTGTATTGTAGAATGAAAAGTGCAGGCTGTGATCTATAAAGATCTATGCAACATTGTTCAATCTGTCCAACATGTTTCGTTGAGTCTTAAAATCTTCAGAGAAGGGTTTTCTCTTGGTCCTACCACAATCACTTACATGTTTGGTGAAGACACAGGAGAGAGCCTTTTTAGTGGCTGCTCCTTGACTGTGGAATTCTCTCCCATGGGAGGTTTGGTTGTTCACCTGCATGTTCTCTTTCTGCCAGCAGGCAAAGGTGCTTTTATTTAGGCAGGCCCTTGCTCTTAAGAAGGGTCATTTAATGAGGTGTGCCATGCTTTTATAGTTTTCAACATTTTTTTATTGTTTTAATTTTGTATTTTTAATAGAATTGCTTATTTAATTTTATTTAATTGCTTTTAACTGTTATTGTTGTTGCTAACTGACCATGAATTGGCTTTGACTCATTGTAATCCTTTTCATGAGACATCTCTAAACCCCTCTGTCCTCACCCTCTCTGCTCAGATCCTATAGTCTCAGGCCAATGTCTTTTCTGACTGAGTCTAACCATCTGGCATGTGGACTTCTTCTCTTTCTACTCCTTCCACCTTTCCTAGCATCATTATATTTTCTAATTATACATTTTTCCTCATGATGTGGCCAAACTACGACAGCTTCAATTTAGAACAAAGAGACAAGAAGGAGTGGCTAGAGGTCACTTCCTCCCACAGTGTCATGGAATCACAGCGAACACATGCCACAGTCCTGATGCCAACCCTTGCTGAAGTCCCAAATGGACTATGGCAAGGAGCAGAAAAGATCTACTCCTTTTGGGGCACAGCTTCTGTGTGGGTTGAGGGCATGGGTCATCTGAATACCACTCTCCCAAGCTATACCGAAGTTGGCTTTTTATGCCCATCTGTTTCGAGCCAAAGTCATCTTGGCATCCATAAAATTCTGACTTGATCTGTTCTAGAATCCGTTTGTTTTTCTTTTTAGTTGACAATGGTTCCTTCAGCACTCTTCTCTAGCAGCACATCTCAAATGAGTTAATTTTCTTCCTATCAGCTTTTTACACTGTCCGGCTATAACATCCATAAATGGTAATAGAGAATACAATGGCTTGGACTGTGCTCACTTTAGAGTTCAGAGTTATGTCTTCATGATCTTGTCCAGTTCTTTCATAGCTGTCCTTCCCAGTCATAGCCTTCTTATTTCTTGACTTCAGGTTCTGATCAATATCTGAGCGAGGATGTATGAATGCTTTGACAATTTCAATTTTCTCATTGTCTAGGGTAAATTCATGTAGATCTTATGTGGTGGTGGTGGTGGTGGTGGTGGTGGTGGTGGTGGTTGTTGTTGTTGTTGTTGTTGTTGTTGTTATTATTATTAGTTCAGAATTAATCTGACCCTGGCACTTTCCTGCTTGACCTTCTTCAATAATTGCTGCAGTTCTTTGTTTCTGCTTTGTTGTGTGATCAGCATATCTTAGGTTGTTAATGTTTCTTCCTCCTGTCTTCACTCCTCCTGCCTCTGAGTCTAAGCCTGCTCTGCGTACAGTGTTTTCTGTATACAGGTTGAATCAATCGGATGATTGTATTCAGCCTTGCCTGACCCATTTGCTGATTGGGAACCATTCTGTTTCTCATATTCAGTTCTGATTGCTGTCTCTTGTCCTGAGTACAAGTTACATAAGCCATAGCTTTCCATGATCTATACAGTCAAAGGCTTTGATATACTTTATTTTAAATTAAATTGATAAATAAAATAAAATAAATAATAAAAACCCTCCCCTAAGGTGCCCAATAAATGCCAACAATGGTGAAATTTCTACACTGTGTATAAACATGGCTTTGTACTAAAGCCTCTGGGGCCTAAGTGGCTCCATTCAAATCTGCACATATGTGTGGTTGCAGATGGTCTTACCTGTCTTCTTTTAACTCGATCAATTATTTAAATTACTTTTAAATAAATTGTTCAAATTATTCCTGTTGTTTTAAATTGTTTTAAACTGTCTCAACCAATTTTATTGCATACCTCACTGACATCCTTGGATATAGTGAAAGAGATAAATATTTAAATAAATGAATATTATTATTATAAAAGTATTTTTCTACCAGCAGAAGGACAATAAGAAAGGAGACAGTCTCATTTCCTTTCCTATGGAGCTCCAGAGGCTGGCAATGATCAACAAGAAAGTCCTTTCACAGCAGTTCTAAGAACCTCTCATTAGAGATGCAAAGGGTTCTCCTGCAAAAGAAATTCACTATTTCAAATGGAATCCCTCAAATATTTCTGAACAAAAGTGAAAACAGAAATAGGTTCAGGGTCTAAAACTGTCTTTGTAATGTAAAGCTTGCTGTTGATCACTCAGTGTCCATTGGATATAGGGCAAAGGCGATATGCGAGTTGATTTCCAATGTGAAACAACATTTCTGTTTCCACACTTTCCCCCATTTTCCATGTAGCCATTAAACCTGTCATGATTCCCAAGGTTTATTACAACTTAGCCACTTGGACTGGGGGTGAAGCAGACGGGTCAAAAGGAGTGGTCAGAGGCTGCTCTAGCCCTGATTTCTCCAGGACCATGGTGATTGGATGTCACAGCCCTGAAGCTGGCTGCTGCCACAGTTACGAAATGGGCCACAAGCAGGATCGGCTTTTTGCTGCTCCTTTTCAGGCCTGCTTTGGACTGTCTTAGGTAGCTTTGGAGCAACTTCTGGTCAGTTTGGGGGCATCCATCATTTGAACGACACACCCCTAAAGCTCTTGGAAGGTGCCTTATTTGACCTGTGTGTTTTGCACCACAGTTATTCTTATCCAGGGCTTGGAAATGTTCATCTAGAGACTACAATGTCCACAGCCAGTATGACTAATGATCAGGAATGATCAGAATTATTGTCCAAGATTGGGATGCACTGGAGTCAATCATTCTCCATTTATTTTGCCAGAGTAGGAGATAATTACATGTTAGATCTGACAGACCACATATCCACCGTTGCCTCATTCCAGTGTTGATTATTTTGTCCTGGATGACCAGTTAAAGAGCTTCCTGTGTTCTGTAAGTCGTTCAGCTTGATAAAAAAGCTGCAATTAGTGGTCCTTTCCTGCCATTAGTCTACAACCTAAATTATTATTCATATTGTTCCTGTACTGGCATATCATGCTTACACAAAGATAATGTTTCAAGTGATATGAGCTGAAGGTTTTAAATATCTGCTGCTTATAGTGACATGCATTATTATATTATTATTCTCAGACTCCAGAGAAAGTATCAGTTATTATTAATCCAATCATAAAACACAGATTAAGAAGAAGTGCTATTTCATTTAACAAACGTTATCATTAAACATACCCCAAAAATGGACTGAAAATGTCAAGCTGGAAACTAAAAGGTTTAAATGAATACTTTCTCTATATCCATCTCTTTCACTTCAGACAAGAAGAAGAGAGCATGTTGCAGGGAGATAGTGCTCTGGAGAGAGTTTCATAAGGAACAGCCTGATTCCCCTAAAGCTTATTCATCAGAAACTAGATTTAGCATAATGCATTCTAGTGATTTTCACAATGTTTTAATGTGCAGTGTTCCTTAAAATTACTGTCTTGATAAAGAAGGCACATTTGCTCAATTGAAAGAAGCAGCAAATAAGAATATAGGGGGAGAAGGAGAATGTAATGTCAATCAACAGCAAGGACATTTGGTGGACAACTGGAAATGTCTGCAATACCCCAAATACCATACTATTGACAATACCATATGTGTAGTAATGAGCAACTAGCTCGCCTTAATTCTAGATTCGGTTCTGTATTGAGCTAGTTCTTGCTGGATTCTTTTCCTCCTGAGGACAGTTCCATAATAATACATTTGTACACTTAATGCTATTATCAGGTGTGCAATAGGGTTTGAATTGACCCAAATGGAGCCAAGTTCCTAAATATTACATTCATTTTTACCCAAGGGTTGGGGAATATATTTTGGATCAGATGACACCAGTGAGCATAAGAAGGACAGCTAGTTAAAATAAGCTCCTTACATTTACCTGACTGGTTGGTACAGCTAATGCTGTACCAACTATAGGGCACTGTAAAATAGTGTATTGGTTTATTCATATGCCAAAGCTGGGATGCCAAGTGGCTTTAAAATGTTGTTTTTTAAGTAAAAATACATACAGATTTAAAGCAAACAAAAGGTTATGGTTCAAAATGCATACAGTAACAAAGTCATTTAAAATTCCTCTGCTTAATAGCAGTGGTAGGAAAAATCCATTTTTTTGATATCCCAATCAGTCCTCAAAACCTTGTTGGAATAAAAAGGTCTTCCATTGTCTCCAAAAGGATATTGGGAGTACAGACATTTCCTGCTGCTTGCAAAGTTGCCATTCCAGTATGCTAGGAAGTAACTTTGGAATGTAAGTCTTTTCCTTTGAATGTTAGCTATATGAAAGTTTCCAAAGTACAGAAGGGGCAACAGTGCCATACTATCAACCATCTCGCTAATATTTCATGAGCACCTGCTTCCCCCACCACAACCCAAATATGAACAACCGCATAGAGAATGCCTAAAAAACTCATAATTTAAGTGCAACCTTCTACACAAACTGGACTGTTCAGTTTTCAGGTTTTCAGAAACCTAAATTTGTAAGTTGTGTTTGTAAAGTTCTTCTATGAATTCTCCCAAACTACCCTGTGAAGAGAACTCAAGGCTAAGAGAAAGGCAGACTGGTCCAAGATCAATGCAGCCTGGAACAGACTGGTCTGAAAAATTGGCTTCCATGCAGCTTGGGGGTATGGTGTTTAGATGCCACATGCCCCCAAGACATCTGTAAGACACCCTGTCTGAACAGAAATGGCCAGCTTCTAGCTACTCTGGGGACATGGCATTTACCAGCCCAAAGGGGAGCGGATCTTTCCCTCTCCTATTTGGCTCACCTCCAGGGCAGATTGGGACTGGAAATCAACCTTTTTGCAGTGGTCTGTTCCTGCCCTGAGTGAATAAATCCCAAATGAGAATAATCTTTGAAAACCACAATTTGTTATGACTTTTTGACATTAGAAAGAACACTGCTAAAACTACTCCTTGATTCCTCCAAGAACTAATTGAAACAAAGAATCACATCCCTAGTCTGATGTTTTTACTCCTACCTTATTGTCAGTAGGAGCTAGTAAGACCGTTTAGACTTAGGAGACATATTCAAGTGTAGCCCTGAAACTGTTGGCCACACAGTTTAGATTTAGGGAAACCACAACTAGTAGATTGTCACACAATAAACCACTAGTGCTATTATTAATCAAAGCAGTTAACTTCTTGACAGGAGAATAGGTAGCATACATAATCATGTCTTCTTTTTTTATGGTTCACAAGCACATCGTCAGTTGTTCCATGACTGAAAAGATACCAACTACAGAAGGCTGCCTAAGTATTGTGCTACCACATTTCAACTCACATGATAACAGGTGACTATTGCTTAAGAGATGCAGTCTGCAATAAAAGAAATGGCCAAAAAAAAAAAAAAAAAAATCACCAGGAACCGATGATATTCCAGTCAAACTGCTGCAATCCACATGAGCAGGATCAACTCTAGTGCTAACCAACATATGTCAACAGATATGGAAAACAAAATGATGACCAACAGATTGGAAATGGACAATATACATTCTCATCTACAAAAAAGGAGACACAAAAGACTTCAGCAACTATAGAACTATAGCACTAATCTGCTATGCAAGAAAAATTATGCTCAAAATTCTGCAACATAGACTACACAGAGAGAGAAGTCCCATATGTCCAAGCAGGATTCAGAAAAGTAAGAAGCACTAGGGATTACATTGCAAACATGTGATGGCTAATGGAGCACACCAAGGAATTCCAGAAGAAAATCAGCATGTGCTTCATAGACTATAGCAAAGCCTTTGACTGCATAGATCATGAAAGGCTATGATATGCCCTTAAACACATGGGAGTACCAATATGTCTGATAGGACAAGAAGTTATTGTCAGGACAGAACATGGGGAAACAGAATTATTCCTTATTGGCAAAGGAGTCAACCAAGGCTGCATCTTATCACCCTACCTGTTCAACATATATGCAGAGCATATTATACAAAAGACCAGGCTTGGACACAGAAGATGGAGGAATGAAAACAGGAGGAAGGAATATCAGCAATCTAAGATATGCAGATGATACCATAGTGCTAGTAGAAAACCTCACAGACCTGGAACAAGTACTGAGAAAGATCAAGAAAGAAAGTGCAAAGGCAGGCTTATTGTTGAACACAAAGAAGACAAAAATGATGACCATGGAAAATCTGCACAATTTCAACCTAGACAATGAGGGAAAAGAAATAGTACAGTGGGACCTTGCTATCCACTGGGGTTTGGTTCCAGAATCCCCCATGGATAACAAAATCCGTGGATGCTCAAGTCTCATTAAATATAATGGCAGAGCAAAATGGTGTCCCTAATATAAAATGAAAAAAATCAAGGTTTGCTATTTGGAATTCATACTTTTTGGGAACATTTTGAAGCCGTGGATGCTTGAATCCGTAGATAAAATAAATCTGTGGATAAGGAGGGCTGACTGTAAAATAATTCTCATACCTGGGAGCAAACATTGACAGGAACAGGGACTGTATCCAGGAAATCAGAAGAAGATTAAGAATGGTGAGGATGGCTATGAAAGTACTAGAAAAGATCCTAAAATGCAAAGATATACAACCTATCACAAAAGTTAGAATCATACAAGCCATTGTATTTCCTGTTACCATGTATGGATGTGAGAACTAGACAATTAAGAAACAAGATAAGAAGAAAATCAATTCATGTGAGTTGTGGTGCTAGAAAAGAGTGCTGTGGATTCTGTGGACAGCCAAGAAGACAAATAAATCAAGCCAGATATCTCCCTGGAAGCCATAAAGGCCAAACTTAGGCTGTCGTATTTTGGACACATCATGAGAAGAGATGGTATTCTCTGAAGATGCCAGCCACAGATGCTGGTGAAACATTAAGAATAAAGTGTTCTAGAACATAGCCACATGGCCTGAAAAGCCCACAAAAAACTATAGAAGAGAGGACTCGTTGGGAAAAAAAAACACCAATAATGCTAGGAAAGTTGGAGGGAAGTAGAAAGAGAGGAAGACCAAAAGCTATATGGATGGGATCTATTAAGGAGATAATGGATATGAATTTGCAGGAACTAAGCAAAACAGTGGAGAACAGGGAGTCTTGGAGATGTCTCATCTACAGGCTTGTCATGGTTTGAGATTGACTCGAAGCCAATTAACAACAATGATTGCTTAAGAAGCACTTTTTTTCTTGGCAGCTCATCTGTACTACCTATTGAGTGATGCTAGTGTATCATCTAATATTTTACCAATGACGATAGGAAAACTCTTGTTTATGCATAACACTTCTGTTTTCTCCTAGCAAGAAGCATTGCTTAAACACTCTATATTAAACACTGAAAAGTTCTTCTTCAGCTAACATGTGTTCTGTTCACTTACTCCTGTACTACTTCTGAAGCAGCATGTATTAATAAACTGATAATTGTTGCTTTTAAAAACCTGACAACTCTTGGAGAATATTTAATAAAGTGTTTGATCTCACATCAGGCTTGTTGCACTTAGGAAATATCTACAAGGCCTATGGAAAAGTAATAATTCTAAGGAATATATCCGTGTGCATGCATTGGCATGCCTGGGCACTAGAACCAAAGTACATCCCCTTCCCACTTTTACATTGAATTTCTCAAGACCCAGAAGACAAGGAAATGGACAAGAGAAAGTCTAACTGGTCCAAGATCATTCAGTGAAATGAGTTATCTCAGACGTTCAACTAGGGAATACAACTCACAAAGAGCTTGAAAGTAGATGAGACCTGAGGAAGTAGATGGAATCCTTGGAGATGTGAGAGCCACTGTGTGCATCCTAGACCCATGCCCATCTTGGCTGTGGAAAGCAGTCAGAGGGGCCCGGCCAATTGGGTAATGGGAGCAATGGATGCTTCACTACAATAAGACAGGTTTTCAGCTTGTCTAAAAGAGGCTGCAGTGAGGATACTACTGAAAAACCTTCCCTAGATCCCACGAGATTGGAGAACTATCAGCCAATCTCAAATATTCCCTTTTTGGGCAAGGTATTATGTGTGGCATTTCAGCTGCAGAGAGTTCTGGATGAAACGGTTTATCTAGAACCATTTCAGTCTGGCTTCAGGCCTGGTTGTAAGACAGACACAACTTTGGTCACCTTGGTGGATGACCTATGCAAGGAACTGGATAGAAGGAGTGTGTTCCTGTTGGTTCTGCTGGACCTTTCAATGCCTTTTGATACCATGTTGGTTCTGCTGGACCTTTCAATGCCTTTTGATACCATCATGCATGCTGTCCTTCTGGGTCTCCTCTCTGTGATGAGGCTGTGGGTACTGTTTTACAGTGGCTTGACTCCTTCTTGGATGGATGGACCCATAAGGTTGTGCACAGGGAATACCTGTTTAACACTATGGCTACTAGCTTGGTGTCCTTCAGTGCTCAGGGCTGTTCCTCATGCTGTTTAATATTTACATGAAACCACTGGGAGAGGCCATGTGGAGTTTTGGAGTTCAGTGTCATCAGTATACTGATGACACTCAACTCTTTTCTTTCTATCTGATTCCAGGAGGATGTTTCAGTACTAAACCAGTGTCTGCTGTCAATAATGGATTGGATGAAGGTGAACAAATTGAAACTTAATCCAGATAAAACATAGGGGCTTCTGCTCAGTCAGAAGACAGATCAGGGAACAGAGATTCAGCTAATGTTGGATGGCCTTACATTCCCCCTGAAATCTCAGCTGCTGGGGTGTGCTCCTGGATTTTGATATGAGTCTGGATGCCCAGGTTTCAGCTGTGGTCAGGAGTACATTTGCATAGTTAAAACCAGTGCACCCAGCTGCATCCATTCTTTGAATAGCCAGACCTAGTTATGGGAACACATGCTCTAATTCAGGGGTAGACAACCTGCGGCCCGCGGGCCGGATGTGGCCCGGCGAGGCCTTGGGACCGGCCCCAGCCTGGTCCTGCCGCCGATTGCCAATGGGGCCTTTGGCCTCTCGCATGCAGGAGCAATTGCCTATAGAAGCCTCAGAAACATGCATTTATATTAACATTTTTTAAAAAATCAGCAAATTTTTTCACGTGTCCTCCACTTTTTTTAAAAAAAGTGTCCACCATTTGAAAATTTTGTCCTGCATTTGTACCGGTTTATTTATTTATTTAATTTTTTTTAAAATTATTTAATTATTTATTTTTTGGCTTTGGCCCCCAGTTGTCTGAGGGACAGCAACCCGGGCCCCGGCTCAAAAAGGTTGCCTACCCCTGCTCTAATTATACATTTGGACTACTATAATGTGCTCTATGTGGGGCTGCCTTTAGAAACTGTTTGAAAAATTCAGTGGGTCCAAAATACTGTGGGTAGGCTGTTGACTGGGGCTGGCTGTAGGGATCATGTGACTCCCCTGCTGAAATAGTTGCACTGGCTACCAGTCCATTACCAGACAGAATTCAAGGTGCTGGTTTCGACCTTTAAAGCCCTACATAGCTTGGGTCCAGACTATCTGAAGGCCCATATCTCTCTATACAAAGCAACCCAAGTGTTAAGATTGGCAGAGGACTGCTTTCTCTCAATTCCACCACTTTTGGAAGTGTGATTGGTGAGGAAATGGAAGAAATTCACACTTCAGTTTGACTTCATACTTGGGAGAAAGCTTTCTCCATGGCTGCTCCTAGACTGTAGAAGTCCCTTCCAGAGGAGGTCAGGTCACCCCCCCTCCCCCCGGTTCTCTTGTCACTGGCAGCTAAAGACATTTTTATTTAGGCAGGCATTTGGTGGAATTTTACTTATGTAGTGTGGCATGTTGTTTTAATGCTTTAATGTGTTTTACTTTTAAAATTATTTTAACTATACTGTTTTAAACTTTTTTAATATTAGTATTATTTAATTATTTTTAACTTTTATAATTAATGCTTTAATTTTATTATTTTTAAATTGCTGTAATCGGGCTTGAATCCCAAGATGGGATATAAATCTCATAAATAAAATAAAATAAACAAGACCTCTTGTGCATGTACATGCTATACACATTTCCCCAAAAACAGTTCATTCAGATGAATGAGAGCAGTCTTTTACTATTAAATGAAAACAGGTCTTGGTAAATACATTAAAGTTAAGTAGCTGTGATAGCCTGTAGCAGTAAACAATAGGCAATGATATCTTAAAGATGAATGAATTAATTGTCTCATGACCTTCTATGGACAGTAGTCCACTTCATCAGACAATGTTTATAGCATGATTACATTGTTCATTTTTAAGGTGAAACAGAGCTCTGTTGTTTTACCTGGAACATAAGCAGAGCTGGAGCAGCTGCTGTTGTCAAACGTGGAGCATTAAAGATGCTATCATTAAATGGACTGCAACACTACATTATGGATGCTGAAGGCATAGGTTGTCTTTGCTTTTAAAGAGGAAGTGGGAAAGATGATCTAATCTGTTTATGTTGATAATTATAATCAATTTCTTGTAGTTAATCCCCTGTCTTATCCTAACTCTGAGCCAGGTTAGTGTTGCAAGATGTTTTTTCTCCATGCTTGTTTGTCTACCTGGATTTGTTATGTGCTACTGCCAAGCAGTTCTTGTGTTGGAGCAATAAAGCTATGGCATTTACTAGATCATATACTAGTCTGATATCTTCCTTCCAGTGGATGGAAAGGTCTGTGTTGAAAGTTTCCTGCACAGTTTGGTAAATTTTCTTTGGGTAGCATGCAGAGTTCTAGCATATGCCTTAGTAGAGAGACCTTAGTAGAGAGATTGTTGAGGAATGTAAATTCTGCAATTTTATAATAATCTCTCTGACAAATCTGCAGCCTATTCAGGTTCTAAAATCTAAATCCATCACATGCCTGTAATGACATTTGGCAAATGTATTTGTAATTTCAATGCAGACCTTTCCCACAAACACAGCATGGTCAGAGATGGAAGTTATAGGACAGCATCCCTTACATCTAACGCTTTTCCATGTTGAGATTTTCTGATTGCCTGTTTAGAGCAAGGTTTTTTGTAAATATTTGAACAAACATATATACAGTGTTACATTCAGTATAATGTATACCTTTCTCCGGACCAGAAGAATTACTGCTACATCACAGGAGACAATGAAGAATTCCACAGATCAGAACATTAATGGGACCAATAAAGTCCTTATTGTTTTGCAGTGTCAATTGCTCAAACTTTGTTTGACATCAATCAGTTAAACAAACAGTATAAGACTTAAATTGGATGTATTGATTATTTAAGTCCCAAAGTAGTGTTTTATGTTTTTCTTGCCAGATTTCCTGACAAGTTTAGATGGATTTTTTCCCCTAGAAAAACAAAACAAAATAAAAGCTATATTGCTTTCTCTTTTCTTTTCTTTTTTTGTCTTTTCTTTTCTTGAAAGGAACATTTTTTATGAAACACCAAAGGACAACAGGGAAAATAGAGTAATTTATATAACAACCAATAATCCCACAATCATTTAGGTACATTGAACTGATGTCCATTATCAATTTCTTCTCTCAGTCTAGTCCTTTGGGATGTTAAAAAGGAAATATGATGATGAGTTAATGTATATATGTTTATATCAGCACACAGTTTACTCATCTCCAAACTTGTTTGTTGAACTTCTTGAATTTTTGGTTAAATAGAGCAAGTGTATGGTTTGTCATTCACAGACCATATCTACACTCTGTGAATATATGCCCACAAAACTGCAAAGCTGTATAAAATATTACTAAGATTAGAAATGGAAAAAGTTGCAGTTAAAGACTGCATGATGTAGTGAACCTGAAATACTGGCCACCCTTAATAATTATATCAATGGAATACATGTGGATTAAAGGACTAAAATTAATGTTAAACTATAACCTCAAATAGAATTACTATACAGTGTTATACATATAGTATTTAACACCCAAGAGAATGTCAAAAATTAATAAAGGGATGAGTAATAACTGCTGGAAACGTTCAGCTGAAACAGGAATCTTTTATCACATGTGGTGGTCTTTCAAGAAAGCAAAGGAATACTGGGTTCGAATTCGGAAGCTGTTAGTAGATATTTTGAAAGTTAAAATTCAAATGAAACCACCATTTTTTTCTGTTGAATATGCTGGAAGAACATCAGAAAAAGAGGTATGGAAGAATCCTACTGCATATGGTGGCTGCTGCTAGACTTTTTTATGCACAGGATTAGAAAGAAAATATAATTTCATTACAAGAGGACAACTGCTAAAATTATACAGCCTGGCGGAAATGGATAAGGTGACCAGGTTGGTTAAAGAAGAATTGTTGGGAAATCCCAGGAAAGACTGCAATGTATTGATAATATATTAGAGAAAATGGTGTGGGAATCTTTCAGTTTGAGGGTTTGGACATTAAAAATGTTAGAATATTAAAATGTTAAGAGAAGAGTAGAAGAATAGAGGATTGAAATGGCAGAATTCTATTTATAGTAGAAGTCCATAAAAAATATTGAGAATAAAAAAGTAGATGATATAACAATTATAACCAACAACTAGGAGGTAGGAAGTCAATGGTTTATTATGTCTATATTTGCTTGTATATGTTTAAACGGCTTGTTTCTGTGTTCAGTATAATTTTTATTCATGTACTAATAATGAATTATAAAAAATGAATATATGTGCATATATTCTCAGGACATATGTCTGTATTCCGAGGAACTGTCCCACATTGTCTGCAGTTTGAGTCCCTTACAAATAAAAGTTTTATTTTATTTTTTAACAGTCCACTATTTCATTTTATTTCTCTTTTTCTGCAAAGAATCTGTGTCTACTAATTAATGCACAAGGCACAGGTAGTCTTTTCCCTCCAGAGTTTTCAATTAAATCCACTATATAATTTTCAATTAACTCCACCATATAATTTTATGTTTTCTGTCTCAGTGCTTGTTTCATATTCACAATACTATGGCCAGACTGGAATGATGATTGAACTTTTTGTCTTGAAGATGTGAAAAATATGCTTCCTCTTGGAGATTTCATTTCCATCTAACGGCAATTGAGCTTACATCAGGAGGCCCAAGATAATATCAAAATATGTTGAGCTAAATGTAACCAGACAGAAATTGGGTTTGAGTGTAATCAGAATTTGTGTTACAAGAAAGCATTGTCAGATTGCTTGCTTCGAATTTATGTGCTTGGCACAGTAGAAAATGGAACCTTCCAAGATTTTCAAGTCTTGCTGAAAAGCTGAAGTAAGTAAGTGTATATTTATCTCTTCTACAGATCAAAATGTTTTGTGTCAGGCGATACCACTCTCTTAGACTAAACAAATGTGAATGGATCTAGGGACCTTGGGATAGGACACCGGAGTCAAGAGGCTCTATGTAGGTTAGTGCAAGGTATAGAAGTACTTTGATGATTTGTTCTTATAGGAAACACACTCTACAAACACAAGGAAAAATGCAACATGTGGATCTATGTGTCCTTAATACATGCTACTAGCTGAAAATAACAAAACCTGGAACAATTACAGGGAAAAAAAATAAGGATGAAAGTGCTAAAGTTTCTTTTTTTTTTTTTCTATATCATTTTTATTGAATTTTCCCTTCATTATCACAGTGGCATAAATCAAGCCTTACATATATTCTCTTAATTTTACATTGTAAAGTTTCTTAATGCTGAACATTAAGAATACAAAAACAATGACCATGAATGATTTACATAAGTTGAAAGCAGATGATGAAGAAACTGAACGAGTTAAAGTTTTCCTGTACCTTGATTCATTGATCGAGATGGAGACTGCAGTCAAGAAATCAAAGGCTATAGTTGGAAAGGGAGCTGTGAAAGAACTAGACAAGATCCTGAAGTGCAAAGATATATCACCAAATACTGGTTGGGTCATTCATGCCATTGTATTTCCAATCATTATATATGGTTGTAAGGGCTAGGCAGTGAAGAAGGCTGACTGGATGAAAATAACTCATTTGAGCTGGAGAAGAGATCCATGCTAAAAAACAAACAAATGGTTCTTAGAACAAGTGTGAACTCTCCCTAGAAGCCAAAAAGGGAAAATAATACCATCATACTTGGGCCATATCAGGAGAAGGTATTGCAGACAGATAAACTCAAGCAAGGAGGTCATGGTCATGAGTCTGAAAGACCTTAGCAGTACTGTTGAGGATGTTGTGATTTGAGAATAGTTAACACACAAACACACACACATAACTAAACACAAAAATAGTATTTAATCTTAAATAATATCATATTAAGATCAGTTCTGCTTAATTCTAGCAAATTCTACATCCTTCCTGTATACTAATAGCAAAGTCATTCTTTGCCAAACCTACCATATATACTCGACAAGTCAACCTCATGTATAAGTCGAGGGTAAGTTTTGGGGGCAAAATGATGGATTTTGATATGATCCATGGGTAAGTCAAGGGTAAGACTTAGGAGCATATAGCAAAGGAGCTAAAGGATGAAGAAAAGCAAAACAATGTCAAGGAATTAACAAAATTCCAGCAGACGTAACTCTTTGTGCTCAGTCTTAAGGCTGGATGGATGAGAGAGTAGAGGAAGTCAGTGCTTCCAGGATAGATTATACTGATGAAGCACCGAAGGAACACCATAAAGACATGCCGCTGCAGCTATGACACCCTTTTGAGGGCACAAAAAGAGCTGCTTTTCGTGGCTCCTTTTTGCCCCCTTGAAAGGCTGGAATGGAGCTGCTGCATGAGGTTGCTGCTGCCCAGATCTGGCTAGCAAAGGGGTAGTCTGTTGAGTCCCTAAATATAGAAGGAAAACCAAATATTTCAATAAAATCAAGGGGAAATGTGGGAAGGATGCACACATGACTATAGGAACAAGGAAATCATGTGTTTGCTGAAATTTATAGTTCAGGGCTGGAAAGTACAGTCTTAATAATAAGTGACCATCCAGCCTCTGCTTCACAACCTCTAATAATGGAGAATCCATTATCTTCCAAGACATCCAAGTAATCATTAGACAGTGAATGTCCACTCACTTTTTCTCACCGGTTATTGTCATTATTGTCAGCTTGACGACAGTACTAGAAATATTCAATGCTTGACTCCAACAAGGGATTACCTGTTGATATGCTAACATATCATGTTGTCCCAAGCAAAATGGAATCTTGTTTCTCATTTTAATTAACTCTCAGAGGGATTTTATTGATTTATTTAAATAAATACAGTATTTTTATTGTCAACAGTATAGAAGAAATATTTTAAATTAAGCAGAGGAACTGAACTGCCTCGGAGATTTTCCATCAACTTTTCTTGCTGTCAAAACTCAAGGTGAATCAGATATGGCTATACACAGAACTGAAAGTTTGTCATAACTAAATGGCATATGCTTAATTTTAGCCCCATTGGCCTAAATACAATTGTTAGTCTCCACTATAATACACATTTTAAATCTATGGGAACATCAGTCAGTGAAACTTCTGTCACACCAATGAAACGTTCGCTACTGTTTATTTACCAACAATTGGATTTAGACTGTTGTTTTTATAAAAATTTGGTTGGAGCAGGGGTTCTGCATTTTTCATCTAACATGGCAAATGGCTAAAGGCAGGAGGATATTACTGTTATAAAACTCATACTGAGAATAACTTATAAACAACATCTAACAAACAAGAATGTGTTTATTTCTTATTTAAGCCACACTTAGTCCCTAAGTAATAAAAAAAACCTTCTTGAGTATAGGGGAAAGCAAATTTCAAAACAGACAATGCACTATACAATAAGATAAATGAAATATATTGCCAAGGTAAAAGGTAATGGACTCTCAGGAGAGAGTTTCAGGATGCTAGTTTATACAATAAGTACATAAGCAGAGTGAAAACAAGAATATTTGAACAGCAAGTGGCTTGGTTGATGCCACAATAGAAACAGTGGCAATTCAAAAACATTGAAATGCAAGTAGATAAATAGATACCACTTTGGTGGGAAGGTAACCAGTGCAGTCATGCTGGCCACATGATCACTAGAGTAGTCCTTAAACAATGCTAGCTCTTTGGATTAGTAACAGGAATAAGCACCACCACCTACAGTTGGTTACAACTAGACATTCATGTCAAGTGAATACTTTTACTTTTACCTAATACCATATTATATAGAAATTGTGTTCTCTTAACCAGGGCATGTAACTAGAACATTCTTTTTCATTGCTTAAAACGGTGATGGTGAAGCTTTTAGAGACCAAGGCCCAAACTCAAAGGTGTTCCTGCACTGGGTGTTAGCCGGTGCCAGTGGGCGGGACTTCTGGGTTGATGGGACATCCAGGGTTGAGACTTCTGCCTTCCGTGATTTCCAGGAGTAGAACTTCCCCAGAGACAGTTGAAAGCCCAGGAGGGCCGGGGGGAAGGAGAAACAGGCACGTGCCTGTTCCTCCTCTTCCCCCCACCCTCCCAGACTTTCAACTGCCTCTGAAAAGACAACTGAAGGCATGGATGGCTGGGAAGAGGGGAAACAGATCTGTGCCTGTTCCTTATCTTCCCCCACTCTCCTGGGATTTCAGTTGCCTCTCCAGAGCCAACTGAAGTCCTGGGAGAGTGAGGGAAGAGAAACAACAGGGGTCCACCTGTTCCCTGCCCTCCACATCTCTGGTAAGCATGGCATATGTTCACCACCACGTGGCTAAACTTTATATTAAAGCTTCTCTTCTCAACAAACTACTGTGTATGCTTCTCTTTTTAACATGCATACAGCAACACTTCTCTTTGTGTGTATTTGGGAGATAGACTTCAACTTATAGGTCCAGACCACAAAATTTTCATATCTGACAAATAGAGACTGTGGTTCCGCCTTCCCAAAGCAACACCTGCTATAGGCTACAAGGGATAGGCTCTTTTCCTAAAACAGTACTGTATTGGATATCATGATTAGGATTCCTCATGTGCCACTGATTTGACAAGTAATCAAAAACATGTTTTTTGAGAATTGGGAACCCTGATAAAAAGCATTCTGGACTGATGAGAATTTTTGCAGTTTGTGCCTTCTATTTCTTTCTTTTTCTTTTTTTACACATGGTTGCTTTGCACAGAAAATAGCATTTCCTATGCAGAAAATAATATTACCCAAAGATATTATTAGCTATGAAGAAAATTCTTTTTCTTTCACAGAAAACACTGTCTTCTCTGCAAAACAACCATGCATTAATTTTTTGGAGAATAAGACTTGAATTCTAATAGGCTTTTGCATTTTTTAAAAGATTTTCTTGCAGTAGGAAAAAAATGCTTACATTACTCATTGCTTTCTTTGAGGGGGAAAAGCAGTGAAGAATTGCATCTCTGTTAGGATTGTATGATGAAAACCACAACAACCAGCAGCCGAAAATGTTACTCAAAAACTGTTCAAAATTCCTTTTGTTATATGTGCAGCGGCAAGGACTCTTCCGTTGAAATGTGCCGTGTGCCATGAAGCCCTTATCTTTCTTCGTATCTCTGCTAATGGACTGGAATGTTTAAATACAGTAAGCTTTCCATTTTCATGAGGGTTGGGAGTGCAGCCACACTACCTCCAAATTTGGGGGGGGGACTGTGGATATCTCTAGCTGCCCCCCACAAATAATATTTAAGACCAAAAAAGTACCTGTGCTAGAGGGATGGCTGAGGCTGGATGTGTGCTTTCCCTCACTCGCCCACTCCTTTCCACAGGTGGTTGGGGGATGGATGAGACAGAGGGTGGGAAGAGGGAGAACGGGGATGCCTTTCCTATCTTATCCTCCCTCAGTTGCCCATATGAGTGAATGAGAGTGTGAACACATCACTCCTCACCCTCTCCATTCCCCTGCGTAAGTGAACGATTTAGTGAACACATAAACCATTCCTCCTCAGACTCTCAACACCCATCTCCTTACTCTTCCCCCCACCTCATCAAGCAAGTTAGCAAATGAACATACATGACCCTACTCCTCTCCCCACACCCCAACCTTTTCCTTCCCATCTGCCTGTGTGAATGAATGAGTGTACACATGCACCCATCCTATTCCCTTCCCCCAGCTGCCTGCCTGTTCAAGCAGTAAATGAGTGAGCAAGGGAACACACATGCCCTCCCTTGTTGTGCTTCCCCATCCCATTCCCTTCCTCCCACCCACATAAATGAGTGAGGGAATATGTATGTGACCAGGTCTAGCTACCTGCCAGTTTGATTTCTTCCCAGTGATAGCACTGTTATCAAAACCACTGTTAAATATTGTGTAGGGCAACGGTGGTGGCAAATAATGTACAGAATCTGTGAATAATCACAAATGTTTAACCCATAACTGTAGAATGACAACTGTTTAATTCATTCCAACTGTTTCTCTTTGTAGTCTTCCTTAGTAATGTTCTTGTTTGAATACTGTGGCTTGTAAATCTTTTGTTGTATGTGCAAGAATGTTGAAATGTTCTGCAACTGCTTTTGGGGTATTGCCATTTCTAGAGTCAGATTTGTGTCCATTAATCCTCTTGCCTAGAGACTGTTTTTGCAATGCAGATTGTAGAGGGACATTGTTGGCATGGGATGTCACATATGACATTGCAGGAAAAGCATGCAAATGCACTTCTGCTATAATATTGCTCCCAGGGTAGATGTGGGGATTCAGTTCACATTTGGGTTTGTATCAGGGTCTTGTCCCTGTGTTACCATCCATGTTATGTATACCTTTGCTAATTAGTCATTGTTTAAGATTTGGAAGCTGTGTGACATTCTGGGAATATCATTATTTACTGGAATCATAGCTCTTCATTACAATCATGTCATAAGGAACATTGGAAAACATATCCAGCTAGGAAAATATAATGCTCCACTCAAAACATGTTGTTGGTCTATTTCCTCGACCAAATCAAACTGCTGGTTTTGAAATTAAAGATCTTTACAACTTTAATTGTGAAGTAATTCGCAAACACTCATTAATAACTGTAAGTCATTCTCTGAATATCCTGTTAGTCAACCTGCATTGGGTGACCATAAAGAATGAACTTTTTCACTGGTGGCACATTGGCTATAGAATGCCCTTCCAAGAAAGGCTTGCCTAGCCCTGACCTTCCTATTGTTTCAACAACACAGGAATCTGTTTTTATTTCCCTAGACCTTTCCAATTCTTTCAGCTCTTATCTATTTGACCCCAGTCACATGTTGTATGCTGTTTAGATGTTTCAGTATTCTATGTTCTTGTCTTACACTGTTTTAATGCAGTATTTTGAATTTTTTTTAAAAAAAAAAATCTCAAAAGGCAATCTGAGAACTCTGTTACATGTCAGCCTGTGAGTATATGAAAATAAATAGACAGAGATAATGATGTAGAATGAATGCAAATGCAGATGATATAAATCTGTTTGTAAGACTTGACAGCTAGGGGAGTCCAACAGGAAAAAATAACAGAGGAAAGAATAGTTTAGACATTTGGCTTGATAAGAGAAGCAGTCCAACATTCCACTTTGTGGATTAAATTGTATATTTACTATAAATACACTGTGACAGTTCTTTCACCTCACTGTTTTTATTGTTCATCCTTTGTACAGCTGCAACTCAAAGATTTATTATCCTCCAATTCTTGTTCCACAAAGTAATTCTCAATTCATTTAATTCCCTTCATTAGCTTTTCTCCTTGTTTCTCTCCTTCACCCTCAGCCTCCATCACTAACCTTTCTTTTAATTCCCCCCTTTTTTTCCCACCCAAAAATGTGTATCTGAGGTTTGTTCTCCAATGTGTGGAGAGTATAAATAATCCGCAGGCATTCCCTCCTCCCCTTTTCAATAAAAATTTAGTAGAAAAGAGTGGAACAATCTCAGCGTGTTATTAGTAAGTGCTGGGAGGAAAAGATGCTTTAGTGCTAAATGGTGACATTAAAAGGCCTAGTGGGGGCACCAATGAATGCTTAAGGAAACTGACATTTCCAATTTGCTATTCTGACTGCTTCTTAAGGGCAGTCTTACTTTTTGATTGTAAAGGTTTCAAAATTGGTTTCTCTCTCTCTCTCTCTTTCTCTATCTATCTATATATATACATACATACACACACACAGAGAGAGAGAGAGAGAGAGAGAGAGAGACCTGTGATCCTTTTTGGTAAGCTACTGTGGTTATCATCCCTCATCATTAGACAAGCTGGCTGGTTATGATAGGAATATGGTACCCAGAATCATTTGATGGATCACAGCTTCACATCTCCACCCTGTCCTGCACTGGTGTGTGCATATGTGGAGAACGTTAATCTCTAGCAATGGAAAACAACCCCCTTAAGATGAAACCTGCTACCTATAGGCTTTCTCATCAATGGGGTTCTAGAAAAAGACTATAGCAAGTTTAAAAAAAAAACAGGCAAGCAAGCAAATTCATGATTTTGTTTTACAGAAACAGGCACAACATTTATGGAATTTGACCAAATCAAACAGGCTGGCATTGAAAAGAGCTCTGAGCTTAACCTTCATGTTGGCCCACTTAATTAAAGATTGATGTAGGCTACCGAGCCAAACTAAATTCCCACCCTGCTTTCAGCAGCTGTCTCTATTGCCTGCCCTTTTTCCAGCTCACTTGTTTCCATGCAGCATGTTCCTCTCTTTACAGGTGTGTGTGTGTGTAATCTCTACTGGTCAATATAAAGTATATAGAATGTAGAATGTCCAAAGTTCAGTTAAATGAGCATTTCCATTTTAAATGATCTTGAGCAGAATGGGTGAAAGACATTCGTCCCAAGAAACATGTGGCAGATTTGGTTATATTGCTCAATGGTCTACATATTGAGATATAAAGTGGCTACATATAGGAATATGCATTTCCATGTGCATCACAAGGCAGGCAGGGAGGGGTGTCTACATTGTGAATTCCCAATGCTGATGAGGACTGCATGTCACAGATCTATATCTAATCTGCAACATATATTGCCTGTAGGGATGCAAAGAATATCTCCTATTACTTGTTCCCTATCTCCCCCTCCCCCTAAAAAAAAATTGTGTTTCTGCCTGGAAACCTAACCAGGAAGAATAGTACAAAGCTGAGAATTTGTTCAGTTTTTCATCCAGAAGTCACAAATGCCATCATGTTTTAAGAAATTATCCTGCATTAAAACACACTTGGATTTTTATTTTATTGTATTTTATTTATTGCATGAAAATCATGGTGTGGTTCTCTCTACCTCAGAAAAATATGATTTTGGAAACTTTCTACTTGTGTGCATAAAGTGTGTGTGTGTGTGTGTGTGTGTGTGTGTGTGT
This sequence comes from Sceloporus undulatus, assembly GCF_019175285.1. NCBI lineage: Eukaryota > Metazoa > Chordata > Lepidosauria > Squamata > Phrynosomatidae > Sceloporus > Sceloporus undulatus. Next base: position 130,264,698 of record NC_056524.1, on the reverse strand, counting down.
GTGTGTGTATATACAAAAATATCCTAAAAAGTCACACTGTTCCCAGAAACACACATGGGACATTACTGCAGAATTCATGGTTTTGTGCAAATAAATTATTTTTGATCAAAAAATCACATGTATTTCAGGAAGCACTGTCTTTTGCATGACTCCCCCATTAATTTTTTTTACACAAAAATATGTGCTTTTTTCTGCAGAATGATTTTTCTATACACTCTGAAGGGAAACTAAGTAAAAACTGTACAGAAATATTCCTTTTCTCCTGCTACAGGAGAAAACTTTGAGAATTATTTATCCTTGCAGGCATGGATGAAATAGATCAAAATTTACAATCCTTGTTAACACTGTCAGTTTCTCAATCCAGCACTGACAACAGCATGTACAGCCACAACTGCTGTTTTCAGGCATCTAACAAAGGAATTTGCATCAATGGTTGTCAGTATGGGGATCTGATTTATCTCCACAGTCCTAAACATATTGTTTTAGTTACTGTTGAAGAGCCAGAATTATAGCAGATTTATTTTAGTGAGAATTCTCCTTGAATCAACTTGGAGCAGAATTAGACTCAGAAAACCCTGAGTCCTCTCTTCTCTTTCAAGTACATATGGAAAATATGTAAGCCAAATAAGCCAAATTTGAGGGTTTGATTCATTTATTAATTCCATTATTTTATACTGGACATTTATACTGGTGGGCATTTACTCCAGTCAGCCAGGACTAGGTTGGCAACTCACACTGAGGAGTTGGACTTTTTCTTCAGCTGCCCCTAAAATGGAATGACCTGCTGAAAGATATTTGACAGCTGCATATGCTGTCTGAATTTAAATGAGCATTGAAGACTAGTGTCTTCCAGAAGGCTTATTTAGATTATTTTTAAACTGTGAATTTTAAATGATATATTTTAGGTGTGGATTGTTTTAATATGCGCACATCTTATTTGTCATTTTAAACTGATGGGTGTTTAACTGATGGGCTTTAACATATGTTGTTTGTTTGTTAATTGTTGTTCCTCACCTTGATCCACACGGAGAGGTGAGTAAGAAATCATCATCATCATCATCATCATCATCATCATCATCATCATCATCATCATTTTGCTCAAATGTATGCTTCATCATATCAAAAACTTTCAGGTTTAGTCACAAAATAAATCAGATTTTTTGAAAAATAAATAAGAAAAAAATATCTAAGGAAACATCCTTGTTATTATCAGGTATGTACGCAAGATATGTAAGTTAGTAACTAGTTTTGAAGGTATTTTTAATATCATGATCTGTGTTTGTTGTATGTGAGCACTTGTGGAATAAAAAAAATTAAAATAAAGAAAAAATAAGCAAATATAATAATAATAATAATAATAATAATAATAATAATAATAATAATAATAATGAAAACCCAGTGAGAATATGCATTTTTATTTCAACTGTAGCTTAAAAAGAATAGGTGACTCTCCTTCTGGAGATCAAAAAGGCACCAAATCTGGTAGACTTTTACAGTCATTTGTCTAAAATCATTCAGCAGAGACACCCAGAAGAAGATCTAAAAAATAATTACCTATGTGCCCAGGTAGGTACATGTTATGGATGTTCATTTTGATACTGTGTTCTCAAGCTGTGTAGGCATTCCGGGTCAGCATCAATATTTTAGTTTGGATATTGTCTGGCCGCCAATGCACTGGACAAAGTGATGGCATTGTATGAGTTCATCAATCTTTCTGTTAGTAATCTGGAAGCTCTACCTTGAAATAACTGAAGTTTCCAAACAATTTTCAAAGGTAGCCTTATGCATAATGCTTTGCAGTAATCTATCCAGATTACCACTGCATAGACAATCATTGCCCAGTTATCTCTGTCTAGATAAGGGCACATTAGCTATATGAGCCTTCATGAAGCTGCATCACACTTCACTGACCTGGTATGAATATTGAGCCTTCTCAAAATGATCAACCTTGGAGTCCCCAATGTCAAGCCTGAGACCCTGGTTTTGAGCTCTAATGGGTAGAGTGTTGGGCAGTGAGATGGTGAATACACCATCAGATTTTTGAGCTTGTTTTAGGTGGCCAGCACTACATAGAAAGGCTTAAAGGTGGCAGACAGAAAGCCTAGAAATAGAAAAAAAAATCCCCACCACCACCCTTTAAAGCTTTTGGAGGTGTGTTTATGATTGCAAATTGCCCAAGAGCACTCATTGCCTTTTTAGTTAATAATGGTATAGCCCAATTTAATTGCATTTTGTTGTTTTTCAGTATTCATTTTGATATGTGAAAGAAAATATTATGAATCCCAAAACCTAGAATCTAGAAACTCCTAACCAGATGTGGCGAAGTGTGGAACCAGGGCTGTCTGAGTAACCAAAGTAATCTGACTGCCTCTAGCTGTCCAGACCACCATGCAAGGAGTTCTGTGCTATTGACAAGGAAGCTGCAACAGCCCTCACTTTTTGTATCCCAGAGCCCATATAGCCAAAAAGAAGGAATGGTCTCTGCTGAGATGGATATCACTCCGTACCATCCTCACAGAGAACAATAACATCTTCACAAATTGTGGGCCTGTAACCTCAACATCATCATTTTTTCTTTCTTTCTCCTGTATGATTTTTAACACCTTTGCCTGTTGAAGAAGCTAATGGACATTTGAAAGATTGCATTGTGCATTTTGGTTGGTTCAATAAAGATATAACTGTTTTGTGGATTTTGGAGTTTTCTGTATGGCCAACACGGCTACCCCAGGACATATTTTCTTAAAGCCAGGTTGTCTTAGATGTTGCCAGATAGAAAGCTAGGGCTCTTATCAGCTGAGGGGATTAGGTGGCCCCAAAGGGGTGGTATAACACCACTCCTGAGAGAGACGGATTGGGGCCGCAGCAACCACATGCCACAATCTGGCCAGCTTCCACCTCAAATAGGAGCAGAAAAAGTCTGCTCTTATTTGGGGTGGAAAAAAATCACCCTTTCACCTCTAGAGCCAGCTTTTCACTGGCTCTGGGATGAATGATGTCTGAGCATCACACTCCCAATTCACCCAGAAGCCGGCTGGCTTGTAATTGCTGGTGTAGTTTCCAGGTAGCTCGAGGCGTGTTGTGTCTAAACAGCACACCCCCAAGCCAACTTTGCAGTAAGCACTGAGTTGCTTTCGCAGTTCTGAAATAATAAATACTTGTCTCTGTTAGCATACACTACATCCCTCTTGCTGGATATGGGGTTTCATAACTAACATCTAGCATAAGGTCTGTTTTGAGAAATCATGATGACCAGTGGAGACAAGGAAGTTTCATGTGTAAAGAGTCACACTGACCTAAGGGTATGTGAGAGAACTAGATAGGACTAAAATAAATGCACCAGCTCTACACATTTCCTCTTTCAATGGAGACAAATTAAATCCCATCACAAAACCAGTCGAACATCATATCTCCACCTCACCTCATGCTGTGTTCCTATTCACCCTTCTTGTCTGACTATCCAGGGATTGTCTCATATCCAATCAATGTTTTATTATGCTGTAGTTAAAGCCATAAACCACTACAAATCTCTTTTGTCAATTCCATGGGAAAGTCCTCAAAGCCTTTGTTATACCATATATTAACATCAAGCACCCCTCAAAGGTACGAAATAGGATATAATTAGCAGCCCCCGATCTAGCTTCACTTGTGTACAGACAGTTCTGCTCTGTCTGAGCTATCCTCCATTTTCCATGGACCTCTTTTCAGACTGGTAATTATCACTGCCTTTAATTTCTGATCTCTCAATATCCTGCCTTTCACACTTTTCTTTCTGTTAGCATTGTATGGTTCTTAAAACTACATTAGTTTGATTTATTTGTATGAATCTTTGCACATTTCTAAATAATACCCTTCTACTTACTGAAACCAGTGTCTCTCTGCAATTAATTCCTATATACAGAGGTAAAAAGATATCCAAAGTTACCCTCCCCTTGCAGGCCTCCTTTTGAGCTATAATTTCCCCGAAATGTCAAAGTGAAACTGATACTGCTGCTAGGGACCCCCATATACCCACACCTTTTATAGGTGTCACACTGCAAACAGATGTGAATGTGATTTCAGTATCTCAGCCAGACCTTGAGATACCCTTTGCTGAAATCAGGAAGTGAAGCTGGACTGCTCATGGTGAAGATATTTATTTACAGGTGATAAGAAGATGCTATTTACAGAAGCAGGAACAGAACAGAGTTCTTGGATGAAAGGACACACTCTCTTCCTCCTGAATAGCTCACAGACAAACAGAGCTAAACTAGAACTCTCTGATATTCACCCACAAACTGCAGCTGCACTCTCCACAACTCTAAACACTCTTCCCAACATATATGACAATAATCACAATAGTTTATATTGGACAAGGCCATATATATACATGGCTGATGTAACTCTCCAGAACATGGAATAATGCATTGCATCATAGTACTGAATCATACATAGTGGCACGTACAGTGTTCTAAACACATTTAGGTGTCTGGCCACCTCAATGACATTAACAGCCTTGACACACTTAACATACCCACAACATGACATGCAGTTCTATAGATCTTAAATTTACATTACAATATGCTGAATTAAGCTCTTGATGCCCTATCTGCTATGTCTTGATTTCCTCCACATGAGTCTCAATCCAGAGGAAAAGACACAGGATAAGTTCCCTTTTAGTTTCATCCTTCTGCTGTTATAGAAGCTTGCACCCCCAGCACACTAAGGCTTTTAGGTTCCTTATAGAGGAGGGGTTCCCAAATGTTGGTACACTAGATGTTTCTGGACTTCATCTTCCAGAATTCCTGAATATTGGTCAAGGTACCAAGGGCTTCTGGAAGATGAAGTCCAAAACACTTGGAGGACCAAAATTTGAGAACCACTGCTACAGAGCAAGGGTAAGAAGGACAAGGGTATCAGGCTGCATGCCTCTTCTGGATATTTTTACATGCCTCACTCTACCAGAAATATTTCTTACTGCTGCACCACCAGTATTTTGAGGAGCAGTTGAACAAGAGTGAAAAAAAGTCTCATTTTTACCTTTTGAAATGTCATTTCTGTATTTTGGCAAGGTGAGTTGGTGGGAGTGGGGATACACCTTGTCCGGGAGTCAACTGGTACTCTTAGAAGCCCCCTGGAATTACTAATAGGATACCAGAATGGGCTTTCCCAAAGATAAAGGAGTTCCCCACGCCCATCGATGGATAGACTGGTAAATTCCAGCAGTTGGAGTTGTTAACATCTGTTTGGGTGGGTGAATGTTAGTGCAACTTTCCTTCTCTTAATGTCTAAAAGTTCTCCTGATATAAAAAGTAGAGGGAAAAAAACTTCTAAAACTAGTGCTGAGATGACTTCATTTCCTCCTGAAACCTCCCAAGAAAGGAAACACGGGACTGCTGTGGTAGCTATGCATATTCTATGGCTTCTGGTCCTATTCTGATACTCCGAGAAAACTCTGTGAAAATCAGTGACAAAAGCAGAGCTAGTCTTTGTAGTTGTGCAACAAATGCTGTGGATGCAGTAGAAATTAACTTCTCTGATGGCTACTGGGATCCTCATTTTCCCTTAACTTATGTAAAAACCATTTAACACATTTTAATAAATTCCTTCAAAACATTCATAATGCCAAAAGAGTTTCATCAACAGCTTCTCTTGTTGATTTTGTAGTTTATGCTCCATTTAATGTCAAAAATGTGGCATTTATTAGAAATATAGGGCTCATATTTAATGAGAATAGAATCTAATTTCCTCAAATTTATGATCTAATGTTAAATAAATTGCAGGGATGCCCAGCAAAGTAGAAAAAGGTCTCCAGAATTTTAATATACTAATGAGGAATCAGAAGTTGCTGAAGAGTGCATTTACAGATTCAAATGCAATCAGGCAGTCAGATTTAAGATACACAGCCCATACTGTGATTTATTTCAAATTATTACAGCATAAGTCTCATGGATTTGGCTGTGCATATATATTTATCGGACTATCATTCACAGTTCCACACTCAAAGGCAGGCAGTGCATTGGAAACTGTGAACATGATAAAATAGGAAAGAGCTTAACTAGCAATATTAGGATATGCACTCTTTTCTGAGTTAGCAAGATGGGAATAATATGGTGAGGAAATTTCAACAGAAGGATGAGCATTAGAGAGTTTTGCATGGATTTGTGAAGCTTGCAAAATGTTACAAAATTCAGCCTAGGAGCTGGAAGATAAAGATACCATGCCCAAGAATTTCTATCCTGCAGAGATAACATATCACACAGTGTTTGCTTGATTGCACAGTTCCTCTGAGGTTTCTTTTGCAATATGAGAACAACAGTTTTACTCTTGGGTTTGTTTATTTATTTGTTGTTATTGCAGGGAGTCGGTAGGAGACATGTCTGAATTGTTTATTATCTAGATTGGATACTTGCTGACATCAGACAACATAATTTAATATGCAATTTGTAAATGTTATAACCAAAATCATGTTAAGGAAAAAGCAACATGGGTTATACAGTATATGAAATAAAACATGTATGTGAGAGTCAGGGTGACTCAGCAGAAGCCAATTAGGAACCACACAGGTGTAAAGGGTAATACAATTAACAAGTCCTGAATGCCAAGGACAAGAAATGTAAAGTGGATAATTGGACACACCTGACAATTGTTAAGTGGTCAAGGCTGAGATGATGAAATCATTAATTGTAGGATGAACCAAGAGAACCAATGAGAACGATGTACACGCCTACTGGGTGGAAACAGACAACAGTGGGTGGTACCATGCATTGACTATAATAATGACTATACATCCCAATGTATTTTGTGGGTTGTAGAGTGGATAGTGAGGAGTTGAGTATTGTTGTGTTGGATAGTTTGGAGCTGTATATAGTAGAATAAAGTAGATCTTTTATTTAAGACTACTGAGTTGTCTGGTGTCTTGGGTGAAGCTACAAGAACCAGCTGGAACCTGAAGAAGGGTGAAGACTTCTGTGGAAGCAAGAGTGAGAAGGCTTGGAGAGTTTGTCAGGGTCTTCAGCCTGTTCTCTGTAACTCTGCTAAGCTATAACCACTGGCCAAAACTGGTCAGCGCGGTGCACAACCAGGTGGTGAGTTCAAGCCAGAGGTGAAGAGCTACAACTCCCATCATCCCTGACAAATCAAGAAACCCTTGGGAGTATGACCTTAATCCAGGGGCAATCAGAACTACAAATGAAACTTCTGTGGGGTTTTTAGTTTTTTTTTTTTTTTACAGTAACACAATAACGGTTCCTAAAACTAAAAACATCTGAGTTCCAGATACGGTGTGCGAAAGAAGTAACCATCTCACTGGAGTGGCACATGGATACCAAATGCAACTTTGCAGATTGTGGCCTGCATTTACCCATAGTAATGCTTTAAACCTTTGTATTTTTCACAGGCATTGCCCTTTTTCTGAGCCACACCATAGATATTTTGAATGCACTGTGCTGTGTATTTTGAATTACATGATTCTCAGTAATGCTGTGCCAAACATTTCTTCTACCTCTTTCTCATTCAATTTGATAGAAAATAAATTGCTTTCACAAACAAGTACATAGGAGAAGAACATTTTGGTGAAATTCACATGGATAGGGTGTGGGCTTCATGCACTTACCTTAGGCCCAAGACAGATGGGCAGGAAGCACCATCACTGGACCGAAACTAGGGTTTGGGAGTGCACAGCATCCACATGCTCTCAAACACTAGTGCGTGGCAGTGGCTCCATCATGGCGTCCACCCATCCACACAGGGGCGCCATGATGACTCTGATATCAAAAATGATCTATGCATGTGACTGGCCTTTCTGGATTTCTTTAACGGTGTCTCTTTTTGGTGAGAGATGTTGCACTTGCATGAGGCTTTGCAAGGAGCATCTGATGTGGCAGGCTCTATAGGTTTTGGCTTATTTAATGGGCAATGGTGTGTCTGGACATGTCCTCAACCATGGAAAGAAATTGGTCTGACTGCTGACTTAACCTTTTAAGAGTTTTTTTTTCCTATTATGTCAATACCCATTTGGGCAGATCAGTTTTCTAACTCATCTGTCCATTTTTGGTGTTACAATTTAGTAACAGTTCAAGTGATTAACCATATGACTTCCAAATCTCCCTGGATAATGAGCTAGTTCATGTTTTTGTTCTGAAATGTCTGGCCCATAATATCCTCTTCACTGAGTTCCACATCCCTGGCATCAGAAATAACATTGCTGATGCCCTTTCCTGCCAACAGATGGGTTGTTTCCAACAGCTGGCCCTGGGAGCAGATCTCAAGCCAGTTGTGATGCCAAACCACCTTTGGAATCATGGAGGGGTGAGGTGGAAAAGTCTATAGGCACATCAATGTCTTTTAATACTCAATCTAACTATAAGAAGGCCTGTCATGTTTTTGAGCACTTTCGGTATGATATTGATCTTTGCCCACACTGGCCTATCCCAGTTGAACATTGTTTGTAATTCTGTGTATATTTATACCACAAGGGCCTCACACCACATTCCATTCATAATAAGCTTTCTGACTTAACTTTTGCAGCTAAATCTCAAGGTCTGGTAGATATTACAGGTGTCTTTAGAATCTGGAAAACATTCGAAGGATGGGCCAAAATGTGGGGATCCATGTCTGAAAAATGCATGGCTGTTACATCCAAAAAACTTAAAGGTTTGAAGAACAATGGGGCTTTGTTTTTCACACTTTGAGGCTATTGTTTTTCATGACGCTGGTCTGACTGCCTTTTGAGGGGCTTTGCGCATTAGTGAATTGGTTTTAGCTTCAAAAAATGATCAATTTAACAGGGTGCTGTTATCCAGCAATTTGACACTTTCGAGCCAGTCAGCTGTACTTCAGATTAGAAGGTCTAAAACAGACCAAAAAGGAAAGGGAAGTACTGTATCACTGGGTCCATGTGCAACTCTAGATCTTTGTCCAGTTCGGGCCCTGATCAAGAATATTGCTTTGAGGGGTGGGATGTCTGGCCCCTTTTCTGCCCTAATAACCTAATGAAATTTCAATTTTGGTCTGTGGTGTCCAAAGCTTTGCCAACCTTGGACTCAAGTGGGTTCAGTTTGGGACTCATTCTTTTCACATCAGTGCTGCATCAACAGCTGCAGCAATGGGCTTTGATCCACCTATGATTCACTGGAAGTCATATGCCTATAGGAGGTATGTTCAGAAAGTTTGAGTTTAATATGTTCTTTTAATGCTTCTTCTTGTCACTTTCCAGATTTCATTCCAAGAAGGCAAGGGTCCTGATCTGCGGCCACAGTATGATTTACCGGGTGGTGTATCAAGCTTGTTCCAGCCATTTTGGGTGACACCTCTGCTTAAGTGACATAGCTATGATCAAGTGGTTGGGCAAGTGAGGCCAGTGCTGGAATGGTCTGCTTCCCTTATTGTTTCAAAACAATGGTCCAAAGGCTGATGTCATCCTTACACACCTGGGTGGCAGTGACTTTGGCCTACTGAAAGGCAAGCAACTTATTTGGCAAGCCAGACATGACTTTGAAGTTCTTAGAGAAAATGACGTGGTGTGGCCATTGTTTGGTCTGAGATTTTGCTTCACTTAGTCTGGTATGGTGATGGTAATGCACATAAATTGAATTTTACTAGAAAGAGGGTCAATAGAGAGATACAGAGTACATTGCGAAAGTCTTTTGATTATGTCATCAGTCATCCCACAATTGTATTTCATCGACCCAAACTTTTCAGAGCTGATGGGGTCCACCTTTCAGAAGAAGGTAATATAGTGTGCCTGTGTCATATGCGGGCACGCTTTACGCAACTTTTAGTGTACGTTGAAAGCATCACGGGGTTGGCATGTCCCATAGGGACTAATGGGATGTGTGCTCATGGTGCATCCGTGTCACCACGCCACCACATGCATGGGCCCCATTCATTTAAATGGGGCTCAAGCATAGGCAGAATTTGCTTTACACAGAGGAGTCTAGAATGGATCTCCTGCATAAAGCAAGGGTGCACTGTACTTTATTCTTGGGAGATAACTAATAGGGGTTGAGGCCTATGTCATCTGAACTGGAGCGCAAAAGGGATGAAGCAGACACTTGTCCCTTATCGGTGGCCTTAAGGGGGTTGAGAAAAAGTCTGGCTCTGAGCAGCCTTACAGGTCAAGGGCCTCATGTCTACCTCCCTATGACTGTCTGAAGATACAATTCGAGCCACCAGATTGCCCCCAGAGTCTGGTGTTTTCGTCCAATGGTAAGGCTGAAGAGGTGGTGTCGGAATGACACCTCGCTTCAGCTGAACCTGTGTCAGGATTCCACCCCACCCCACCCCCCACCCCCCAGTTGATGTGTCTCAAAAGTTAAAGTTAAGGGTTCTTGTTAAATAGGTTTCAGGTCTAATAAATGACCGATTTTTATACATCCAATTTACATGCCTGGTCTCTTATATTATGGTTGGCATTGTTAGGTCCTCTGAGAGGAACTTGTTGCAACCTATAAAGATCTGATTGACAGCAACTGCCCAGAGGACCTTCTCCTCTGCCACTCCCAGATTATGGAATGGCGTGCCGGAGGAGATCCATCATATTACAAGTCTAGATGACTTCAAAAAGGCTGTCAAGACAGAACTATTCCAGCAGTCCTTTCCTTAACACTAACCCAGCCACACAATGAACACGACTTCCTCTTTGAATACTCTGTACCCAATCGCACACTGTCTATTTTAATTGGATTATTTTTAATGTTTAACTCTTTAATTCTTGTTTTAGGGGAGGAAGGGAAGCAGGGATATTGGGTTTTTGTATGAAGTTTTAATCTGTAAACCGCCCTAATTGTCCCGGACAGAGGGGCGAGGTATAAATTTATGATTAATTATTATTATTATTATTATTATTATTATTATTATTTAAATATGAGGCTCTTTAAAACTAATGACACAGTTCTGTATTCTATACTGTGGACTGTACCCTACATTCTGCAGTACTAAGACTATATTAAGTTGAATTGGGGCAATTCTCAATATTCTCTGTGTTGGGGTTTTTGTTTTGTTTTGTTTTTTGTTTTCCTTTTTTTGTTTTTGGTTGAAATTCATATGAATATTGTCATGGGCTAGTGTGAATATTATTACAGAGAAAGCATTTATATTTTGGTCTAATGTATAAGTAGAAGTATATAAAATCCTGCCTGCATTAGTTATCATTGTGCATGGGACTTTGAAGAGCACTTCCAGTAACAAGAAGGCTAACTTTGGAATTGTCCACAAGAGTATAAGCTTGCCTAAATAAAACATTTATGTACATATGGCTGTGCATATATTAGCTCATTCCACATTGGCTACTTGAAACTCTCTACCATCTTTCCAGATGGAAAATATATCCCTTTCATATTATTTGTTGTTTGGTGTATCCTAGCCATAGTTGAGCACTTTGCTGACCTTGTTGGCAGCAGTAGGTGAATTTAGCACCACCAAAGTACTCAAGTGAGGCATCTCACATCTCACTTGAGCACCTCAGTTTTCACACAATTTTCAGATAGAAGTTGAAAATGCTAGTATACGAAAATTAAATTCCACCTGTAAAGCACCTACCACATTGGACTAAAACTTGTGTCTCTAACTTTCTGTCAGACACTAGCTTTTGTTTCACATGAGCTTTGTTTCCCCCCATTGAGTACTTGAACTATGACTCTCTCTATGAAAGCACAACATCAGACCACTTTCCTGCCTAGCTAAGCAGGACTGACCATGAGACTGTAAAGTAATTATGCTTCCCACTGTAATGTAAACACTCATTTTGAAAATCACTCTCAGTTTGGTACTACATGCACCCCAGTAAGAAGTCTTCCTGAGAGTGATTCTGTATTAAAAGCCTACTTAAAGAGGAACATTTGTGCCTACTAGTGAAAGGAAAGCAGGAGCAGGTCAGCCTAGCCTCCCATAGAAGGGCATTCCAGAGTGTAGGAGCAGCAATTGAGAAGGTTAAATAATAATAAGTAATCAATTTTTTATTTCTATCCCGCTTTTTGCCAGGCAATCAAAGCGGTGTACAAAAGGTTAAAATATATCCATATATACATAATGCCCCCCCTAAAGCAAGATTAAACAATGTAAGATTAAAAACTACATATTTAAACCAACTAAGCTAAATAAAAATCATCATGGGCAGAGGTCACTGGATGGGAGGTCTTATTTGTGGCTGAGCATTTTATTCCGGGAAGGCTTGCCGGAAGAGATCTGTCTTAATGGCCTTTTTAAAGCTCTCTAGATTGGTGATTTGACGGATCTCGTCCGGCAGGCCATTCCATAAGTTGGGAGCGGCTGCAGAGAATGTCCTCTGGGAGGTCGCCGTCAACCTGGTCTTTAAGGGCTGTAATAAATTCCTCTCAGAGGACCTGAGTGTACGGGGCGGATTATATGGAAGCAGGCGATCCCTTAGATAGGTTGGGCCCAAGCCATGTAGGGCTTTAAAGGTGATAACCAACACCTTGTACTGTGGTTTTCTTTTGTGTCCTCACCAAGTGAGCCTGAGATGGTGCTGGGACTGAGAGAAAGAATTAGTCATGTTGGGGGAAAAATGTCACCACTATATAGGGCATTCATATGGGCATTTATTTCTCATGATCAGAGTCTGGAAATAACTAATTGATTGGCTCATTATTTTATTAAATCATTAGATGTTAACACAACTCAGTTCACTAGTTTTCCTCATTAACAGTGAAGGTGATCCTCTGCTTTAATGGGTTCATTATTATAATGTTAGAATTTGTTAGAGTGGGTGGCTCTTTCTCTGGAAAATTCAATAAAACAACAGAGCAAGAAAGTCCAAAGGGATTAAAAGAGAGGAGGAAATTCATTGTATGGCTCTGTGGGATTGTATGGCAGGCCAATGTGGTTACTGTTAAAACTGTTGTATCAGGGATGTGGGAATGTGTTGGAGAAGCTTCTGAAAATTCAGTAGAGGGAAGCAACTGAAGAAATTTAATTGGTGAACAATTTAAAAAGAATGGAAAGGAGGGAGCGAGTCATAGAGTGGGGTGGAAGGGGAGGGAATGTCAGCCTTTACAGAATGTCAGATTCTTGAAGCCTCAAAGGTTGGTGTTCCCATCATAACCACCTATTGCTCTCTATGCCTTCTTGGGAAGTGGTTAAGAAGAGATGAACACAACTGAGTTAAACAATATGCAAAGGGATCTTGTAGCATCTTTGAGACTAACTGAAAGAAAGAAGTTGGTAGCATGAACTTTTGTAAACTTCAGCCAACTTCCTCTTTCTTTCAGTTAGTCTCAAAGGTGCTGCAAGATACCTTTGCAGACTGATTTTCCAGATGAATATGGCTATATCTTTGAATTAAACAAGAAAAGCATGACTTCTCCCACTGATTTTTGAGATCACATTTCTTGATGGGAGTGGGAGACAAGGAAGACATAGTGATTCATTTCTGCAGAAAATGTCTGCATGTGCTCAGAGGCTCTCAACACATTTCTAAATAAGAATTTTCCAGCCTTACTGCACTGACTCACTACTATAACAACCCACTTAATCCGGTTGCAACAAATGCAGTTCAGGAGCTGATATTAACACATCATTCCTGATTAATCTTTAGCACCACTTCTTATCAACCATTAATAAACAAGACATTTGAAAGGAAGTGAACAGTGAACATATTAGTTAGAGTAGGAAGGGTAGAAAGAAGTAATGAGGCATGAACATTGGTGACAAAACCTAAATGAATAGGTTATAAGATGAGATTCCATATTTTAGGTCATTGTTTCCCAGTCTTGGCAGCCTTTAGATGTGTTAAACACCCACTATCTCCAGAAACAATTGCACTGTGGACTTTCTAGTCCATCTGGAGGGTAGTAAGTTCATGTTCAGGAAAGAAAACTTCAAAACAATAAAAAGAGTGCTTTAGAAGGCGTCAATAATAAAACGTACGCCTAGAGTCAATGGTGATAAAGTCTATGCTCTTCTGTGTGAACCCCATGGTCTGTTCTGAAAATTAACATTTTAAACAACAGGTTAATTAATGGCCGTTTAGCAAATTAAATGTTTGTCATTACTAGTGTTTGTAGTCATTAACAGATGTCCCAATTTCCAATATTTAATTTTATTGAATTAATTAGCAAAGCTGAGGTTTCAAGCTATGCTCAAGTTGTAATGTGGCTAATGACCGACATTCTAGTAAGCTAAATATACAAGGATGGTGATCATGCTAGACCCATCCCTTATAAAGAGGTCTCCATGGATAATAGTAGACCTAAAATGCACTTCTAGGACTGAAGGGCATTTTAGAACGCATTCACACTTTTCTGAATCATATCAAACCTCCAGGGATAATTTGCTATGTTGGAAATGTTAAACTGCCCCCAATAAATAGCTGCAACTCATGTCAGGAGCACTTCAGAAGAAGACGAGAGGCATGCCTATGGGTTCCACAGTTCAAAGCTTTACTCATACCAGATGGAAACAACATATACAAAACTGACTGCTCCAGAGTAATTTGTATAATCATTAATAGAAGTGTCACTCCAAGATGCTGACTGCCTCTTCCAAATGGAGTTGCCATCTTTTAAAAGTGCAAACTAGGCATGCCTACGTGGCTAATATTTATCACAGGACCATAGAGGAAATGACTTGAGAAGTACGACTTTGCATCCCCCTCACTCTGCATCAACTTTACAAATGACTTCATGTGAAAGGGAAAAGTCCTTGATCATGACAGCAGCTTCGCACCTTCTGTAACAGATGCTGCACATTGCAGCTTCCAATCATGTCAATTTATGGCCTTCGAGAGCAAAGATATTCAGTGTTTCATAAAGAGATTATAAGTATACTGAAGGATATTCTTTGAAGTAATAAGCTGCTGAAAATTGGATTAACCATACAACTCCATAAACAAGATAGAGGACTACATTTTCTCAACATTCTTAATTAACAGTCATTTATTTACCTAAAAGGAGGGTAGAGGTTGAGAGGGCAGAGCATACAGAGATATTAAATCACTCCCCACCCAACAAAAACAGCAGATTTTTTTCCCCATTCCATTTCATAATTCCCTTCTGCTTAGTGGCTTAGAAAAACATTAATTTATACAAGCAATATTAGTGGTCTTTAGAAACAGATGAAGAATCTATTTGCTCTTAAATGAAAATTTTGCTAAATTTCATTTGTACACTGCAAGCACTTGAAAAAAGGAGGGAATGAGAAATAGCAAATAATAGGTCATGCAAAGGCAGACCATTTGTTACATCCATTTTTCCCTGTCATAAATCTGAAAGGAGATGTCACATTTGTTCTTGAGCTATGCACAGTCATTTTGTGCACTGCATTTTCAACAAATGACTTACGAATGGAGGGAAATCCTTTGAGAAAGTTTGCTAGAGTTCAATGGCAAGAAACACAGGGCTGATGGTGGAAACAGCATCTACTTGGCCAGTTGTCCCAAACAGCTACTGAGTTACAGCTGCTTGAGATCACTGTAACTTGTCATGGCACCATGCTATGGACATAATTCTCTGCCAGGGAGAATCAGTAGACTTACATTAACTTCAACACTAGGTCCATGTATTAGAGAATTTGAAGTATGTCATTAAACTAATAATCTCAAGATTGCATAGGATAGAGCCATGGCAATGAAAGTGTATCAAAGATCTAATCTGCACTGCAGAAATAATGTAGTTTGACATCACTTTAATGGTCATGGCCAAATGCTATGTAATTTAGGGATTTGTAGTTTTGTGGTATATTTAGTTTTCGCTGTCTGAGAGAGCTCTGGTGCCATGACAAACTACAAATCTCAAGATTCCATAGTGTTGAGTAATGGCAATTAAACTGGTGTCAAATTGCATTATTTCTGCAATGCAGATTAAACCAAAGTGTGATAACTGTCCCGTGTAGATACATTCAGGTGCTTTTAGTTCTTTCAGATCAGTAGAAAGAGGGAAGAGCTCTCACAATAGAATTTCTTCCTTGTTGTTTGTTGGTGCTGTTGCACTCACAATTTCTCTAGCCTTTTTAGTCACTGTAAAAGCTAATAGGTGTGGTGGGAGAAAACTGAAGGAATATGTATAGGAGATTATCACACTGCCAATTTCCATCAGGAAAGACATCAGTTGTAACTGTAACAGATGGCTCTTATCAGACAGCCCTGTAACTGGGCAGTAGGCAGCCCGTATCCAATCTGGATTTCTCCTGCAGCTTTGCAAGAATGGGAAAATCCCGTTCTTGAAAAGCTGCTGGAGAAGTTCAGATTGGAAATGGGTTACGTACTTCCTGGCTGCAGTGCTGTCTAATAAAATCTGCCTGCTATGGTTACAACCCACTGTCAAGATGAGTCCCACTCACCCAACTATTTTCCTATTGTGGCAACCCAAAGTGGGTTTTATATCCCCTCATTGCCAGCAATTTGTTACTGTTTTAAAAATGTCTCTAGACTTTGTTTTAAAATGCTTTATATTAACAGTGTGGATATATATTCAAACTGCAGACAAGCTTTTGTTATAATGAAAATAGAACGTTATTTACAAGATGACTTAAACAATATTTCACTAGTAGATGATGGATTAGACAATTGTTACTTCATATGATGGTGTTATTTGTTTCACTTTTTAGTCTTTATTTTGTTTCAGTTACAGTTCCTCTTGCTCCACTCTTCTCAGAGAACAATGTCTGCTGTTACTCAGGACTCACACACTGTCCTTTGGTTATTTTTCTTTTTCTTGGGTGACATATGAATAAACCAGCCTCTCTGGCTATCTCTATCCCACAGGACATTTCTCTACATGACTTCCTCACTTGGAGTTCTGTATGGGTTTTAACTCCCTCACTTCTGAACTTTAACCCAGTTCCTCTCTGGAAATCTCACTACAACCAGTGTTGCCAATCATCCTCGGAGGAAATTCCCAGATTAGCTTCCCGGAATGTCCCCCAATTTTCCAGAATGTGGATGGGAGGTATGTTGGGAGTTTTTTTCAGGGCGGGAAGATATTTTTGCCTGGGTTTTTTGGACAGGAAAGTTGAATTTCCCTGAAGGCTGAAGTTCCCAGAATCTTCCCGGAAATTCAGCAATCCCAGAAATGTCCCAGAAAATCCCATATTTTGGAAATTCCTGGAATTGGCAACACTGACTACAACTGTCCCTCTCTCGACTTAACTGGAACCCTATCTGAATTCCAAACTGTCGCTAATTGACTGTTTATCCTCTGCAGCCTTCGATGTGATTGGCTGTCACCAGCTCGCATTCTATTGGCTGTTGCTAAGGCTCTCCCTATTATTATTATTATTATTATTATTATTATTATTATTATTATTAACCTTTATTCTGCCTTCTCTTCACACTTGCATCTATCCTGGTGGGAATTTGTGGTGTGATAACCTCCTAATTTTATAGACAATTCAGCCAATCATAATTCAGATTTCTTCTGTTCTTAAACTCGCTTACCTCTGGATGTTGTGAGACATGGTATAGGCTAAGTAGCATTCAGGAGACTTACGGCTAAGGAATCCAGCATGAATACACTCAAGTCCCATAGGAGCTGTTCAGACTGGCCGTTTGGGCCGGCTTGGGGGTGGAGTCGGGGCGTAGCATCTCCACGACGCATGTCCCGACTCCACCCCCAGGATGGCATGACACTAAACACCACACCGCATGGCAAGTGGCATCATGGCACTCCTCTGGCACTGCATACAGATGACACAGCACTAAAGGAGTGGCACCAAGCCACCGCAATGTGACTACCACACCCTTTGCAGGGTGCAATAATAAGCCACTTTTTGTAGCTCCTTTTCGTACCCTGCAAAGGCCAGATCGGAGCCACAACATTGCTGCAGCCTCCATTTGGCTGAAACAGTGCACCCCTTCAGGACTATCTATACAGTACCATAGTATTTTTTTTGTTTTTGTTTCTATGTATCCCGGAAATGGGAAAAGTAGTATCCTCCAGGAGAGAATAAAATATTTGTGTTGGTGCTGAAAATTGCCACTGAATGGTCTGCAACAACTGACATGTCATCTGTTTTTTCTTTTCCTTCTTCTTTTTTAAGGTTCTAAGAACACCTACAAATACATCAGCTATCTTTTCCTGCTCCTCATCCTAGTCTACTTCATTCTTTGCCACTTGTAGGGTTAAAACAACCTGTGATGAAGGAATTATATTCAGGGGTAGCTGTATTGACCATTCATCAAACGTACAAAATAAAATAAAATAATTCTAAATTCCTGATCTCCTAGCATCCTAGTCCAATACCATGCTGGCTTTGAAACATCTTCTAGATCAAGGCAAAAGCCTTAGATGCTGGATGGGAGGGCACAATCTGTACAAAACAAAATTTTGAAGTTTCTAGTTGAGACAGACATCTTGATGATCTGAAAGGATCAACAAGGGCTTTTCATAACTGCATCATCCTTACCTTGGGAAATGTATATATTTTAATATTCATTTTGGGATAAGTAATAGATGTAGGGCTTAAATACCCTAAAAGCACCAGATCCTGTCTAATCTTGGAAGCTAAGTAGGTTCAGACTTGGTTATTACTTGAATGAGAGACCACCATTGAATGCCAGGTGCTATAGGCTATATTTGTGAGGAAGGAACTGGTAAAACCATATCTGAGTATGCCTTGCCTAAGAAAAACCCATGAAATCCATGGGGTTTCCATATGTCGACAAGTGAACTAAAGTCACATATACACACACAACAGGTGGAACACTTCTTTATAAGTAATGCAGATATGTCCTCATTTTTATATGTTATGTCATTGATGTTGTTTTATTATTATTGTTCAACTATGCCTGGAACCTGTCATGGTAGACAGAATGAAATCTCTGATGATGTTTTCCTAAAATCTGTTTGGCTCAATGAAGAAAAGATAAAGCCCTTGCCAAATGTTCATTGCACTTTTAGATGGCAGTGTGTCGTAGAGAATTCATTTCAGCACTACCTGATACCCAAAAGACAATTGGAAGTATCTGATTATACCATTCCTGCATAATTCTCTCATCAATAACAAGAGAAGAGATGCACAATTTATCTTCTTCATTTTAAAAAGAGGAGGAAATCAATTACTAAGGAAAGCTAACTTTTATGGCATGGTAAAACAAACAGTAAGCACTGCAGCTTTGATTCCAGTATCAATATTCATTAAAGTTTTACACAGAATACCTACAAACTAATCATGCAGGAAGATTAGATTTTTTTCTTTATCCCCTCCTCTCACTTTTTGCCCCCCTCTTTTTTTTCCTGCCTGTTAAACCTCATAAAATATATTCAGTGTTCCTTTAGTCAAGACAATGGAGCTGTTCAAAATCTGAATGGCAGAAAACAGACTGGATAGGATCATTAAGAGATGGCTTGGCTTAAATGACCACTAAATTAGAATATAGCACCTAACTCATGTCTATGGCTTTTCCTAATTCCCTTCTCCACATGTGTATGTACACACACGCGCGCGCACACACATATACACACACACACACACACACACACACCCCTTCAACATCCTGGATCGTTTGATTACATCGTCCTTGTCAGAAAAAGGTCATTTTAATTCAATCACACCAAATATTCCAGACAATGGGTGTTGCACATGTGCAAACGCGGTGCTCATTTGTCACATTATTGCTTGCTGTCACTTTTGAAGGTAGGTGTCTGTTTGAAGAATGCACGGCATCTACAGGGTCAAGACATTTGCATAAAGCACCAAAAAGCGCCCCTTTTCAAAGAGAATGGATGGTTTTGTTCCTGTCCCTGTTTACAGAAATTGCTGAGGGACCAGCTGTCAGAAACTACAGCTATTAAGTCTTTAGCACATTTACTCATTTTTACACATTTTACAGTTGATCAACTAATGCAAATTAAAAAAACTTTCACATGTAGGGCTTTGTATCAATGTCTCTCAACTTCCTGGATATGCCAATAGCTGATATTTTCATTTTATAAAAATAATCAAACTGATTGGTGTCCAACAATAGTTTCATCCTTCAAAAGATAATTTTGCAAATTTCTGTATTTTCAGGGACCAACATAGCAGAGATGCTTTGTGCACCACAAAGAGATACACACAGAAACACACGCATCAGGTGTTTTCCCTGTGGTACATTGATCACCATTAGAAAGTAATTGTAGAGCCCACATGTTGCATTACAATATCATGTTAGTGTGTGCATCTATTGTACATATCAGCTGTAATTAAGAAACCACAAAGCTGGGATAGAATTAACAAGAATACTCTGTTGATCACATCTTCTTGAAGAATTTATAAGTTGTATCAAAATGTTTTCTGTGAAGAAATACAGGACAAGAACACAAATTATTAGGGAAGACAACTTGGAAGTTAGGCTACCCATAGGCTCAGAATTATATTTGTTGACTATAACTCATATGCTTGACTGAGATAAGGAAAAAAGACAAGAAAACTATATTATACATGAAAACTACTGCCAGAATATTATTTGCACAAAATTGGAAACTTGAACAAACATCTAAATTAGAAGAATGCAGTTGCCATGATTCCAAACTAATTGGGGCTAGACAGCAACAGGTCCTTCTTCTGGGTTGTCTGCTTTGGCCCAGAAATAAACTTACAAGAAGAATAAAGGGAGAGATAATAGTAGAAAAAGATGACTTAGAAAAAGACTGGAATGCAATTAGGGGATATTGGGAAAAGAAATGGAAAGGTACGAGATAAAATATGTGATAGAAGAAAAAGACACGTAATAAATGACTTGTTGAAAATGTATGAAAAGTTTATTAATTATTATTTTTATTTTCTCATTTTTTAAAAAAAATAGAATTGAAGATACAATGTAAAAATGTAGATTAATTGACAAACATATTGGAACACTGCAAAAATCAAAAAGATTTAGAAGGAGCAAAGGATATATAAGGACACAAATATAATATACATAAGATATGAAACCAAATCTATGTAAATTCAAAATGCAAAGATAATGGCTAAAAAGAGAAATCTCAATGATGCTAAGGTGAAAATGAAATGTAATTATATAAATATTATATTTTAATATTTGTTGGAATTTTGTTTATTGTATGTAAATGTGGTCCTTTTGTGTTATGTTAATAAAAAGTATATTTAATCCTCCCTTTCTTTTAAATTCCTTAGAAGCCTCAACTAGAGATAATTCAAATTTTGCATTAAATTTCAGCTTTTGGAAAAACTGAAAGGCAGTTTTCAGTATGGATTCTCAAATGGATCCTTCATCCTGAAATTCTAGAAATCTTATTGGTCTCAGAGCAATACTGTAAAAGCAATTCACCAACTGGAGGAAAGTTGTTGGAGGAAGCAATTTTTCCAATGTCTCACCTAAACAGGGTCCTTGAAATTTGCTTCTCTCATGTAAAATTCTGAGATAATACTTTTAAAGAATTAAAAATCTTAAAGCATTAGAAAATAGCCTTCACTTTTAAAAAGCAGTGATAGCTTAAGATGTTTTACTGACTAAAACAAACCGTCAAGCAGTGCGCAACCATCCAACCAACTTTGGCCAGTATGTGAAAAACCTTATGTACTATTCATATACAGTTTCTTTGTTCACTTGTTTAACAACTTTTCACTGTAAGGCCAACCCTGTTTTTAAGTGAAACAGTGGAATTTATTTTAACCATAAACATCCCGCTTTGCAACAGCTGCAGAGCTGTTTGGGCTGGAAATCAACCTGAAGAAAATGGAAGTTCTCCACAAGCCTGCACCACAGGAAGAACACTACTATCCTCCTGTCACTGTAGGCAAATCTGTGCTTAAGTCCGTTCAGCAGTTCACCTACCTGGGAAGCATCATCTCCTCAGATGCCAAGATTGATAAAGAGATCGATCACAGTCTAGCAAAGGCATATAGTGCATTCAGAAGGCTTCACAAAAGAGTCTGGAGTAACAAAGACATGAAGCGAAGCACAAAAATCAGTACTGTCTATTCTCCTTTATGGGTCTGAAACATGGGTCACCTATCGCCTACGACTCTTTGAATGCTTTCATCAGCACTGTTTACGCACAATTCTAAATATACACTGGACTGACTATGTGACAAATGTTGCTATCCTTGAGCAAGCAGGGATCACCAGCATTGAGGCCATGCTTTTGAGAATGCAGCTGCTCTGGGCAGGACATGTTTCTAGGATGGAGGACCATCAATTCCCAAAAATAATACTCTACGGTGAACTCACCACGGGTCAGTGTAAGAGGGGCACCCCAAAGAAGAGATACAAGGACTTCCTGAAACAACATCTCAGGCTTGGCCAAATCGATCACCAAAAATGGTCTGCCCTGGCCTCGCATTTGGAGGCATGGAGATGCACTTTCCACGATGCTGCAGCCTTTTTCGAAAGCTCCTGCCGAATGAGTATCGAAGAGAAATAACAACGCAGAAAGAACCACAGCTTGGAAACATCACCCAAGGAGACATTCTGCTGTGCTTTCTGCAACCGGACTTGTTTATCACGGATTGGCCTTTTTAGTCATCAATGCACTTGTAGAAAGCGTGGGATGAATCCTTCCTAAATCTTCATTCACAAAGAAAAGCCAGAGAGAGAGATTTTAACCATAACTGGGTTAAAATTGGTTAAAGGTACAGTTAATTCTGGGATGCAGTTCTGTCTTGTGAACTAACAGATATCCATCATGGAATAAAAATAGTTATCCTAAAGCCTTACTTATAGTCCCATTAAACCAAAGTCCATAAATTTAAGCCTATTTAATGCCAATAAAGTTAATGGAACTTAATCAATTTAGAGTCAGCTTCTTCAGTTTCACTGGCATGTTGATCAGACTGCCTGCCACTCCAAACAATCAATGAAAAACACTAAGAATAGAGACTCAGGTTTTGAGTCAGTATATTAAATAATGAAGCATAACACCTTAGATGATTAGATAATGTTGGGTTGGGAGTTGACTTGGAAATGAATGGTATTTTAAACACACAGCAGTAGCAAGCTGTCATGGTGTGTCCCCTCTCACCCAAACTATTTTCCTATTGTGGCAGCCCCATGGGTTTTATCCCACCGCTGCCACTAAATTATGTGATGAGAGCCACCAAAACTGCTTATCATCCTTTTTTAAAACTTCGTTTTCAGATGTTATCTATTAGTGTGGCTACTTATTTCAGACCCAGACAAGCTTTTAAAAGAAATTAACAATAAAATATGGCAGAATATGGCAGCCAGATTGATTACAGGAACAACTAGGAGTAACCATATTACACCTATATTAAAATCACTCCACTGGCTGCCTATTAGTTTCCGGGCACAGTACAAGGTGTTAGTCATTACCTTTAAAGCCCTCTATGGCATGGGCCCAACCTACTTAAGGGATTGCCTCCTTCTGTACAATCCGCCCTATACCCTCAGATCCTCTGGGAGGAATTTGTTGCAGTCCACAAAGACCAGATTGACGGCGACCTCCCAGAGGACTTTTTCCACGATTGCTCCCACTTTATGGAATGGCCTGCCGGACGAGATCTGTCAAATTACCAACCTTGAGAGCTTCAAGAAAGCTGTCAAGAGGGCTCTCTTCCGGTAGGCCTTCCTGGAATAGATCCCGGCAACATAAAGATCCCCCCACAGTCATATACAAGCGAAGACTCTGCCCACCGTTATTTTATTATTGCAGTATTGTTTTTAGATTTTTATTGTCTGTAATTTTAATGGATGGAATTGTTTAATCCTTTTTTAAGGGGGGGAATTGTATATATTGTATTTTTTAAAGGTTGTACGCCGCTTTGATTGTGGAAACAAAAAGCGGGATATAAATTAAAGTTTTATTATTTATTATTTAAAACTTTATTTGAAAAATGGTTTAACAATTTTTCACTTGTTCAGTTGGTATAGTCACTGGTTATTGCTTCACTTTGTTGCACTTGGTTACTCTTCTCTCTCTCTTTCTAGAAAACACTTAGGACCCCCACACCGTCCTCATTTACTGTTATCCTTCTGACCTTATTTCTATACTATCCCTCAGGCTAACCCTGTCCCTCAGGATATCAGACCAGCAACTCCCTCATTTGGAGTGCTTTAGTAGAACCAAGTTCCTCACTTCTGAACTTGTTCTCTGTCAGACCCTGGTACAGAGCTAAGTTGTTCCCTTCCAGACTTTAGCTCTCACAGTCCCTAACCTCTGGACTTTCACACAACCAGACCTCACTGTCTAAATCCAAAACCCTATCTGACTCCAAATGTCACTAACGGAATTTTTCTCTTCTTATCAGCCAACATTCTATTGGCTGTTGCCAGCTGACTCCTGATTGGTTGTTGCTAGCCTGGCATAATTGTGCCAATTCTCCAAACAAGCTTTCTCAAACATTCCTATATGTAAATGGAGTTTGCGCCTTTGTTAAAAGCAGTGCGTTGTTTTACTGATTTGAAGAGGAAAGCTCCTCCAAGTAATAACTCACTGTAGGACCTTACAAGCTGAAGCTTTTAAAAAGTGACAATTAACCACAGCAGTTCCAAATGAGAATAAGATAGAAGAAAAGTGGTCAAACTGAGGTCAAGCTGATTTTGGAACAAGAACCATTGTTTCTTTCTTTAACATACAGAGTAAGAAAGAAGTAGAAAACAACAGAACGTAAGTTGTTTCTCAAAGTAAAAGCGTTGAGAAATGTCATGGAAGCTATTCCCAACCAATCTAAAGGGTGAAAGAGATGGGTAAAATCAAATGGCTTCCAGTTGCTTTTATATGGGGCATTTATATAATATGATTTTAAAAAAATAATATGATTTATTTATATTACCCGCCTCTCCCTGTGGATCAAGGCGGGATTACAACATAAAATAAAAATACAAAAACACAATACAAAGTTATGATTAACTCCTAAACCCATCCACCATTAAATAGTAATAATTCCAAGAATTAAAATAGTGCACCAAAAACCAAGTGTTAAATGATCAAAATGGAATGGACTGTTATAGGCGGATGGGGGTATCCTTCTTTCTTTGGGAGGTCATTCTGGGAAGGCCCGCTGGAAGAGATTCATCTTGACAGCCTTTTTGAAGGCATCTAGGATGGTAATAAGACAGATCTCCTCCAGCAAGTCATTCCACAGTTTAGGAGTGACAGAAGATGAAGTCCGCTGGGAAGTTATAGCTAATCTAGTCTTCTATGTCTAGAGTAGATTCTTCCCAGAGGATCTGAAAGTGCAGGGTGGATTATATAGGGAGAGGCGTTCCCGCAAGTAACCTGGACCCAAGCCATGTAGTGCTTTAAAGGTGATAACCAACACTTTGTACTGTGCCCTGAAGCTAACTGGCAGCCAGTGAAGAGATTTTAAAACAGATGTTATATGGTCGAAACTGGATTTGCCAGCAAACAATCTGGCTGCCATATTTTGGACTAATTGAAGCTTCCGAACTTGGCACAAGGGTAGCCTCATGTAGAATGCATTGCAGAAATCAAGATGAGAGATTACCAGTACATGCACCACCGCTTCTAAGTCCCCCAGGTCCAGTTAGGGTCGCAGCTGGCGTATCAACTGAAGTTGATAGCAAGTGCTCCTGGCTGTCACATCTATCGGGATGAGTCCAGGAGCACCCCCAAGCTGTGAACACAATCCTTTAGGGGAAGTGTGACCCTGTCAAGGATTGGTTGGCAAATCTCTCAATCGCTTTGCCCAAAAATAGAAGAAAGGAAACCAGCCGGTAGTTATTTATGTCTAGGGGGTCAAGGGAGGTGTTTTTTTCCCAATAGTGGTTTTACTATAGCTTTTTTCAAGCTAGATGGGAAGTAACTCCCCCTGAAGGATGCATTGATTACAGACTGAAACATCACCTTTATTACATCACCTCCCTGGATGGCCAGCCACGAGGGACAAGGATCGAGGGAGCAGGTTGTCTTTTTCATATTACAAAGAAGCTTGTCCACTTCATTGGTACTCACAGACTCAATTTGATCCAGTTTAACATTATCCATGGAGCTGAAGGACACCTCTCTTGCCATCTCTGCAATAATGCCTGCATCCAAGTCAGCTCTTATCTGAGAGATTTTATCTGTGAAAAAGTCACTAAAAGCGTCACAGCAGGCTTTAATTGGTTCCAATAAAGGGTTCAGGGTGGGAGGCATCTGAGTTAAATCTTTAACTACCCTAAACAGCTCAACTGGATGAGACTTCGCATACGCAATGCGTGCAGCAAAGAAAGACACATGCCTCAAACACGGGGGGAAATTGAAATGAAGCTGTGTCTAATATTCATATTTCCTGAACATAAATCATAACACTTTCTCATTCAAAGATCTCTGTGAGATTAGGACAAAACTGTTCACAGAGGCATAAACAAACAGGGAAGCATGCTGATCAGAGGTATCAGAGGGAACTGTCTATTTTTTTAAAAAAATGTAAGCCGATCTGATAGCCTTTTGGCTGGAGAGCGGGGTATAAATACTATAAATAAATAAATAAATAAATAAATCTTCCTTTGATTATCGCAAGTCATAAATTAAAATGCTGATATTATCCCATAATCTGTAAATGAGTTGATATCCACATTGGGATTCTATTAAACAGAAGGAAATTGTACTGTACTGTTATATTATCTCTGTAAATGAGGCCACCCAACTCACCCAGGCTGTCTTTGTTGCTGGGGAGGAGAAGGAGAGTCACCAGAATGCCTTCTTGGCCCAGCTTGGGCCTGGCCGGCTCCCAGGATGTACTGGGAGCCATTTCCTGGGCCCGGATTGGTTGCCTGGGACCGTTGGGGGTGGGACTTCAAGTCCCAGTGCCCTTTGTGGCCGGAACTCCCACCTCCCTTGGTGCCAGATGGGCCTCCCTGATTGGTTGGGAGACCAGGAAGGGGTGGGACTTCTCCCCGATGTCGCCCCTGATTGGATGCCAGTCCTATATAGAGCAACATGGCTGGACGAATCATCACCATTCCAGCTGGGCTCTCCCCACCTCTAGTTGGGTCATGGGTTTTTCCCCCCCCGGTGTGCTGTCACAACGTTTGAGGTGGTAGCATGGGCTGTGGATTTGGTAGACATGGTTTCCTGTACTGCGGAGTTCAGAATCAGGAGTCCCAAGGAGACAGAGGGGGGCTGGGAGCGATGAGGTGTTGCCATTGTGGGGGCAATTCCAGAACACCGTCCCCTGGTGACAAAGGGGCAAGGAGGTGAACGTACACCATTGATTACTGTCATCCTGAAGCCCAACTGTGACCAGGCCATTGGGTTCATCAAAGGGGTTTAAGTACCCTGCCAGGTACTCAGTGAAGGACCAGTGCAGGTTAGGTGGGCGGGGGGGGGGGGGGGGGCCTTGTGATATAAGAACACTCTTTCCTTGACCAGGAACCATTTGCGTCGGACTGATTACATTGAGTGTATTTACCTGACCCTGAAGGCAAGGGACAGTTTAGGGATTCTGTTGGTCTATCGGCCACCCCGTGCGCTAACAAACTCCCTGGCCGAGCTGACACAACTGGTCTCGGAGCTGGTGTTGGAGTCCCCCAGGCTCCTTGTCCTGGGGGATCTCAGCCTCCCCTTCGGGGCCAGTCATGGTCCAATAGGTGCAGCTCGGGAGTTCATGGCTACCATGACAGCCATGGGCCTGTCCCATATAGTCTCAGGGCCCACACATTCGGCTGGTAATATACTTGATGTTCTCTTCTGTACGGATATGGAGACTCCATGGGCAGAGGTTACTAACATCTCTCCCTTGCCATGGACGGACCATTTCCTGGTCGAGGCTAGTATCAAGGCTTCTACCTGGATCCATCCCAGGGATGGTCCACCCTCGAAGGCTGATGGAACCCAAAAGGTTCCAAGAAGCCCTAGAGGGGTTTATGGTTGGATCTGACGGCGATTCTGTTGATGCCCTGACCAACATCTGGGACACTGATCTCTCCAGGGCTATACACAGTATCGCTCCCAAGCATCCTCTCAGACCTGCTTCCAAAAAACGGCCATGGTATACGGAAGATCTTCGGGCCAGGAAGCGGGTTCTGCGACGGCTAAAGCGCAAATGGCGGAGACATCAGGACTTAGCCGACAAGGCACTCCTAGACTCTCTTTTGGAGGACTATGGAGTGGTGATAATCGCAGTGAAGAATTTGTTCTTTTCTGCACGTATCGCGTCCGCGGAGTCGCGTCCGGCAGAGCTGTTCAGGGTAGTGAGGGAGCTCACACAGCTCCCTCCTCCCCTGAACCCTATTTTAGAACCATCTAAAGCCTGCTGCGACGACTTTAACAACTTCTTCGCGGATAAAACCTCTCGGATAAGGGCTGATCTTGACTCCATTATTAGTTCAGAATCTAGAATAGAGGCATCCAGAGCTTCCGTGGACTCAGTTAAACTGGATCACTTTGAGTGTGTAAATACCGAGGATGTGGACAAGATTCTTCCAAGTGTTAGGAGGACAACTTGCTCACTCGATCCCTGTCCTTCATGGCTGACAGCTCAAGGGGGAACGGTTGTAACTAACTTGCTACACCGTATCATTAATACATTGTTCAGGGATGGGCAGTTTCCATCTACTTTGAAGACGGTCATTGTTAAACCTATGTTGAAAAAGCCCTCCCTTGACCCCCTAAATCGGAACAATTATCGGCCTGTCTCGCTGCTGCCATTTTTAGGGAAGGTGATCGAGAGGGCAGTTGCCTTTCAGCTTGAAGGGATCTTGGATGAGACGGATTATCTGGACCCATTTCAAACCGGCTTCCGGGCGGCCTATGGAGTTGAGACTGCTATGGTCGCCTTAGTTGATGATCTCCGTGTGGGTATGGATAGGGGGAGCGTGTCCCTGTTAGTACTCTTGGACATCTCAGCGGCCTTCGATACCATCGACCATGGTATCCTTCTGGAACGCCTGAGAGAGTTGGGTATCAGGGGCTCTGCTTTGCAGTGGTTCCGTTCCTACCTCTCGGGCAGATTCCAGATGGTGGAGCTGGGGGGCTGTCACTCCGATAGGAGGGCCCTTACATCTGGGGTCCCTCAGGGAGCGATTTTGTCCCCTATGCTATTTAACATTTACATGAAGCCCCTGGGAGAGATCTTCCGGAGACACGGGGCGCGGTGTTATCAGTACGCTGATGACACCCAAATATTCTTCTCTGTGTCTCCGACTGGTGCAGTAACTAGGGGTGGCATCTCTCCTCTAAATGCTTGCTTGGAGTCGGTAATGGGCTGGATGAGGGAAAACAGACTCAGCCTGAATCCAGAGAAAATGGAAGTACTGGTGATTGGCTCTCCTGGCCCAGGTAAGGAAATTTTTCCACCTGTCCTAAATGGGGTCACGCTACCTGTGAAGGACTCGGTTCGTAGTTTGGGGGTGCTTCTGGACTCATCGCTTCACCTTACTGCTCAGGTGGATGCGACGGTCAGGAGCACTTGTTATCAGCTTCGGCTGATATGCCAACTGCAACCCTTCCTGGGCCGGGGGGGACCTTGAAACCATTGTACATGCTCTGGTAACCTCTCGATTAGATTTCTGTAATGCGCTTTACATGGGGCAACCCTTGTACCAAACCCGGAAGCTTCAATTAGGGCAGAATATGGCTGCTAGGCTGGTTACTGGATGTCCGAGGGCCAGCCATATAACACCAGTTTTAAAAGCTCTTCATTGGCTGCCTATTCGCTTCCGGGCCAAATACAAGGTGTTGGTTATCACCTATAAAGCCCTAAATGGCTTGGGCCCAGAGTACTTGAAGGACCGCCTCTCCCCATACAATCCGCCCCGCACTCTCAGATCAGGTGAGAGACATCTTTTAAGAGTTCCAGATGCTAGATATGCTTCATCCCGGAGGGCCTTTTCTGTTGCAGCCCCACAGCTCTGGAACTCCCTCCCCAATGAGCTCCGTACTAGCACCTCCCTTAATACTTTTAAGAAGGATCTGAAGACCTTCTTATTCCGCCAGGCTTTTCCCCCGTGAGCCTTGTCTGTTATTCTTTTCCCCTTGGCGATGTTTAAGATGTATTCCACTCTACACAGCCATTTGCTTGGGGTGCTGTTGGTTTTTTATCGTTGTTGACTGCTAATTGTTGTTAATTGTTGTAATTCTGTTGGGGGGGTTTGGGGCTCGTGTTGTTATAACTGTTTTATCTTTTATTATTCACCGCTGTGATCCTTGGAATAGCGGTATATAAATACATTTTTATTATTATTATTATTATTATTATTATTATTATTATTATTATTATTACCCAAGAAAGGGACAAAAAGTATCCTTAACGATATTGTTGTAGTATCCTTTGGGAGATATAGTGTTTGGTGACTAGTGGAGTCAAAGATAACCAGAAGGATTATAAGATACAAAAGTTTAATAAAGGTTCTGTGAGAAGAAAGGCCCACTTCAGACCAGCCATTAAGGTCAGCCTGGGGGTGAAGTCGGGGTGTTATATCCAGATGATGCACACACTGACTCCGCCCACAGGGCACTCTGCCATCACATGGTGCACAGTGTTATGGCGCTCCTCCGGCACTGTGACCATATGATGCAGTGCCAATGGAGAACCGCCAAGCTATGGCAGCACGACTATGGTGCCCTTTCCAAAGCACTAAAAGGAGCTCTTTTTTGCACCCTGGAAAAGCTGGATCAGGGCCACGGCATGGCCCCGATCTGGCTAGGAAAGGGGTGGCATCACATCGCCCCTTTGGGACAGTCTATTGAGCCCCTTATTCTGTAAGAAAACATAGAATGGGATAACTTATGAGGCATTAATGAAGGGTAAAATAATTTATTTGAGCCTGAACTTACAACACACAGTCACTGTTGCAGGACAGCTCTTACCTGTTTTTGAATTTAACGCCTACAGATGACAATCCTCAGGATTTTGCAAATTCTGAAGAAAAATGTAGAACTATCTATCTTTCCACATCATCTTAGCAAATTCATCTTGAGATGTTACCATGATAGAGCAATATCTGGAGTTAAAAGTCTTTGGGCAAATAACTTTTTATAAGGCCAAGAAAACCATTACTTTTTAAAATATATTTTCTTGAGGCTAATATCTTACACTTACTATCTTTGCATTTTCATGTCATTGGCTCTATCGAGCACAGTAATTTTTTGTCACATTAAAATGATACATATTTTTCCACATAAAACCCTTCCTGATTAAAAATTAAGTCCCTTTCAATTACAGTCATAGATTGTAGCTGTAAAATATAACATGAAGTAGAAATGCAATTAAAATAGTAGTGAACATTTATGTAAATCAAAATTCAACTCTGTGTCAAATATAATGGGGCAGCCAAACTTAGCCCTAAATCAGATACCCCAAAGTTTTTGTAAGAAGCACATTAACAGAGAATGCAAAATGCGAGAAATGTTTCCTCTTATTTTCCCTTTTATCTCAAGGCATATCTGCTGAGATAAATGTTAAAACAGTGTGGACACCCTGAGCTATGAGTAGATTAATCTTCTTTTGGGCCACTTGAGTCTTTGAGAATTACAGTCTGATGGCCTTTGGTCCTAGGAAACCTTAGAGGGAAAGTCATTCAGCCATCAAATCAATTATCTCTAGCATTGGAGACATGTCATCTATATTTAAACTCTCTAGAGGAATTAGTTAGACAACTATTCTTGATTCACACTTGGTCTTCCTTTGAAATACTCTGGATCTGTATTCTCTCTCCCTGCCCTGCCCCCCCCCCCCAAAAAAAACCCCCAAAGAATCAGAGTTCCCTGAGAGAATCCTTCAATGGGGATGAATTTCCAAATGCTGTAGGAAAGAGAAATGTCAAATTATTTGTGTGGGAAAAGGAAAATGTTCACTTTTACAGGTGTCATGCATGAAGAAGCCTGTCCTCAGGCTAACAATCTAACAAGACACGACACAAAAGGAGAAGGGAATGTGATGGGGAAGGGGATCAGGTCCAGCAGTTCTTCTTTCCCTCTAAGGCCTGGACCAAGGCAGATGGACTGGAGGGAGGGCTCGACTTCTTATATTTGAAAAGAGTTATCCTATGTGTTTTTTCCAGAGGGCTTGCTGTCTTTCCTACATACAACTTTGGACTATTATGTTGGATAGTACAGATAAAACAACTGCTATTGCAAGTGGAGAAGTGAGTCAAAGAATACCTCTGTTTGCTATTGTGGTGTGTAAATTAAGTAATTTGGGGAGTATATTTGAAACAGGGGCAATGGCCACCAAATTGTGTTCTATGGTTGTAGTGGTAGTGATCAGAGTGTTCATGGATATTTATTTTTGTTTCCTGAAATTGCTATTCACCAAGTTATCTCTGATATTCTTGGTTTTCTTAACCGAAACCTGGGTTTTTTTCTTGGCAACCTGGTATGTTGTGAATAAGGTTTGCTATGGTTATTGTGTGTCTTCAAGGTGACCATAAGGTGAACCTATCATTGGGTTTTCGTAACAAAATGTGTGCAGAGGAGGTTTTCCATTGCCTTACCCCGAGGCTGAGAGAGTGTGACTTGTCCAAGGTCACCCAGTGGGTTTCAGAGTCATAGTCCAAGGTTCAAAATACAATGCAGAAATCCAATTTGAGAGTTTAACTGCCCTGGTTCAATGCTAGGAAATACTGGGAACTCTAGTTTTGTGAGACATTTAGCCTTCTCTGTCAGAGAGTTCTGGTCCCACAATGAACTACAATTTCCTGGGATTCCCTAGTGTTCTCAGACTGGATTATGTCTGCAATGTGTTTTGGACTCTCACTCAAACCACTACACTATGCTGGCTCTCTGTGAATAAAGTAGCAATGTGGTTTTTTTGTTTGTTTGTTTTGAGAGGGTGTTTTTGTTTTTTTCAAATAAAAACCTGCAAGCCAATAGTGATATGATTAAAGGTGGGAGTGCAATTATGAAATTTGGATTTTGGCCTATCCAGGTTTTTAGTATTTGAGAACATGCTTTCTATAAACTTGAGGTGCCACATCGTGTACATACCCTCTGTCAGTTAATTGCTTAGCAAATATACAGCCCCCCCCCCCCCCCCGAAGCTTCCCAATCCGGCCTGTTCATTTGCAAATTCAGGTGCAGAGGGTCCACTCTGATCCCAGGAAAAAGAGCTACTACCCTGGGGCAATTTAGCCTTAATTTCCCATGGGGTTTCTAGGAAAATCTGCATCAAAAGTGGGCTGTGCACATGTCCCCCCTCTTACCTTTCCAGTGGTTGATACAACTGAACTGCCCTCCATCACTGTGTCTAACATGGAAACGGGGCACCTGGCCATGTGGGTGCAGCCACACACTCCATTTCCATATCAGACAGGGCGAATGAGTGGCTGCTCACTTGGATCAACCTTTAGAAAGGTAAGGAGCAGCATGCTGAGCTGAGGCCCTGGGTTGGTGCGGATACTGGTGTATGAACACCTACCTATCCCCATGCTGACCCAGGGACTGATCCAAGTGAGCAATGGGGCCAGGATAGCATGGGCTCAGCCCGTGCTGTCCTGATCTGTTTGCTCAGGCCCCTTGTGAGGTATATATATGTACAGAGATCTAACATCCATAGTGACTAGCAAATCTCCTCCTGCCAGCTTCAGAGGTGTTATTTTATTAATGAAATATTTAGAGTCCCACATATATGATGGGATTTTGGGTACAAAGGATTTTAGGAAATGGTTCAGTTGTCCCAAGATTGAGCTGCACCCTGATCTTGGAGGAATTAACTCTTGGTGTATCGTTGAGAATATATAGAATATAAGTGTTCTGTGGATAGAATGTACCAAATAAACCAAAACAAAACATAATAAAAACATTTTTTCTGATAAATAACCCAGACTGGGACCCTTTTCCACAGTGATTTTAATAATTCTCCTAATTGTCTATATGGGATCATCCTTCACCAAACTGTATGCTGCCCCAACTGAAAACTGTCAAAATATCTCATTTATATAAATGACACTGTTCTGAACTATAATTCCCTCTCCTTTCTCTGCTTCCTTGCTAGCAATGGAAAAATCTAAAGATAGCTCCCATAAAGCTTGTTGTTCCCTATGATTCATGTTGTTTCCTATAATTCATATGCTTCCCAGACTTTCCAAATCAACCTCTCAAAAACTGTTATAGCTGGGTCTTTGGGAGGAAGGGGCATAAATTGGGAAGGGGTTCTACAGTTTATTTTTTGTATGTGAGAATATAGGTTCAATCTCTTCAAAATTATGGTGTAATTTGTTACTCCTGAAAAATTGAAATAAATCCAACCTCATTTGAATGGGATCATGGTAAAGAGTAGGAATAAAAGTTAAACCTTTATTTAAAACTTACTTTTGCAATGGGGTGAGTGTCTTGCTTGACAGATTAACAGCTATTTCATGTAGATTCAGTTGTGTGCTCCCCAGTCCTTTTTTTATGGATTTCATTTTGTGTGCTTTAGTGTCTGTCTCTTTAAACACACAAACACATTTTTCTCTGAAGAATAATTAATCTTAGACATTTTAGAGTGTCAGATACTGGGAGCCAATTGTGCAAAATTATTGCACAATCCCCAATGAGTTTTCTGACTCTTTTTTTCAAAGTGGTATGAACAATTATGAATATATTTTCTATCTCCACTGTGAATTATGTTTTCATGTTTATAGAGAGGACTTGAAGAGGACTGTAGAAAGTTCATCCCATCACTAGATATTTATTAATGGTTGGAATGTTTAGATATTTCTCAAAGGCTTGGAAATTCATCCTATAATGTAGAATGTTGCCGAATGCAACCCTTATAGTACTCATTGTAAAGGCGAGGGCAAAACATGTTCTCTACCCATGCTATTGTATGACTCACTTCTTGACAAGACAAATCCCAATGTATCTTCAAACTCTATCCCTTCAAAGCTTTGCAGTATGCAAGCCTTCCTTCTGCTGACCCTCACCTATTAGACCCATGGACATTTTGCCAGTAAAAACAAAAATTCAATCTATGTATTCTGTCAGTGCTATTCTATTTATTCTGTCAATGCTATTCTATTTATGCATGCTTGGGTTTCTAATATTCTACAATAAACTACAGTAATTGGGTATGTGTTCCTCCAGTTTGTATTTTGCAGCTGTATATATTGTCATTTCCTGTTTTTGCCTAGTCTTACATTTTACACAGTTAATAGTAAAAAAAAGTAACAATATTAGAATATAATTATGTTTTGCACAAAGTTAATATCGTGTTTCAAACAATGGATGTTCTCTATTTTCTCACAGCTGATTAAAAATGCAAAACTCAGGTCAGTTGTGAGGATAACTGGCACTTTTGTTCAAAAACAAAATTGAGCAAGTACAATAAAGAGAGAACAAAATTATAATTGAATAAAGCACTCTTGGATTGACTCGCAGAGTCTGCCACTTGGCTCCTGTTTACACATGATAAAAATAATCTATGCAAATAAGATGTAGCTGAAACTAAATGGAATTTAGCAGAATAAATGGTGCCAACTTTATTTTATTGTACCAATATATTTGTGCAATATTTAATTTTACTGCCTAAGTAAATTTTACACACATGGAGATGCCAAAACACAACAGAAATTTACTTTGAATTTGGATGGATGCATTGTTGGTTGGTTGGTAGGTTTGATCTACTAAATCAGAAGCTACATTAAAGGAACAATGCTGAGATGATCCATAAATACGTTTCTGAATGTTTCGTGGCTTTCAACTTTTGTGTATTTCTTTTGGATAACAAATAAATAATTTATTCTAATTTTCATTTAGTGTGATGAACTTACACCTATTTGTTATTAAACTGGAAGATAGGGAAGTCAGTGAAACTATTCTGAAATAGATGGATTTATAAAAAACAAAAATGGAGTATTAAGGAAAAGAAAAGGTTAGCACATGAAAATGTTTGTTGTTAGCTTATCCTCCATAGTTTTCTCAAGACCTCTGAGGAAACATAACCTTGTGAGCTCTTTGGAAACTCTAGAGCAGTGAGGGCAAACCTTTTAGAGACCGAGTGCCCAAAGTCAGTGGCGTTCGTGAATCAGGTGTTACCTGTTGCCTTGGGGGGAGGGGGTGTTTCCGAGGTTGGGACTTTCAGGGGTGAGACTTCCAGAGGAAATGCCCAAGACACATTTTTTTCAGCCTCAGGCTAGCAATAGCAACCATCCCTGACAAAACATGTCAAGAAAACTCCATGATAGTTTCACCTTAGGTTTGCTATAAGTTGGAAACGACTTGAAGACATCACACACAAATCACAGTCTCTCAGCTTCAGAGGGTGGCAATAGAAATCTCTCTCTGATTAAACTTGTACCATGATAGTTCCACCTTAGGGTCATACTCAGAAGGGAGGGAGGGTACTCTGGGTCCATAAGTTGGAAATGACTTGGAGGCACACAACAACAACAACAACAACAACAACAACAACAACAACAACAAGCATAATAAAGCACAGAAGGCACAGCACAAGAACAAGAACAAAGAGATCCAGTCCTTTGAGCTTGTAACTCTGGAGACCAGGGCTCAAATCCCAACTCGGCCATAAAACTCACAGGGAGACCTTGGGCAAGTCACAGTCTCTCAGTCAAAGAAGAAGGTAATGACAAACCCCCTCTGAAGAAATCTTGCCATAAAAACCTCATGGATGGCCTCATTACACCTCTCAAACCTAAAGTTCCCAGAATCCCATAGCATAACAAATTGTGGGCCTTCTGGCCAGGAGGGATGGGACTTCCACTCAGTAGGGCTGTGCACCGCCCTTCCTTGTCGCACCTTGGTTTTCTGTGGGAGAACCGGACACAACAAGGAACCAGGCTAGCCATGCATGTCTCCCCACTCCTCCCTGCTGCAGCCTGGTTGCCTTGAAGCAAACCAAGCCACGACAAGGAGCCAGCCCAAATGTGCTGGCTCTGCACCCCCCATCTCTACTTGCTGTTGTCTGCCATGTGCCCTCAGAGGCAGTTTCACATGCCAGAGAGGGCCTGCGGGCCACTGGTTCATCAACAGAGCTCTAGAAAAAATGAATTTAACTGCCTAGAACAAAAGGTTGGAGGTCCAGGCATATAAGAAAAGTAAGGATACAATTATCCTAGAA
Organism: Sceloporus undulatus; assembly: GCF_019175285.1. Taxonomy (NCBI): domain Eukaryota; kingdom Metazoa; phylum Chordata; class Lepidosauria; order Squamata; family Phrynosomatidae; genus Sceloporus; species Sceloporus undulatus. The sequence goes on along the minus strand of NC_056524.1, from coordinate 130,227,864 downwards.
AGTGGTGCACACATCAGTTCATATATGAATGATGTAACGTTTACAAACAGGTAACTACTTCAGTATTAAATTATGTATTAGTGTTTGCAAAAAAGAAATGGCTCAGAGAGGGAACTATTAACAAACTTTTTGAAGAAAATTAAATCCAAACCAATTGGATGGCAGCCCAACTTCAATCCTTGTTGGTCCTTGACTCTCCAGGGTCATATCAATTGGCTTGCAGCTCAATGTGGATCCCAGTCAGTCCCTGACTTCAGTCCTCATCAGTCTCTTGGTCCTTGTCAGTCCCTGATTCTCCAGGGTCAAACTGATTGACGGCCAGTCCAACTTCAATCCTCATTGGTCCCTGACTCCCCAGGATCAAACTGAATGACCTGCAGCCTAACATCAATCCTTGTTGGTCCCTGACTTTCTGGGGTCCAAATGATTAGCTCACAACCACACTTTGATCCTCCTTGGTGCTCCAGGGTCAAACAGATTGGCTCACAGCCTACCTCTGCCTTCATCAGTCCTTGACTCTCTGGGGTCAAACCTTGCATCCCTACTTCGATGCCCGTTGGCCCCTGACTCTCTGGGGATTCCCAGATTAGTCTACAGGTGGTCTTACATGGCACCTTTCCCAAGTATTGGGTGGTAGCCAGGTTGCCATCATGGTATGGCTGCAATCCATCCTGATCCTATGGAGGATTGGGCCCAACATCGGTACTGTTTTAAGCTGCACAAGAGACCATCATTCACGAAGAAAAGGTTTTGCCACTTCCCAGTACAAGTGTCAGTTAAGGCAGTTGGTGCCTCTTTACCAAGGGTCACTATATATGGCGGGGGGGGGGATACATGTCCCTTTCTGATGTGCATGTCCTTCCAAGGGGTTCTTGCCGATGCCACTGTCTTCCCTGGAACAGGTGGCAAAGAAATGCTTCAATTCCTTTCTATTTTTTGCTCTGGGCAGGAATGCCCTCTGGGAACATCCATCCGTTTTGAGCCTCCAGTTAAAGATCTGTCCACTCCTGTGGATATTTTGAGATTTCGGGATGTGCACACCTGTCTCATCTTTCCAGATTGACTGATATCATAACATCCTGTTTCTCCTGAACTTCTGGTCCAAGGTATCAATTGGGTGAGGTGGCAATATTTCTGACCTCCACCTACAACCCTGACAAGGCTAACTATACATTCTGCAAATTTCCTGGGGGTTCTGTCCCGTAAAGGGAATCCTGTGCTCCCCCTAATTGCTATGCCATGTCACAGCATATGTCATGCTTCATTACTCACCCTGCACCTATACGATGAGGGGTTTCGAGCCACTGTTATATGGTCTCCAAGCCCTTCTGCTCATACTGGCATGTTGCAGTGTTACGGCTAGTGTCATTCCTCTTAAGCATTAGGGGTAACATAACTTTTTCAGCCATATTGCCTGATATTTTGTACCACTTGGCTAGGAACTGGACTTTGTGGCATTTAAAGTCTATTCCAGCTCCACTGTTCCAGGGCCCATTCATGAGGGATTGACACAATGTCACTCCTGCTATACTGTTTACTTATCAGTTCTAGCTGTTCCTGCCATGTCATGATATCCTTGATACAACTTCTACAGGATATCACATCATGGGATACAGCCCCCACAGGGATTTCTTTCAACCTGACAGTGTGTTATTCCTTCACTTTTACAATGCTGTGACAAGTCTTATTGGCATCACACCAGTCACTACTATTTTTCTTTGACATTTTCACCAAGATCTGCATGCTTCATGCTGATAGCCTGGAACATTACATTCAGATACAGTGTATCCTGTGTATCACAACATTTGGTTCTTGTGATTTTCTCACTTTCCTTCTTTTCAGAAATGTGTTGTGACTGGATGAGGTAATATTCCTCCTCTCTGATGCCCACCACTGTTCCAGAAATTGTTACTGGAGCTCTTCTCCAGTTTGATGTCACTAAGCTCTCTCTATATGGATAGACTTCCCAACCATCTCATTGCTTAGCACAAATTGTCTATTTTATACTGTGTTAAAGAGGACATTTAGCCCTAGACTACTTAGCATTCTAGACTGTGTCTGTCAATGCCATAATCTCTAAATCATGGCTTTGAGAGGCTTTATCAGGTTGCTGCCCTTTTTACTGCTTTCAAGATTTCTTGAATGACACGCCTACAAGTTTTGAGGGCTTTGTAAAGCCTTCTTTCCTGGGTACCAATGTTCCAACCTGTGCAGCCTCACATTGTTGCAAGTCTATTGCCCTTCATGTTGGATTCAGTTCACCTTTTCAGATTAGATAAAGTCTGTCTACCAGACCTTCTTGTTTGGTATCTTTCAATAACCGCTTACAGTAGTGAGCTTCCTTCGCTTTCATGCCATCTACCTATTCGGTAGCTTTGGCATAATCTCCTTTGTCAACAAAACTGTGCTATCTAGGTAAGAGTTTTCCCTGACCTTAGTTTACACTTGCCATTTATTATGGACCATCAAGTTTTATCTACAGTCTGTGCAGCATACAGTTAGTTGGCAAGCCTGTTTATTTCTGCCAATGGGCATGTTTCACCTGCATTGGTGACTGTTTCCACTACAGCTCAGTATTGGATTTTCTGCTTGAATCTGTAGAGTCATCATATCAGTGGGACTGTTTGTCCCCATGTTTGCATGCCCTTGGGCTTGGTTTCACAAATGGTGATTCTGTTTGCCTTTCTTGTGTGGCATGGCACTCCCTCCTCCACTGACTGAAGCTTGTCAGTCTAACCCATTAGTGTGATTCACAGAGACCATGAAGAAGAAGGACAGGTTGCTTACCTGTAAACTGTATTTCTTTCAGTGGTCATCTGCCAATTCACAGAAATCCCACCCATACTCCCCTCACAGTTGTGCCCTGCCTCTCCTTTGATCCTGTGCTGCTGCTTTGGCAATCCATGGAAATAAGGATTTAGATGGGAAACCAGTCAATAAGGCAGTTGAGGAATGGGTGAGGCTATTGCTAAAATGCTTCTAATAGCTCTAAGAAGGTTCTGATCACAGGTGATCACTAGAAGAAATATGATTACTGATAAACAATCTGTCCTTATCTTCCCATAGAATGTAGCATCTAAGTTGTTTTTTAAAAATATTCTTTACTATTTGGAAAGAAATCCTTCTCTATTGATCAAGGTAATCACCACCTTGAGTCCTTTTATGGGAGAAAGGCTGGAAATAATAATAATAATAATAATAATAATAATAATAATAATAATAGTGTAACTTGAACTTTAAACTTTCAGTAAGTCACCATGAGCACCTGGCAACCATTCAAAGCCCCCACAAACCCTTAAGAACAAATGAGCTCATCTTCTCATGCAATTATACAATTAAAGTCCCATTCTGTTCCCACTGAACTCAGGAGGCCTTAAGCCACTGACATCAGGAGGAGCAGGAGGAATGTGGCTTCATCTTTTAAAAGCAAGTATTCTGATGCCTGGATGGAATCCAATTCTGGTGCTTCTTTTTACTACTTTGCTCCCCTCCAAAACTTCTAAATGCAGATCTGAGGAATTATTTTCAGGTGCACTTAGTTCTAGCATTAAGAAAAACAGACAGAAAAGCAAACCAGAAATCAGAAACAAAATAATCCCATTAACAGTAATTAAGAGTCATGCTTTGGATCAGCAAATGCATTTGAACAGAAGTTCACAAGGCTAAACTGGACCCAGTGAGAATTCTGTCACCCCCCATGAATTTTTTCCTCAGACATCACATGCCATTGTCTAATATTTTAGTACTGTAACACTTTAGCTGAATGTTTGCAAATACAGTCCCAAGCAAGGGGGCAGGGAAACCTACCAAAGAAATGCAAACACTGGCAGATATTAGAGTTCTGGGTAGGAATGATTTTCAATGTTCCACTCTTTGAAATCCTGGAAATTTGAGAACTGATAGGGAAAAATGGGGGAGGGGGTAATTCTTTGCTCCTCCCCATAGCTACCTCCTTGTATATGCCATTATAATTCTATAGAAAAAACTAATGAGAAAGTAAGACAAAAAGACCCCAATATCTAGAACCTTGATCCTGGAACCCTTTGTACATAACTATATGTCACAGATCAGTATCATGTTTGCTTGATCAACATTTCTTGCAGTACAGAACTAGAATTGCTAGATGGCTTTGTAACTGGGTGTTACATCTATGTTCTCATAACCTATAAGAGTTGTGAGTCCTTGAATAAAAGGACACCTTGCTCTCTGGTTTGGAAGAACAACCTCCCAGATCAAAGACTGGCTTTGAATAGCTACTTAGAATAATTCATTTTACAATGGATTAGATGTCCAGAGTCAACTGACATGGGCACCAGGGCTCAGCAAATGCAGGCTCCAATTTCAGTTAAACTCAGAAGCTGTTTATTTTTACTTACTCTTTAAACTGTGAACCACCCCTTCCTATTGTCCCTGCTCCTATGTCTTTAAGATAGCATTGGCATATTTTTTGAAAAAGAAATCTGCCATTATAGAGAACCTCTGGTTCAGCTTGATGAGCCCATAGATTCAGGATACGTAGCTCTCACTATGCTTTTTGACCTCAACTACCATCAGCGTTCACCAGTACAGGGTAGAACTGGTGGCAGTTCAATAAGAGTTGCAAGCCCACTTCTGCCCCTTTACTAATGCTTATCACACCTTTATAGACCAGCTTTCCTTCTAATCCTGCCCCCATGCACAAAGGAATCAATCTAATACCAGGTCAGAGTTTGTCTACTCTGAGTGCAGAAGGTCTCTCCAGTGCCTCACAAGGGTCATTCACTTTACCAGCTTGTTGATCATTCAACAAGAACACATCTTTTAGTACACTGTGCTGCTGTGGAGACAGTAGTTAAGAAATCAGAGGTCTGGGTGTTGGAAAGGCAGCTATGAAGGAACTAGGCATGGTCTATAGTATAAGATAGATCATTAATTGCCTAGTCAGAATCATTCATGCCATTGTATTTCTAATTTCTTTCAATGGTTGAGAAAACTGGACAATAAGGAAAGCTGGCAGGAAGAAGATAAATTCATTTAACATGTGGTACTGATGACAATTTGGCAGATGGATGTGGAGGACAGGCAAGATTGTGTAAGGCCAGCGACAGCCAATCAGGAGTCAGCTGGTGACAGCCAATAGAATGTTGGCTGGTAAGAGGAGAAGAATTCGCTACTATCCATTCAAACATATTTTAAAAAATAAAGTAGCAATCATAAGAAGGTGGCAGGAATGCAGGTTAAATAGAATAGTGATTACAAGTAATGTGTCATGACACAATTTGGTGGCAGCGGTGGGATGACAAAACCCATGGGGCTGCCACAATAGGAAAGTAGTTTGGTGAGTGGGTCTCACTGTGACAATGAACTGTATAATTATGCTATGGTAAAGACAACGGAGCATGGATAGGAGACAAATTATAGGTTTGAAAACAAATCAACTCTGAACTCTCTCTAGAAGCCAAGATGGCTAAACTGAGACTGCCATACTTTGGAAATACTATGAGATGTCATGACTCACTGGAAAAGATAATAATGTTTGAAAAAGTTGAAGACTTTCTCAAAGTGAAAAGATTAAGAGCACATTACAAATGGATCAATTCAGCCAAAGAAGCCATGGACCTGAGGTTTGTATGACCTGAGCAGGTTTGTAGATGACTAGGGCTCTTGGAATTCTCTTTTTCAAACCAAGCTTAATGGGAAATAATAACAAGGGATAACATATGATAATTGTCATTCTGTTTATTCATAGCCAAAGTGGCACAGAATCTATTTCCTGCCCCTAGAGGTAAGTCCCATGCAAGTACAGTGAATGCACATGAACAGCACAATTACATGGGTGCTTATCAAGTCAACATACAGCTTCAGGAATGGTTAACAATTGCAAGAGAAAGGCCAACTCAATTTGCTGTTCCATGGAGTAGCATGTTGTACATACACATGAACTCATGAGGTATTGAGTCCCATACCACTGTCAATATGTGGAAAAAGAACAGTAATGCAATTACGGAAGGAAATCAAGATTTCAGTTGTAGCATGATTAAACTTGTCAGATAAACCACCATAAGGAATTGTCACAATGACAGGCTGCAATTTTTATTGTGATGGTTTAGTTTAGATGGGTTAAAATTTCCGAGAATATTTGACAATACTAATTTGCTGTCCAGCCAATGTTGTACTTAGAATTCTTTGTTTGCTTTTTTAAAAAGTGCACATTTTATCCATAAGTTTACCTTTCAAGAAGAGGATCTATGGCTACAAAACTGTGAAAGTAAGATCCATTGAACTCAATGGAAATTATTTCTAAGTAAACATGGATTGCACTGTCTACAAAAACAAAACTGGGAATACTTGTAGTACAACTGCTCTTGAACTATAATTTGATACTATATATAATATGAACTATAACTTGATACACTTTATCCATTCCATGTCACCTACCACAGATAGATAATATAAAAAGCCAGTTTACTAAGGAGAAAACTTTGGGAAATTTGGGCACTTAAATCTTGGTACTCGAGAACAAGAATTTCAAGTACAGTTTTTGTGAACCACAGCATCTCCAGACTTCTTGTATGGAGTTTTAAAAACCAGAAGCACATCTCCATGTCTCTATTAGTTTCAGATGGTGACAACACTGGAATAGCTTTGCACAGGCAAACCACTGATTTTTCTCATTACTTTCTTTTCATCTTCAAAAATAATTGTAAATTCTAGCAACAAGCAAAGAGTTGTGAAAGCCAATGATTGCATTCTCCTTCTTTATATTCTCTCAGTCACTTACATTTACATGCAAGTCTCCCATTTACAGTGTTTTCATGAGAAATTGATGCACGGCTCACACAAGCAGCTTTTCTTCATGGGAGCATACGTTCTCCTTGAACTTCTGTTTCTAAATCCCATATTTATAATGAGCTGCCCAGATGATTCTACACTGTAGAAATCTCTACTATTTCACAAATAACTTCTGCTGGGTGGACTCCATTAGCAAGGATACAATGAATTCCACAGTTCCAATAAAGTTTGCACTTGGCAAATGCACTTTTGAATGCTTTTCTGTCTTGTGCAATGGATCCACTGTATTGTATTTGTAATATGATGTGATGTATATTTTTCCCCCTCAAATTTGTAAACCCTTTGATCTCCTTGGAAAAGCGGTATAGAAATAAAGATTTTATTATTATTATTTATTATCCATGTGCCCAGGGACAGGTATTGTTATCCACAATGTCCCTTGCAAATGGGTAGGATTCTAGCTGAATTTTAGGGTTCAGAACAATGCCTCCTGTTTGGTATACTAATCATGATGAATGGGCAAGTATTTTTTGGTTTCTTTGGGTTGGAAATAGCCTGAACAATTTCCGAAATAATTAAATAATCCAAATGCAGAAATAACACACCCAAACTCTCTTTCTTCTGACACACCTATCTAGCCTCCTCCTCATTCCATCCTTCCAATGACTCCTATGATATGTCTGTTTCTTTTACAGGGCATCACAGTGATGTTTCTCTGATATCATCACCAAATTGTAACAAGCACAGAACAAGAAGGAAGAAAGGTCTGCCTGGTGTCACTAACACTGGCACAAGAAAATGAGCAACAGAAAGGGGAAAGAGATCTTTACCTTCTTTCTCCACACCATAGACAGCCTCTGGGAAATTTAGTTTTATTAAGGCCTACTGACATTGCTGTAATCCCTGGGGAAATTCCCTATAGGTGAATTGTGGTTGGCATTTATTGCAGCAACACATTAAGCACTAAGAGGAGAGGGATGGACCACTTTGCTGACCAGCCATAGAATAATGAGTCCAAACAAAGAGAATTGGGTTGAATAGGGGACACTTTATTTAATCTGGAACCTATTTTAACTTGTTGAGCCTGGAAAGGAGCAAGAGGGAGGAATAACCAAGTGCAAGATCAGCTGAACCAGTAGTTACTCATTGACTTCCTCATCAGCATTTCTATGAGTGAAACATTTGAGCTCAGAGGGCAACCAAATAACTAGGTTGGTTGCTCCTCATCTGGCCATTTACTGGAAGACAGACTCAAGGAATTCCACACCAAAGTTGTAGTAATTAAGTGATATCAAAGCCCCCAGGCAACCCCAAGGGCAGTCTCCTTCCCCACCCCTTGGGTCCCAGGACGTAAAGAAGTAGTTTCCAGAGCCCTCTCCTTCACCAAAAGAGTGTCAAGGTGTGAAGAAGAGGAAGCAGGAAATCTACCCCCTTCCTCTTCATCATCTGAAGAATCAGACAGTGTTGGAGGGGGGCACAGCTGGTTGTTCCTTAACTGGGCCTTCCCCTCCTGCACTGCCTTTCTTGGAAACCATGGTTAGTAAGTGGAACTATTCACAGGTCAAACACTCAAACAACCAAGAAGTCTGGATGATGCAAAACAAGCCTTCACAGGATTCCACCATTCAGTACAAGGCTTCATTTTGTTTGTCTGTCCTGCAATTGACCTACTGGGTCTTCCAGGGACTACGATCAATGTTGGGGTGTAGAGAGATGAGCTGTGTCCACTACGACCACATGCAGAGTTGATCCACATCGACAGGATACCCAGAAGAAGTTCTCTGTGAGAAGTCTGCAGAGGCTTCAAGCCGCAAGGAAAAATTTGCTCCCACACAAACTTCAGCCTTGAGCTCCCGGCTTGAAGAAACAAACCTCAGACAACAGGGTTCACTCGACATGAGGGCTTTAATCTTTGTTGCAAACTATATACAAAGATTGCACAGAGTATCAGACAGCTGTCTTGAATACTCACAGCTATACAGCCTAACAAAGTGCTTCGCCTACCACTGACAATAACAAACCAACAATGGAGATAGTTATCTTCTCCCTTATATAGGTGGTCTTCTGTGAAGCCATGTGACAGCCATGCAACCAATGAAACCTTGTGGTTTTATACCGAGTACCTGTTGCATCATAACATTTCCCATGGTGCACTGCTGGCTGACTTCACCTACTGTGCATGTTGCATCAGATGTCCCATGATGCACAGCTCACCAAGTGCTGACTCATGCACTTGCCACTTGAACTGTAGTAATCTCAGCTCCAGTTCTTCCTAGTGGCCACATCCATGTAATTTTTACACGCCAATCTGGAATATGGTCCTGACAATAAATTCACACCACTGCCTATAAAGGGTTATCAAGTCTCAAAATTAATAGGGCTTTACCAGTCTTCTCAAGGTCCAGATAGCAAGGCCAAAATGGGTCTGACAAGCCAGATGGAGGGGGCAAAGCAGGGTATTAGCAAGCTCTCTGCTGAAAATCCCTACTTCTCAACACCCCTTGGTTTAAATTTGAACAGCCAGATTGTTCAGCTATAATGGCAGTCCACTATTCTCCTTCCCAATTCAGCTCTCCACCCTGCTCAAATCACAAGAATTACAAGGAAAGCTGCTATTCAAATTTCCATGCATTTTCCTCCACCATTCTCTTCAAGCAAAATGTTGTTCTAAGTGGGAGCAAATGGGTGGCAGGCAGGCAGATCTTGTGGATCATCTAGCTCCACTCCATCGCAACCTGGCATCATGACACTCTGTGTCTGATTTAGTCATTACTGGCCTCTCCTCCACTGGAGCAAAGGTGGTTCTCCCTTATAACACCCCACAAGAGTCTGGATCCACATTATTTTCTCCCTCTCTCTACATAAAACAGATTGTTGCCTTTAGTGGAACACCAGCTGCACAAATGGAGTGGGAGATGGTGAAAATGGACAATTTGGCAGGAAAATCTGTTCGTGAATCTGTTGGTTCTCTAGATTTTCTAAACTGGAAAAGAATTCAGAAGCTAGAATGCTCGTTTTAAATCATGTATCACAAGCCCCTAAAGCTTGATTTTTCTACCTATAAGCACAGCCTCAGTGACATTGCTAATTTTTACTGGAAGATAAATACTTTAACCTGGTAGGTTATTATGGACTATGAATCTCATTATTTTTGCCTCTCAGAAAACTAGAGTATCCTGAGCTAAACCAGTCAAATAGTCCCTCTCTAATCATGTAAAAAATAAGCAGCTTCTTTATACACCAATCCTATATCAATGTTTGAAGGTGGGGATGAGAATCTCCAGTTTTGAAATGGATTTAAGAGTACAAAATGCATTCTGACCCTTCTAATACTATCAGTGTCTATCCTATCTGATTTTTTCCCTTTAAAAGGTCTTCACTTTTGATTTTATGAGTTGGACAACTTGCTTTTACTTTCTCTCTTTGAAGTGTGAGTTGCTTTGAATTAAGGAGGTTAGATTCCTTGAAAGAAGTTATGCTATAATTAGGGAACACCAGCTTGTAAATGAGATATTAGCACTTGTGGGAATTAAATACTTGTAGCCTCTAATGGTTTAGTACGCCATACTATGTTAAGTTCAAGTGCCCATCTGTAAGCAAATCTTAATATTTTCCTTATAAATGAGAGTAATATATATTTTTAATGAGAACAAAATATTACTTCACTGATTTTTTTCTCTAGTGCTCCAAGCAATGTGAAAATATGTAGGGTTTTTTAAACAAACTTTTCGCACACTTTTCAGAGTGAAATATTGTACAACGTTTCCTATGAGTAAATAACACAGCATGTGATGGGATTTTATCTAAGAAAAAAAGGCATAGGAATGTGTTATATTTCCAGTTTCCTGAAATGTTTTCATCCTGGTTTTTTTTCTTTTTTAAAATGCACTCTTAATTCTTTTAAAACATCATGCTTGTGTTTTCTAGCATTATATACAGAGATCTTGTAGCACCTTTGAGACTAAGGCTCTATACAGACCAGCACTTTGTGCTGGCCTGTGGGCAGAGTTAAGGTGCAGCATTCGCACACTAGATGTCCTAACTCTGTCCCCAGGACGCAATTTTCATGTGTGCCAATCCACATGGCGCATGCCATCATGATGCCCCTCCAGTGCTGCATCCACATGATGCAACACCAAAGGGGCATCATAAAGCTGTGCCGCTGCCGCTTTGTTGCCCCTTGAAGGGTGCAAAAAGGAGCTGGGATGAAGGTGTGTGGTTGTTGCGGTACCAATCTAGCTGAAACAGGGGCAGCAACATGTTGCCTCTTCGGGGCTGTCTGTACAGCCCCTAATTAAAGAAAAAAGTTGGCAGCATGTGCTTTCCTAGACTCCAGTATACTTCTTCAGATGCATTTGAGGAAGTAGACTTAAGTCTAGGAAATCTCATGCTGCCAACTTTTTTCTTTAGTTAATCTCAAAGGTGCTACAAGATCAATCTACATACTGATTCTACAGACTAACACAGTGATATCTTTGAATTCTAGTTATAATATGTCATTGTGACATATTCACTAGATATGTGATTTATTGATAATTTCATTCTCAAAGGAAGAAACAAATAGTATTAACAGTTTTCTTCCAACCATGAAAATCTTGAAAATCTTCAAAAACTGAATGTTGTGAAGACTATTATGCAGTTTGGGACTTTTGTATGAAAAAATAACATTTTTGTGCATGCAACATTTTCTGTGCACAAAACAATTTTCTTCAAAAAAAAATCCTACAGAAAATACTGTGGTTGGAAACTTTTTCTGTTAAAAGTTTACCACATTTTCTTTGCAGGAAACAATATTCCTGCATATAAATATTTTCTGGACAGCAAATGTGTTTACTTCACAGAAAATGCTGTTTTCTGTTGGGGGAAAAAAGATGTTAGTTTTTTTCCTTTGAAAAGCCTTGCACTATTAAGATTCTCATTAGTCTAGATTTTTCCCTATAATGAATTCTTGACCCTGAAGAAACACATTTTTCAATCATGTTTTGAATATTTTTGAATATCTTTATTTCTAGATTGGGAACGCTTTTGCTGCCAGCTTTCAAGCTGCATCCACTGCAGAAATAATCTGATTTGATACCACTTTAACTGTCATGGCTCCATGCTCTGGAATTCTGGGAACTGTAGTTCTGTGAGACATTTAGCTTTCTCTCTGGAGCTATGGTACCACAATAAACTACAACCCCAAGAATTCCCTAGCACTGAACCAGGCCAGTTAAAGCCGTCTCAAACTGGATTATTTCTGCAGTGTGTTTTGGATCCCTATCACCACAATATTCACGGCCTTGTTTCCCTCTGCCATCATCTCACCACCTCTGTCTTCCATTGGCTTAGTTAAACCAGCAAATAGGATCATGCCTCTTATCACCCACTGACACAATCAGAGCTGCAAAGCTGTGGGATTCTCTACCCTTCTACATTCTAGTTGTGCTGGGGAATTGGGGTGCATCTGCACTGCAGAAATAATGCAGTTTGACGCCACTTTAACTGCCATGGCTCCATCCTATGGAATCCTGGAATTTGTAGTTTATTGAGATATTTAATCTTCTCTGTCAGAGAGCTCTAGTGTCACAACAAACTACAAATCCCAGGATTCCAAAGGATGGAGCCATGGCAGTTAACGCTGATGCACCTTTTGGCTCGGTTTGCTTCTTGATTTTCATTTTGAAAAGCTGAATTCTGCCACTTGTCTAAATGATGTAAAAGAGTGGGTGGCTAGAACAAAATGGTCTCTTTTGCAATATATATATTCTGGAAATTTTCTGCTGATTTTATTATACAAGGAGGAGGACATCATCCCAATAATGGAAAATCTTGTTCAGCTAGCTCTTTGGCATCTGAGACTGAAGCTTTGCAGACATATGTCAGATATGGAAATTATGTGCATTCAGTCACACATCCAGCCTTTTATATATATTTATTTTTAAAATGCATATAACCCTGATTTTAGGGAATTAGGTAACATGGTGTATTTTGTTTTTAAATATTAAAGAATTTGTATCACAATCTCACTATCTACAATAGCTAGGGCTCAGTATACCCGTTAGAATTCAATATCCTTCTCAAGTCTGCATCAGTACACATTGCTTCAAGGTATATAACAATTTAATAGTCTGTCTTTAAATGTAATTATATAAAAAAAACAAGCTCAGTGGTAACTTTAGGGCTCTAGCTAGATTTTTGACAGTCAGCGGTTGTGCTAATCTTTATTGTTAATGTCGAAGACCAAGCATGACAGCTGAAGACAAGATAGGCTCTGGTGAATGACAGAGTAATCAGGCTGGAATAGGACTGGTTCATCCATAAAGGATCAGGCTGTGGGAAGCCCCTATCAGTTTGTCCATATGTTTGCTTCTTTTCTGATTCTGATGCCTACAAGATAATTGAAACAGTGCTCTTTCTTTGTCTGAGGCTATTTGGAATTCATGTTATTCTAATGCTGTAAAAATAAGCTGATAAAAATCACTACCTTTCGGCATTGTCAATTTATTTTTTATTTATTTTATTTGTTTTGCATTAAGTGGCAGAGCATGTTTGGTGAAAACTGTGCAAGATATATTTTATTAAGGTTGCTCTAATGAATATTTCTCTTTTTAAAAACACTCTAGTACTCAGCATGTTGCATTTAAAAGAGAGAGAGAGAACATTATATGGGCCCTTGCTGGCAGAATAGACAGAAAAGTAAACTTGTCATGCATCTTTAAAGGACAATTGCAATTTGAAAATTGTTTCAGAACAGGATTTCAAAATCTCCAGGAAGACTTGAAGTTCCTCAACCTTTTGCAGTCATTAGGAATCCAAAAAAGGCAATAAAATAATGGCAGTACTGAAATTTGTAGTGCCATAACTATTACATTTTTAATTCTGTGGTACTATGAAGTATGTCTCTTTCCACAATGCAGCTGGTCTTGGATGGCTCCATGGAATAAATTCTTTAAAGAATAAGAGACTGAGTGCCTATATTTTTCTACTACTATCAATTCAGTTTGGTTGCATAAATTCAGTGCTTGCTTATAAGAAATAACAATGTTTGCAGGGCTGAGACCTGGAATGCCTTGGGAGAATTTGAAACTGAGCTTTGTCAAGAGTTTTTTTTAAAAAAAAAAAATAAATTTATTTATTTATTTTTTATGGTGCATGGGACATTTCCCTTCCTTCATAAATTGAATGTTCTCGCATATGCTCTTTTATGTGGGAGTAAACCCTACTGAATCAGTCTAAAACCCTTTGCATATTCCCCTGGGAGAAGCCTATACTGAGTGTGTACAATTGAAGTCTCTTCTGATAAACCAATGAAGGGTTGTGTTGTGAGCATTCTACATTGCTATGCCATTGGGCAACATTTGGACATTTACTGTAACCAGTTAACCATAAACAGATGCTTTGGGGACAAGAATGGGAAAGGATTATTTGAAATATGGTAAAGGTTTTGCCTGTAACATAATCTGGCTCCAAATAACCCAGCCCAATGGATCCAAACATGTCCAGGGTATGTATGTAGATATACATTTACTGGAAGAAATATATAAGAACTCAGAAATCAGTATATTTTAGGTTTTTTTCTCTTCTTACAGAATACATTTACAGTTTGAAAATGTACAAAGAGAAAAAAAAGTAGTCAGAGCAGTCAATAATTTGCATGTTGAAGTTCTCTTAGTCTGCAGGGCCGGCATAACAACAATACTCTGAAATATTATGGAGAAGTTTAATATGGTAGTTAACCAGCTGCTCAGAAGATAACTGTCAATCTCCTAGAAAGTAATCGAAATGAATCATACCATTGTGATAGAAGAGCATATGCTCCTTTCTAATATGCTTATTTCAGTGTCTCCAGGTTGTTGGATTTTTTGTGTGTGGTGGGGGGGGGGGTGTCTAAGTAACCATATTGAGCAAGTCCAATAATGCCCGATTCCATTTTGTTGGTTTTAAATCTACATCTCTTTTCTTTTAAGTTCTCAAAAAGTACTTGATCACATGAGACAAAAAATGAAGAAAAGAACCAGTCCCTGAGTGCATTAAAAGATTTCAAGAATAAGTTTGATAAGTGATAATTTATTCCAAACCACTGGTTTTATACTATGTTCTGGAAAGCTAAGGTCTCTTAAAGGGGAATGGAGTACCTTAATGCAGGAGTAGATATGAAAATTTGATTCTTGAAGGTAGATATGCTAATGATGATAAGATTAGGAGGTAAATCAACAAAGGTTTTAATTCCCCATTGTCTGTCATAGGAACAACTACAAAACTCTCCCACTCACCCACAAAAGTAGATTGCTGAAAAATAATGTTTATGGGGAAATCAATTAAAAAAAAAGGTTTCATTTTTGTTTTTGTTTTTCAGTGTGAAAAGATGGAACTCAGTTTTTATATTCAATTAAAAAAAACATCTGAACTGAGGATTTGTTCAGAGTAGGGATGGAATGGAAATTCATAAATTTCCTGATTGGGGTCGAATTTGGAGTTTCTGATCCCTTGAGAAACTTAAGCAGACAAAAAGGGATATCAAAACTCACAAATTTCAAGAACTTTTT
>NC_056524.1:130178182-130211025 GCF_019175285.1 Sceloporus undulatus | reverse complement strand
CCACATAAGGTGCATAATCTGTTGAAAAACCTAATAAAACTTGGATAAATCCTCCCATTCCATGAGGAGGGGAAAGAGAGGAACATACCAAATGCAGTTGAAGTCAGAAAGAATTGGAGTTCTAACTAGAATTATGTGTTGTGCTATCTAGACAGCATCCGCACTGCAAAATAATCCATTTGATACCACTTTAACTGGCATGGCTCCATGGCAGGAGAATACGGGGAGCTGTAGTTTGGTTGGTGGCACCAGAGCTCTCTGAAGAAGAAAGTAAAATGTCTCACAAAAACTGTAATTTCCAGAACCATAGCAATGAGCCACTGCAGGTAAGTGGTGTCTGACTGACTGATTTTGGCTGTGCGGATGCAGTCTTACACAACAGTACCCTGATGCAGCAATTGATGTGCTGTTTCGCTTTCATTACACTCTACCTGTACATGTAAAAAAGAGGCAAATGTTGAGAGGCATCCAGAGTCTACGCCAATTTTAGAGAGTAGACCAACAAAGAACCACCTTTTTCTAAGGTTTACCTATGACCATGGGTCAATAAAAATATTACCCTATCACAGCTGCTTTTCTTCATGGGCCAAAGGGCTGCACCTACCCCCCAATTTTTTTTATGTACCTGTTAGGACATACATGTCCAACTCCATGGTGGGGGCAGCCAGACCCACTCCAGCAGTTTCTACAACACCAAGAACTGGGACATTGAAAGGTTACAACAGAGTACTGAAAACCTGTTGTTCCATGTCTTACAGGAGGATCCAGGCCCTCTATCCCTGTACCATTGATAGATATTCTCTCCATGGGCATCCTGCTGGACTACCCTACATGTCTGCTGATGCGTGGGTAACTTATTCGGAGTTTAAGGAGGCAGGGGACCTCATTCTGACTAGGAAATAATGACCTGTGGTGTGGCCAGCACATATAGGCAGCCCAGCAGAGCTCCCATGCAAAAACCACCATGGTATGGGGACAGAGGCCAAGGTAATGATAAATGGGCACGATGTGGGGCCAAGTATTGAGTTGCCTTGACTAACTTGGCCAGTCCAGACGGCCTCTGAGACAGTGGCTCTGAACCTTGTCTTACTGAATTTGGGACATTATATCTCAGAATTCCTGACCCTTGACTAGCTTGATTTCCAGAGCTGAAGTTCAAAATATCTGGAAAGCCAAGATGGAGATAAACTGCTTTAAGACATTTTAAACTTTTATGAATATAGTTGCATTTCCAACATGAATGGTATCTTCATCGTTCATTCAGTGAGGCCGGAACAGCCAAACCTCCCGGAAGACTATTTTCATTAATTCCTTGTCAGTTCTATGACTTACGTTTACATCCAGCAATTTAAACAAGCTACAAGCTGCCTTTCCTTTCTCCATGATTATTACAGATAGCTAGCTACTGTTGGCACAAAGCATTCAATTTTTGTTCCTCTTGATTCCACCCCGAAACAGCTTGGCTCCATAAGCCTTAGCATTGTTGGGGAATTTCTTCTTAAAACCAAGACACATATCCAACCACTCATGGGAATTGCAAAAGCAGATGGTGATACAGAATAACAAGAAGTGTGGGTGGGAGGCAAAAGGCTCTGAAAAAGTCTTCAAGTCAGTTTGAAGCCACTGTCTAGACGGTTGCGAAATATTACTGTCTACTTTTCTTTCAGAGAATCTTGGATTTGGAAAGACCTCAAAAACCATCATTTGTCAACCTCCTGTCATGTGGAATATTCAACTACAGCAATTCTGAAACTACCCCCACCCCCATTTAAAGACCTCTAAAGATAGGTCATCACTATTCCAAGCTGAACAGTTCCTAAGGGGAGGAGTATTCCTAATGTTTAAATGCAATCTCCTTTTCTGTGCTTTTAACTATTCTGGTAAAGAAAAATGTTGTTTTCAGTGCAAATCAGCCATGTCCACATTTTAAAACCTAACTATGGTGTGGTGCATACTGCCCCTTTGAGGCGCCTTCACCCGCCCCTTTAAGCTCTGGGTTGGGGGCAGGGCAGCCTCACTGGCAGTCCTGCGGCGCCAATCCAGAGTTTTTCGGGACCACCCCCCCCACAGGCTTCTCCAGGTCAAAAAAGGGGTGTCCTTGGGGCTTCATGGCCCTTGACACCCTGGAGCTGCAGCCATGGGAGAAATGGGCCATTCCTCCCATCATCCTGCAGCCGTTTGGTGGCCTGTGGAATGAGGGGCGCGTCCAGAAGGAGCTCTGTTTCAGAGCTCCTTCTCGCATCCACAGCCAGGCCGCCATAAGCGGCCTGGGGCAAGAGTCACGCATGCACTGTGCCATTTGACCATGGTGTGTGGCGTGAATGTAATCATTGATCCCCCATGTAGATGGAGGCTGCCAATGATTACGGCACTGTTCCAACTAAGGGTTGCGGGGCGTGCAACCACTCGGGCCCCGGGCAACCCTAGAACATGACCAGCTGGAGCAAAGTGCTCCGTGCATTCCCTGCACAAGGAAAAACTTTTTGTGTGAAAAAGAAATAGTAGGTTTGGCAAAGAAAACGGTTTCCTGCTCAGAAAATGTTTGTTTCGGTGCAAAACAACCACACGTAAACATTCTCATTAGTCCAAGATACTTTAAACTGGGTGTGTCAATACTTGAAAAAATAGGTTTTATCAATCATTTTTCAAATATTTTAGAATATTTCCATCCCTGTTTTCTAATGATATGCATTTAGTGTGAGAACTTACAAGTATCTTGAAAAAGAATGTGAATGTGAAAAAAATGGATGAGCTTATCAGATCCCTTATCAAATCTATATATCGGTACTATATATCCCTCTCATAATTATAAGAGCAAGCATGGTGTGCCGTTTGCATGTTAGCATGACTCGATGATCAGAGATGTTCTTTATTCAGATATGGAAACCCACTTGGTGACCTTGCGTGAGGCACACATTCTTAGACCCAAAAATCCTATAGGTTTGCCTTAGGGCATCATAAGTCAGAAACAACCTTAAATGCATATAACAGCAATATTTTTAAACTATTGGAGTCATTATGAAACACGGTAAGAATTCTAACTGTTCTCAAGGAAGCAGGTGGTATAGTCATAGACTAAAATCTGAAAAATATAATGCCCCCTTCCAAGAAAATGGGACTATTTATAATATAAATAATAATAAATAATAAAAATAAATAAAGTTTTTATTTATAGACCGCTATTCCGCGTTGATCATAGCGGTGTACAAGTAAAAAATTGCAATGACAAATACAAAGTACAATCAAATATTTTAAAAAGAATAATTGATATAATTAAAAAAGAACGTTGTCTTCCAGGCGAGGCCTGTTGTTGCTGGCCTGCCTCTCCCCCCTCAAGATGGTGGTCAGGAGGAGGGCTCTTTGTCTCAGGCCAGCCTCTCTCCCCCTCAAGATGGTGGTTGGAGGAGGGCTCTTTGTCTTCTTTTTACCACATAGACTCTCCATTCAATGCATTGTCAATGCATTTTTTGAAAATCCAATATAAATTGGTGTGTTTATTAACAGCTCTTTTAAAAAAGATCTGGAAAAACAATATCATGCAAAAATCTGCAATAAACTCAGGCAATATTCTTTAATTTATTTATTTATTTATTTATTTATTTATTTGCCTCTCACCCTTCAATATCTTTACTATGGTATTTAATATATTTAGTACAGAATATTTAATATATTTAATACAGGCTTTACACAAGGCTGTTTTTTGTTTTGCTATAGCGCTTTATAAATAAAGGTTAATAATAATAATTGTTAACTGTTGTTCAAAGCTGTGCATATAATCACATACTGTTGTGTTATCTAGAATTATTATGCATTTTTGAAAAGTGTCTACATGGAATTCCCAAATCGGTTTGTTAGTATTCTATTTTTATGAAGTAGTCAATCTGAATATGCAGCTCTTTTGTTTCTGTTAATCCTTATTTTAATAGGTTTTCTTGAAGCATTCAACCATAAATCATGCAAAAATGAGAACTGTGCATAAAAGTTGTTTGTATTTTTTTATTTTTTAAAAAATTACAATTGTATCCATGGGGCTTTTGTTTTAAGGCTCTGTCCCCACGGAAAGGGTCAGCTGAAAGCAGTGTAAAATTCTCCAATGAACAATTGATATTATTTGGGATAGTTTTTCCATGATTACTTACTGATGCAGGGGAAGACCTTATTTTTGTTCTTCTCCACTCTCACACAAATTCATAATCTTCAAATGAGGGATGGGCATGGACGTTAGGAATCCTTGTCTGAAAAAAGAGGGGGGGGGGCAGAGATAAACATAGTTCAGAATGGGCATTCGTGCCATGCTGCCTCAATATTATACTTTAAACATTTTTTTGTCATTGAGAAGGAGAGTCTTACAGTGGAGGCAGCCAACTTTCCCCAACAAAACTAGAACAAAGAGCGGCTAAAATAACAATACAAATGAAAATATACAAAAATTGAGCATTAAAATAGAATTAAAGTATTATAATATTAAAACAAAGCATATAATAAGAAAATAAAATGCCATTAAAAAGATAAAAGCACTTAAAAACAGCTGTTAAAACATAACAACACACACACACACACACACACAGCCTGTTCTTTAACATCTTTCTGTGTTAAGCCAAGAATGTATTGATGAGAGATGCAAATAGTATAACCAACTGGGTAGATCTGAATTATTTACAATTATTCTCCTTTGGCAATAATTGTGAGATGGGCAAGCAAAGATTGCCCTCACTTTTTGAGAAGGGCAAAATCATAGTAATTTTTGTTGCGAAAGGGACATTTATTATCAGGATGAGGCAGCATAGGATTTAATGTTTTCCTCTTTCCCCCTTGCTTGCTTTCTTCCTGTATTTTACAAAGAACTATGGTGTACCTTTACAATCTATCTAACTTTGACGAAAATGTTAAATTTGGGCACCAAATTATCAGTAGTATCTCCCTATCAGTACTATCTTCCCAGAAACTGCTTTTCAATGTGTTTCTGGGGAGAGGGCACATATTGAGGTATGACACAGAAAGATGGATAAAATTTGGGTGCGTTGACTAATATGACTTGAAGTACTCTCTGCTAAGGTCCAGCCACAGTTAGTTACAATCCAAAAACCTTCACCATTACTTCACATAGTAGCAGAACTCCAATAAGCAGTCTGTCAGCACTTTCACATGCCCCAGTGGAAATGATGCTATGTCGTGATGGAATATATTTTCAACAAACAGTAAAGAGATGGCCATAACCATTGATCTATTTTTTCCTTTTCATTTGACATTTCTAGACAACTTAATAGAGGTTTGTTTTTAGAAACAAGATAAAACAAATCCCATGCTTGGTTGATTCACTTTGCAAACATACAAAAGTCCCCCCCCCCCACAATTATTTAGGAAATATGTGTTTAGGACCCTGTCATTTTTATTGCTTTAAAATCAGATGGGTTGAGAAATGGAGGGAGGGAAGCTTTTTGATTGACAGGGTTAAAAATAGGATACCTGTAAATGTGTCTTGATGAAATACATCATTTTTAAATCTTAGTCCTATGTTTTAATGAAAAAAAACATTTTTTGTTGTACAAAAGTGCTGTATGTTAAGCTCCAGTTGTGTGATTATTGTTGAATAAAATTGAACTGCACTACAAAAACCCCAGTTACCCTTTGAGTACGCTGCTGAATCTAAGTTTAAATGCTTTCAATGATACCAATAACCTCCCGTGGAAGGTGATTCTATTTGCTTCTGCTAACCAGCATGACTTCTTTTCCATTATGTAAGCACAATCTCATTTGTCAATGGGTCTTCTGAGGTGACAGAGGACATGGGGAAAAGGAACCTCTTTTAAGAATACTCTTGAAGCTGCAATAAAGATTAGATGGTAAGAAGAGCTAAATATACTACTTCCAAAACCTGTGGCGATAAATGTTTCAGCTGGGTTTTTATAGGAAGGAAAGTCAAGTTGTAGGATTTCTTCGGCGTTTTTGTTTTGTTTTGTTTTTCCATCACCCCTTTCTCTCAATATCAAGGTGGCTTACAGTGTAAAATAAAAATATCAATACAGCTAAAACAAAATATGATACAAAGTTTAAAAAACATTAAAGATAATTGTATTAAACTATTTAAACAGTTTAAAATACATATAAAATATATGATAAAGATACAGTACAGTCCACTAAAAGATCCTTCTACTACACCCAATTAAAGATCAAAGTTCTATTTAAATAAAAAAAAAGTCTTTGACTGATGGTGAAAAGAGATTTAAAAAGGAGATCCAATTGACTTTCATGGGAAGGTATTCCACAATGTGCAAGCATCCACCAAGCAAACTGTCTTCATTGCTCTCAATGACTATACCTGTGTTGGTGTTGGTACAAAGAGAAAGCTCTCTCTCAAAGATCAGAATGATCAGAATGCTTGTATAGGGAGATACTGTTGGTGTAATATGCCTTTAAACAACAGAAAAATAGTTTGATTGACTGGACAATGATTCACAGCCAATATACTCTATTAGTGGACCAGGAGACTAGTCACATGTCAGATAACAGATGACAGTTGAGAACTGATAGTTTGAATGTTCAGTTGGTTGTGAGCTATTGCTGGAGCAGCAGTTTATTACTGTAAGCTACTGTGTTTTAGTTTACAGCTGTGAAACAGACACTGAAGTTGACTGGAATTCAGAAAGGTGTGTGTGTGCTGGTTTATACTGTACATATTATAAATGCAGATAAAAAGCCTTCAGGACTTTGGATTAATCAACTTTTTGTGACTGTTTCTTTTAAGTGTGGAAAAGCAGTCATTACACTGTCAGTACCAATAGCTGTTTTTTGTTTGTTTTTATACTCTGCTGTGCACATTGTTTTAGCTGTAGCTGGGTGATTTTTACCCAGACTGTGTTGGGAAGTTGGCCTTTGTGTCAATTTAATATTCTGGCCTGTCACTTTTGCTTCTGTAAGGTGCAGCCTCAACTGGACTCACAGGCAATGACGACATGGTTTTGATCCAAGATATTGGTTTTATTCTAAAAAGATACAAAAAAAAACCAACAACAAAAATGAGCGTTCAAGGGTGCCATTGCCGGGACACAGATTGCACACCCAAACAAGTGGCTTGCCACTATACGCATGGGTGTAGTTTTTGTGGCTGCCCATGAATAGAGATCAGACGCCCGGCCCTGGCAAGAAGGGGTGGACCTTCAGCTATTTAAGCTTCCTCGCCCCCTTCTTGGCCTCCTTTTACAAGATTGCATCCTGCCCTCCCGCCCTCAGAACATTGCTATCCTAGTCATGGAATAAAGAGACCAAAAACAAAAGGTATGGGTTAAAACAGGGCCATTTATTGACCTATTTATCAAGTTTTTAACAGAACTGTAACTTATATCATAAGCAAAACAAATGTGGAAGACAGGGAAAGCTGCATACCAGTGTCTTACCTCAGACTACCTCTGCAGCTTATGAAGGACGATAACACCTGGGCCCTCAACGACAGTCCATAAGTTGGGCTACTGTTGGACAGCCTTCATAAGGAAGTCCTGCAAGAAGTCCCCCTTCCCAATCTGCAAAGATTAAAGTTAGGCTATATCTTCAAGCCAGACCCAAGATCCATTTCTTTCACTGACCCCGCAGGTTGCAAAGCCCGTAGGGATGTTTCAAGAAATTTTTCTAACACCTAGTAGGTGTTCACTGACATCAAATTCAAATAATTTATGCATCATATCATTAAATGAAACCAATTAGAATTAACATGTTTTAAGCAAGATCAATATTATGATGACACCACCTGAGTCAATTTCCCATGTGCCACTGGTAACAGTATGGGGTAAGTGAAAAACCCATGGAAAGGGGAAAAAATTCCTACCCGGCCCAGAAGCAGCCAAATGAACTTGATACTATGCCAGGGCGGGCAGGTGGGTTGCGAAAGAAATCGGAATGAGGCTGTCTGTGGGCGATGTGACAATCAATCACTGACCACGTCCCGAGAAGCCTAAATGCCCATATTTTGCATCCAATTTATGGAGTTTATCGCATTCAGGTTAGAACGGCCCTTGAGCGTTCTTAAAGGGACTGTTCTGGGGACGGGAGGTGGCGGGGAACGTTCTAGAGGGCCGATTTTTGAGAAAGCTTGAGAAAGCGTTCCCGAAAATCAGCCCTGGGGAACGCTTCCAGAATGGAAGGGGAATGCTCGGCAGTGGCAGCGTTCTCACTGTGCGATATATAGCATTCCCCACCACCTCCCGTCCTCAGAATGGTCCCTTTAAGAACGCTCAAGAGCCGTTCTAACCTGAATGCGATAAACTCCTATGTGTTTGGTTTCTTCATTTCATGGTGGGGGCTCAAATGCAGCAGGTATAGGGTTATATTCAGATTGGTCCCAATTGGCCTCAAAACAGTTTGCTTCTGTCCAATAAGCTGTTGACAACACAATTCTGTCTGTCAATCACAGTCTTCTCCCTGTTCTCTCTCTTATTCAAACTAACTTTGTGACTTAGGCCCGGTACACACCGCCCATAAGCGGTGTACCAGGGCCAATTCTAGGGTTAGGGACCACACAGCAACCACATGGTCCCTAACTCTAGAACATAATGGCAGTGTAACAATGGCAGCACCCTGTACACATGGGCACCGCCATTGTTACATTAGCGCCACACGGCGTCAACATGTTGCCGCTCGGCACTTATGTAACCACGGGTTCTTTTTCTGCCAGAGGGAAGCTGTGCAGTTTGGCGGTTGTGGCTTCCCTCTGTAGGAAAAACAGGCGCCGGCAGGCTACCATTTTTTGGTAGTCTGTACTGCGCCTTAGTCACTCCCTCTTTGGGACTAACAATCTTTCTCTCAAGATTCTCAACTGAAGTGTTCCCATCTTCTGCTCTCTTAAAGATGGTGAGATTTTTCTCTCTTTACCTAAACCATCACTAGTTAGATTAAGATTTATTATTTGAAGTAAATATAGATTAAAGCCATTTTTTTAAAACTACAAGCAACATTTTTGTTGTTTTTGAGTCAGTCTTACTTCTTTAGGGAAGCATAATTAGCAAAGTCATGTTTCTACAATTCTACTAATTCAAAACCAGACTCTAATAGGCTTGGCTTTCATATTTTGATACCTGAGGCGGGGTACAGACCGCCGCTTTGCGGCGGGGTACAGACCGCCGCTTTGCGGCGGTCTGCCGCTGCCGCCAGTAGGTCCACGGGGGAGCCGGAGCCTTCACACGGCCCGACTCCTGCGCGGACCGAAAAAGAAGCTCCAAAATGGAGCTTCTTTTTCCGTTGCGTTTGTGACGTAGCGAGGCGCCAGGGGCGCGCTCGCTACGTCACAAGCGGCGCGACGCGTACGGACGCTCAGCGTCCGATACGCAAAGATGGCGCCGGCCATGTAGAAGGGCCGGCGCCATCTTGTATGGACGGAGTCCGTACTAGGCCCAGGGGCGTCTATTTAAAATGGGACGTCCGGAGGACATCCCAAATGGCGGTGCAGAAAGCACCTGAGAAACTTAAATTACCCCACAGTGAGGAGACATTACTTACACAGCATTTTCACTGCAGACATCAGGCAGTCTGATACCACTTCAGCTGCCATGGCTCAATGCTATAGAATTCTGGCATTTGTAGCTTTGTGAGGTATTCATTCTTCTCTGTCAGAAAGTTCTGGGGCCACAACAAACTACACATCCCAGGATTCTATAGCATTGAGCCTTGACAATTAAAGTGGTGTCCACCTGCATTATTTCTACAGTGCAGAGGCAGTCCTAGTTACACATATGTACCAAATAGCCAATATAGAATATTAGCAACTCTTTTCTGTATGAAAACATTGGTTTAGCACAGAAACAATGTTTTTGCGCAAGCAAAGGGTTAACATGTGAAAATTATTGAATAAAAATGTTTAAAGGACATAGACTAAAATGATGTATGATTATAATAAAAAAGTTAAAATAAACATTTAAAAGCAATTCTATAAAAAGCAGTTCTGATTTAAAACAGTTTTAAAGGTTTCAAAACATAACTATGAGAATAAAACTGCAACACAGAAACATGTAGTTAATTGTCAAAACCTTGTTTAAATAAAACATGTTCAAATAAATATATTTTCTTTTTTTAATTTATTTATTGTTTAAAAAAACATCTTAAAGGACAAACATAGATACATTGAACACACATCAAATAAATATATTTTCCCCTGCCAATGGAAGAAGAGCAGAGAGAGGGTCAATACAGCTTCCCCTTGAAGAGAGATCCACATTCTAGGAGCAGCACTACAAAAGACTTCCTCTATTTCAGTAGCAGTTATATCTGTGATGGTGGCGACACTGAGAGAAAGTCCCTCCCCAAAGATCTTGAAACTTTGGTATACTCATATTATGGGGACATACAGTCATTCAGATAGTCTGGACCTATGCTTCCTGGCCAGAATAATCTAAATTCACATTCTTACTTGAAAGAAGTAAAGTACAGTGAGGTCTTGTTATCCACAGTGGTTTGGTTCCAGGACATCCTGTGGATACCAAAATGCATGGATGCTCCAGTCCCATTTTATACAATGGCATAGCAAAATAGTGTCCCTTATATAAATTGTCAAAATCAGGGTTTGCTTTTTGGATTTTTGAAAAAATTACAGCCATGGAAAACTGAATTTGTGGATGTACAATCCGTGGATCAGAGAGTCACCTGTGTTTATTTTTCAAGATTATCTTCTATCCACAGTACACTTTGAATTCAAAACAAGCAGTGTTGATGATTCCCTTTTCCCTCCAGTACAGAGTCATCTGCAAAATTTTTTAAATTAAATTAAATTAAAAATTAAAAAATAATAATTCCCTTCTTGTGGCCTTTGTAAATCTTCCTGAAACATAATTCAGTGCAACAGAACATTGTTATTTATCTTCAGTACCATTTTTAATTGTGAGTACTGTAAATCTTCATGAGGTTATGGATGACATAGCAAACCCCTGTTGGATTAAATGGCATTGCTACAATTTTCAGCAGTACAAATAATCATTGTAGAATGTGCCTTACTCCCATCCCACTTGGAAGTAGGCAAAGTAATGTGAAAGATGTAGTGAAAACCTTTAGCAATGAATTTGCAATGGTTCCCTATTTGTTTGCTATTCAATTTTTTTATAGTTTTGAGGCATGGAGCACCACAATAATTTTATCTGCAGAACTGACTCTGAGATGAAATGATGAATTCACTTCACCTGAAATATACTGTGTATGAGTGAATATTGGGTGATACACACGTTCTGTTTGCAGTGACTAATCTGTGAAAGATATTGCTCAATGCTACAGTCAACCCGTGATGAGGATTAGCTCTTAGCTGCCCCTAAACTTGGTCTCATATGAGTAAATACATCTCAGCCAAATATAACACTAGATGAAGAAGTGTCAGTGGAGAGAAGCTTCATTAGTGTTAGGAAGGATTTTCTTCAGATTCCCTAAAGGAGAACCATAATAATTCATTACCAGAGGAACCTGGCAGAAGAATTAATATTTTTTCACATTATTAAGAACTCAGATAGAAATAAATGTTTCTCCCTTTAACCTCTCTTGCCTTCTGCAATGTAAACCATAATATTTCCATCCACACTGCAAACAGATGTTTTAGCAGGTAAAAATAGCTTTTTGCACATGGCAAATACTGAGACATAGCATCAAGGTAAAGTATTTTTGTTTTGTTTTGTTTTCAGGTTTGCCTTTTGGCAGAAAATAGCAAGTCTTTACAGCTGTTCATAAGATAATGTCCAAGCCATGATACAATCATTGTGCTGTCTATTTCAAGCTGCTGCAAGAGATGATTGAGGACACCAAGCACTGCACAAACAGACTCTAACTAACATGCATTCAGTCTTGAAATTGTATCATGGATCAGAGTGGCTTGAAATAAAATGCTTGAGGGGAGGAAGAAAAGGTCATTCCTAACAAAGAATTTGAAGAATTGTGTTTTTGTTCTTTTCTAACCTTGACCTGAATTTTAAACCAATGCCTTTAGAGTTAGGAAAACTGCAAAGGGGCAGCTTCCCCAGAAACCTGTGCACCAGCTGCAATGCTAGCATTTTTGTACATTTGTCATAAATTCTGAACCTGCCTTGTTCATAGTAATCAGACAAGGTATAAGTGCATTACCTTCTCAGAGTTGCCAGTTCATTTATGTGGTATTGCACAGCATCCTGGCAAAGTTACAGGACTCATCCAAGATAGTCCTGCATCCATCCATAAGAAAAAGGACAAAATTATATATCATCTCTTTTTAATGCAGAAGCTTACTGTGATGGTGCAAAATGTTACTTCAGCTGTCTCATCAACAATTTAAGATAGGCAGATGACATCTTACTCTCTCTGTGTGTGTCCCCCAAATTGGCTGTTGACTAATGGTGACTCCATGAGTTTCATAGGGTTTTCTTAGACAAGGAAGAAGAGAACAAAAATAATGACCAAATATGACGTACATAACTTTAAAGTCGACAATGAATACATTGAAATAGCTGAACCAGCTGAATTTTCCAAACACTTTTCAAAGGCAGTCCCATGTAGAGCCCATTACAGTAGTCCAAACGGGATGTAACCAAGGCATGTACTACGTGGCCAGATCTGGCTTCTCAAGGAATAAGCAGAGCTGGTGCACAAGTTTTAAATGTGCGAAAGCACTCCTGGTCACAGCAGAGACCTGGGCCTCCAGGTTCAAAGCTGAGTCCAAGAGTACCCCCAAACTGTGAACCTGTGTCTTCAGGGGGAGTGTGACCCCATCTAACACAGGCTGGATCCCTATTTCCTGATCTGCCTTCTGACTGACCAGGAACACCTCTGTCTTGTCTGGATTAAGTTTCAACTTGTTTGCCCTCATCCAGTCCATTACTGAAGACAGGCACTGGTTCACTTGTAATTATTTCACTTTGTTACACTTTGTTACTCTTCCCCCCCCCCTTTCTAGAAAACACTTAGAACCCTCACGCTGTACTCATTTAGTGTTATCCTTCTGAACTTATTTTTATATTATCCCTCAGGCTAAGCCTGTCCCTCAGGATGTCAGACCAGCAACTCCCTCACTTGGAGTGCTGTATTAGAACCAGGTCCCTCACTTCTGAACTTGTTCCTTATCAGACCCTGTTACAGAGCTGAGTTGTTCCCTTCTAAGCTCCCACAGTCCCTAACCTCTGGACTTTCACACAACCAGACCCTAACCACCTGAAACCAAAACCTTATCTGACTTCCAACTGTCACAAACAGAATTCTTCTCCTCTTGCCAGCCAACATTCTATTGGCTGTCACCAGCTGACTCCTGATTGGCTGTAGCTAGCTTTTTCCTGATTGGCTGTTGCTAGCCTGGCATAATTCTGCCTGTTCTTCACATCTCCATTGGGTTGCCAAGTGGGGAATCAAACCCTGGTCTCCATAACCATAGTCCAACACCCAAACCACTATACCATGCTGTCTCTCTCATTCACTGGATTCTCTAAAAAGGCCAAAATTTTCTAGGTTTAATCCAAACTCACTGAGAGCTGACTTTCAGTCCACAATTCCAGTGGGCCTAGTCTGGCTAATTTGGGATCCATTCCATTTTCTCTAATATGAGAAAACCTTTTTGCATTTGTTGAATAAATGGACAACAAAGCAGCAACATATTAATAAGACTGTTTTAAAAAACTTTACAATCATAGTGGATTTTCCCCTGTGGGCTACACTTGACTTTATCCCCCCTATTCATAATGCGATTAGTATCATAAATTATCCTACATAAATTTCAGAATTGGAAAATACCCCAGAGGTGATCTAATGCAACCCCCTGCCAATGCGCTAATCCACAACTAAAGCTTCAATGACAGATGGCTATCCAACCTTTGTTTAAAATCTTCCCATGAAGTACACCTTGAGCTATTCTGTTCCAACTGACAACTGTAAATACCAGTAAATTCAGTCTGATTCAGTCATTAGTCATTTTTCATCCCAAAATATCAAGTAACCTGGCTGTTTTTCAAAAATGTATTGCATTTATTTAATTCACCAATATCCCAGCTTTCTTTCCAAACTGGGAATCACTGATATATCCATTGGCACATGTAATCAAATAAGAAAGCCACAGGTATTCAATTTTTAATATTTCCTGTATAGAATTTTGGATGCCTGGTTCCAGATGTTTGGGTTTTGGTTTCATTTTTGTCATTGACCTTTGAAATGATTAAGACGTTGTTCTCCAATATAATGCTTCAACTTTTTCTAGCTAAATAGATATGCCATGGAGCATAGCTGAGACGTTCAGGACATATAGAGAGAGAATGGGATGTGGAAAGTCAAATAGATGCACCAATGTGATACATTGGGAGCTCATGAATGAGAATTTACATGGAGAGGATCAAGTAATTTTAATAGCTCATTTTCCAATACCTTTTCTCAATTGCATTGTCTTACAACCTACCCTTCCTTTGCCACTGGCTGTTGCGAAAATAGAGTAGAAACTATGGATGTCAAAAATTTATCTAGATTTTCTTTTTCATGTTGGATAATTCATAATGTGCGTCTCAACACATTGTGAGATTTTTTTTGCACATTTTTCATTGATTTTTTCACACTTCCAGGCCTTTTTTTTTTAAATTGCCCCCAAAATACAATGTTTCACACAAAAATATGCTGCTTTTGAGTAAAATGCAAAACCTTTGTACAACCCCCCCCCCAAAAAAATGTTTAACACAAAATGCAATATTTTTATGCAAGCAGAATTTTTGGCTAAACAATTCTAAAATTTCAAAAACATTGGAAAATGTGGTGGTGGGGAATATTATCCCTCCATGTGTGGAGAAAACTACTTTAAATCTCTACCAAAAAGAAACAAAAAAGGCAATATTCTGCAAATTCTTTGGGTTGTGTTCATTACCTCTTGTTGCTGTGGCTATTTGTCATAAAGTAGACTACCAGCTATAGTGATCCTATGGATGGGACACCTTCCAGAGCCCCAAAGATCAACTGTGGTTTCCTTGATTGAGATTATATGCCTGTAATGTGGTCTTCCTCTTTTCCATTTTCTTTCCAATTTGCTGAGCATTCTTTGAAGATGCCAGCCACAGATGCTGGCGAAACATCAGGAAGAAACTCTTCTAGAACATGCCACATAGTCCGAAAAACCCACAAAAAAACTATGGATGCTGGCCATGAAAGCCTTTGACTTCACATTGCTGAGCATTATTATATTTTCTAGTGAGTCTTGTCATCCGACCATGTCAAAAGTACAACAGCCTCAGATATCTTGGCTTCTAGTGACTGTCCAGGTCTGATTTTCAACTGGTCTCATTATTTGTCTTTTTAGCAGTCCACATATCTGTAGGACTCTCTTCCAAGACTACATTTCAAATGTATTGATTTTGCCCCCTGACATCTTTCTTTCACTGTCCCACTTTCACACCCAGAAAGAGAAATGGGAAATGCTATGCCATGTTTGATTCTGACGTTGATTTGTTGCTGTGTGCCTTAGTTTCCAACTCATAGTGACCCTAAGTTGAACCTATAATAGGATTTTCTGTGTTGAGAATGTGATTCACCCATGGCCACCCAGTGGTTTTCTTTGGGTGAACGGGGAATCAAATAGCAGTCTTCAAAGTCCTAGTCCTACACCTACACCATGCTGTCTCTCTGAATTTGATATCTATTGATATCTCTCTATTCTGATGGAAGGGAATCTGCTGTGGGCAAAATCCACTCCCCTTCATTCTTATGGCATCCTTCAGATCTCCTCAAATCTTCTTCTGAGGCTTGTGTCAACTTCCAGCACAGTGGAAATGTATAATAAGAAGGAAGATCACCAAATATTAGGGAGGGAAGCAATTTATGAGCAGAACTCCAGTTGCTTGTGGAATTGAACCATTGGATAAAAATCCCTATTTCCTCTCTGCTCAAGTCCAAGAACAAGGTCCACTAGCAGAGGATGGTCAAAAGGGATGGCTATTGTATGGGAGGAATGGAAGGTTTTTAAACAGCAGTTCCAGCTATTGAAGTCCTCTCTGCAACAATGACTTAGTATTATCTCATCACGTGGAGCCTCATTCACAATTGTGACATCATGAAAATCCTCTAGGGGTTACTTACAACACATTTATTTTAAATAATTGCTATTGTTATCTTCCGTCTCCCTTAGGAACATATTGCACCACTTCCTGACAACAATCCCCAATAAAAGCAAACAAACCCCAAATTCTGGCATGCTTTGCATAAAAATGTTCAGTTCTGCTTTACTTAGTGGCCCCTACCTTGGCTGAGAAACTTGTCCTCCTCAGTTGGACCAGTCATCTACCCAGTGACTAAAAA
The DNA here is from genome assembly GCF_019175285.1 of Sceloporus undulatus. Classification (NCBI taxonomy): domain Eukaryota; kingdom Metazoa; phylum Chordata; class Lepidosauria; order Squamata; family Phrynosomatidae; genus Sceloporus; species Sceloporus undulatus. The sequence goes on along the minus strand of NC_056524.1, from coordinate 130,194,777 downwards.
GTAGTAAGAATCTATTGACTTCTCTTGCTTTTCTGTTGTGGAAGAGGATGCCCTAATCCATCATGTTTTGTAGTCAGTGTACCCAGCATGCACCACAACAGCATACAGGGCCTGTGAGTCCTCCAGTATCTGATTTGACTTTAAAAATAAAGTTGCTGTGACTTACAGTACAGCACTTACACAGGCAGTTACCCAAGCTGAAACTGACCTTGGCAGTATGAAACAGGGCAATCTTTCCATGAGAATAAACACTCCTCAAACAATTTCTCCAATCTACAAGGCACAAACAGACTCTTTGTCAACATCAAGCATGCATGTTTCTCTTCCAATTACGTTTTTGTTTTGTTTTTGTTTCTTGAACAAAGCAATGGCAGATGAAATTCAACTCCCTACTTCTGCTCTCTTTCCTATCTCTGCTGTACAATATCAGAGTTCAGTGAGGCAGCAAAACGTCTCATTCCAGGGCTGAATCTTTGTCAAATTTCTGTTCCAGCTTTAGCAGCAAAGGGAAACTGTTCGCATCTATTGACCTTCAACACCAATCATTTAATTGTTTGGAATTCATAGTGGTGAATCGAAGCCTGAAATATGGGGGAAAACCTCGGAGCAAAGTCTTTCCTCAGAGTATATGGTGGACAACAGTAGTGTTCACAGCTTCCAGTGTATCCAATCCATAGCCTGTAAAAACAAAAATACAAGAGGAGCAAGACTGGATAAAAGTAAACCTTCATGTAGCATAGCATTCTGTTTATAACAATGGCATGGAGGGTACAGACCTTCATTGTCATTTATTCCCAGTATCTGCTATTTAGAAAGGTATTGCTCCAGGGTATGGAATTTTAATAGCTAATACTTACCAACAGATGAATATATAATATTTCATTTTTATCTCAGTGCTGTATTTAGATAACAGAGAAAAGAACTAATTTTCTCACATCTTAAATCTACTACTGTTCTCTAATTTTTCCAAGGATATTAACTCTGGGATAGGGGTATTTTAAGTAAAGTATAGAACACAGTTGCAGGGCTTCTGCATTTCTACATACCTACCTCATTGGGCCTACCTGAGTCAGCTATTTCAGACAGCAGACTTTGGGGTTTATTAAATGTCAGCAATTTGATAGCTATATAATTTGCCACTATTGTATTTATCCTGATAGAGGTAGGGAAAAGTAGTTGTCGGTGGGTTCTGATTCAAGGGCAAAAATAACTCAGCTGGTGAAGAAGAAATCCTGCAACATCAACAGCAGAATTTGCCCATTCAACAAGTACAGCAAAATAGAATGGCTGCAGTAAGTTACAAATATTTAACCTGCCTAAGCCAAAACACTTGGGATTTAAAATTAAAATAGGACTTCCCAGTTTCTCCTAAACACCACAGCAGAAGCATCCAAAGATATTCTGCTGCCTGAAGCAAAACAGAACATCCTGCTGTGGTTGATGTTGCAGGATTTCTTCTTCACCTTTTCCATCCTGTGGATTCTGTCTCAAGAGCTCTCTCACAGAAAGTCTAGACAGTAAATGCAAACAAAAACTATGGCCTGTTACAGACTGCCAAAATAAAGCTGCTTCAGGTCTCTTTGGAGGTATGCTGTTTAAATGATGCATGCATCCTAAGAGTCCGGAAGTCGTGCCAAAGCCACACTCCATTCCTAAGCACTGAAGTGCAGCTTTGGCGCAGCTTCTGGATTCTTAGGACCCATGCATCATTTAAACAGCATACCTCCAAAGAGACCCGAAGTAGCTTTATTTTGGCAGTCTGTAACAGGCAATGTAAACCTAATTATTGCTAATAATTAAAAGGGGTCATTAAATATGGGTGGGTTTTTTTTTCTATTTTCAGGCTACTTATATTTTTTAGTTTGGTTAAACTCTTAACAAAGAATTCAAAGCATCAAAATTATATTTATTGATACTGCAAATGAGTGTCTATTACTTGCTCCCTGAGTCTGCTTTCATGCTAGTTTTTGCAAAGTTAATCCTGGTTTTAAAAAAGAAAGATGGTGATTATTTATTTATGTACTTATTTAATTATTTATTGAATTCATATCCCACCTTTCTGCGCAATGGGATTTAAAGTATTTTATAATAATCTGACAAGATACAGCTAAAATACTAATGTATAAAAATTAAAAGGGAATTAAATATCACTAGTATTAAAAATATGCTAGAAAACAGTTAAAACACTTAAACATATTTAAAATGTGTTTTCAATAAAAAATTTTTAAAAGATTAGAAAACAGTCCACCATTTACACTCATACTACATTTCCATAAAAGTCGCATTTCAAAAACCTGCCCTTTGAAGGAGGCTCTCATGAGGGTTCACTGCACAAGGGATTACCAGATGCACATGACCCCAGGTTAAACACACATATTACACCAAGAGTATTCCACTCTGAATGATTTCTCTACAAATTCATAACAATGAATTTGCCTTCACTGCATCTTGACAATAAATTATTATTTTTTCAGTGAAATGTTTTTTGTCCAGCCTGTTCCCAATATTCTATTCAGACCCCATTGTGTACATATGTTTGGAACGCAAACTACCTTGCAAACTATTCATCTTCAACTGCAACAAAATATGTATGCAGTGAATAATTCTGGATGTGGAGTTACTTTTCTGTATAGAGATGAGATCAGAGAATGTTATTTCTCTGGGTTTCTGCCAGAAGCTGACTGTTTACATACTCATTGGCAAGATACAGACTAACATTGCCACATCTTTTCATATTACTTAATTGGCAAATGTATTAGACACTCCCTGCCCTGGTCCCTGGAGCAAATTTGCAATTCTTTCTCTCTCTCTTTATATATATATATATATATATATATATATATATATATCCCCTGTATGAACTTTTAATATTATGTAACTTTATGTATACCTAACTGATTAGAGACCCCTTTACTGAATTGTGAAGATGTGTAACATGACACTGGCAAGAGCACTCTATGCACGCAAGGACCAATGTGCATTGGTGTGTGATTCACATTGATGCACAAACCACATCAAGGCACAGGGAACTTCACTGTGTGATGTACATTGGTGCACAATGAATGTTTATCTGCATTATGCACCAATGTGCATCAGGAACATTGCCCAATCTGCTACATAATAATGTAACAGCAGCCTGATATTGGATATGAATGTTATGTATGTGTCCAATTCTAATTCCTTCAGACCTAAGTCTGCTTATGAAAACCTTGGGCCCCAACAGGAGTCCATTGATTACTACTTACAGAACACAGGAGATTGAGAACTATCATTTTCTTTTTATGTAAATGTAGACATAAATACATAGAGTAAAAATTACTCCTCTGCCACCCTGGTTTTGTGACTAAATTCAACTCAATATTTTGTAGCATAGCCCATTTAGAACTGTTACTATGCTAGACAGTTAGACCATACTTTATGAATTATACTTCAGGACTAAAACTTGCACACATAAAATACATAGAGAATTCCTCTACTAAAATGAAATATGTTATTGGAATTAATTTACTAAATGGATGAATTAGCACGTAAAGGGCTTAATCCACCCCCTTAAGGGATTTATCTTCCAGCTTCAATGGATACTGCTGCTTCTTAGGCTACCATCAGCATTAGGCCTTCTCATATTTGTAAATATGTTTAATATGAATAAGAACTTTATTATATTGTGATGTGAGTATAATTAAATATAATGTGAGGTACTTTAGACTGAGAAATAGCAAGTTCCCTATTAAACTTAATGAGTGAGTGAGAGCTGAATCCAGATCATATGCACCAGGGCAATGGAGAAAGAGGGGGTGCAGAACTAACATATAAACAATGAATGGGTTATTTCTGAAGAGAAAAGAGGTGGGTTTTAACCAGGGGATAAACTAGATTGGTGCAAGGGCTTGGTGTTTGATAGCCCCAAGTACGGACGGTGACTACTGTGAGGGAGTGAACAGGCAGGCCCAGCTCCATCAGGGCCAGGCTGAAGAAAGGGAGCCTTCCTTCCATGATAACTGTCATCCTTTGGCCTGTGAGGGAGTGAACAGGGAGACCCAGCTCCATCAGGGCCAGCCTGAAGAAAGAGAGCCCTCCTTCCAAGATAACTGTCATCCTTTGGCCTGTGAGGGAGTGAACAGGCAGGCTCAGCTCCACCAGGGCTAGCCTGAAGAAAGAGGACCCTCCCTCCATGAGAACTGTCATTCTTCAGCCTGTGAAGGAGTGAACAGGCAGGCCCAGCTCCACCAGGGCTAGCCTGAAGAAGAAGAGCCCTCCCTCCATGATAACTGTCATCCTTCAGCCTGTGAGGGAGTGAACAGGCAGGCTCAGCTCCACCAGGGCTAGCCTGAAGAAGTAGAGCCCTCCTTCCATGATAACTGTCATCCTTCGGCCTGTGAGGGAGTGAACAGGCAGGTCCAGCTCCACCAGGACTAGCCTGTAGACAGAGAGCCCTCCCTCCATGACAACTGTCATCCTTCGGCCTGTGAGGGAGTGAACAGGCAGGCCCAGATCCACCAGGGCTATCCTGAAGAAGAAGAGCCCTCCCTCCATGATAGCTGTCATCCTTCAGCCTGTGAGGGAGTGAACAGGCAGGCTCAGCTCCATCAGGGCTAGCCTGAAGAAAGAGAGCCCTCCCTCCATGATAACTGTCATCCTTCAGCCTGTGAGGGAGTGAACAGGCAGGCCCACCTCCACCAGGGCTAGCCTGAAGAAGAAGAGCCTTCCCTCCAACCCATCTGCCTTGGTCCAGGCCTCAGAGGAAGAGAATAACCACTGGACCTCATCCCCTTTCCCATCACCATTCCCTTCTCCTTTTGTGTCGTGTCTTTTAGATTATAAGCCTGAGGGCAGGGAACCATCTAATTAAAAATAATAATTGTAAGCCACTCTGATAGCCTTTAGGGCTGAAGGGTGGGGTATAAACACCATAAATAAATAAATAAATAAATAAAAATAAAATAAAATAAAATAAAATAAACCATCTAAGCCTGTCCTGTAATTTACATTTGATACAGTTTGACACGATGGAGTTACTTCCCCCTGCCTTGTGTGTGTGCTGAAGTTCCCAATGTGCATTTTACCATACATTTGGACAAAACATAGTCCACTTCAGTTAAAAGAAATTGTTCAAGCCCCCAGAAAAGCATGTATGCATACAGCTACTGTTGTACTTTTTAAAACTTTTCTTTTTTGGCAATAGGAAGCCTTCATTTTCTGCTTTTATGTTTACCCCATAAATATCCCCAGAGAAAATGAAATCAATATTATGATAATAAAATATGTACAAATGCAGAGCGGTGCAAGAAGTCTGTTTGCTAGTGCCATCATTTTTAAATGGTCTACGCGACTAAGATTTAAATGGATTCTTTTTATGTTACAACCAAGTTCATTCCCAGCAAGCCACAGGCACACCGAGAATGGACAGGAGGATATGTGCTTGTAAAAACCTGGGTTGTGATTACCTTCCTTTGCTATCTATACATTTGACCCCTGGTGCACTTAAATGCACCTTTTTATATATCTGTGTTCTATTAGAAGAATCTCTCTCTCTTTTTACAGGTGTTGAGGCTGTTTTAAAGTTCATTTTGAAAGACTCTGAAAACAAGAAAGTTAACAAGGGGTCTACAAGGTGACACATCAACTGCTGGGAAGTGTGTTCAAGTGGCCATTGAAGTGGGAAGTTTCTGTGGGGTTAAATAAATTAAGGTTACTTTTTAAAGGGACCTTTTCTGTCAAGAAGTCTTCTCTGTCAAACAATGTCAAGGTCTGCCCAGGAAGTTTTCACTTTTTACCAGTCTAATTGCAACCAAATTGTGAAAAGAAGTATTCTTCTCTCTGTTTTTGAAAAATAGAAAAGCAAGAAGCACTTCGTTTCTATAGCCATGGAAATGACAGTATGTCATGTGGAAGTTGATGATATTAAAACAATTGCCTCATAACAAGATGGTAAGAACCACAATACCTAATAATAAAAGCTAATATTAATGTGAAATACTATAATGCAATACCAACAATCCATATAATATGGGATTGTGTACATATACAACAACATCATATGTCTGATGAGGTTTTTTTAGTCACCTTCTACTTTTTTGTCAGCAGAAGTCCACCACTGGATGCTGTAACTAAAATGAGTAGTAGTAGTAATTATAATGTTAATAGTAGAATAGAGTCTATAACACAAAATCAATAAAAGAACTGTCTGTAGAAAACAACATAATGTTAACCCACCTGCCCAAAAACAAGTAAGTCATCCCAGCACCCTTTGAGTAAAGCACAACCAGAACCAAACAAAATAGAAATATACTATAAAACCCACATCAACTGTGCACATATCACAGAAAGCAAGGAAATAAACAAAAGACAATCTGCCACATTTAGGTAAATTAAGCTGATGTTTCCAGGACCATAAAGAATAATAAAGAAGGTGCTGCAGAAATATAAGTTGGAATGAACTTCTGCAATCAGGGTTCAGTCTCAGGGTATTATCTTGCTGTTTTTCATTTGCTTCTTTTTTATGGATAGCTTTGCATTGCATTTGCCATAGATTGGTAGTACTGTCATAGTCACCTAGCCATCTGTGATCATAAAATCATAGAACCATAGTATTGGAAGTGGCCTCATGGGCTATTGAGTCCAATACCCTGCTCAGTGCAGCATTTCCAGATAAAGCATCTCCAGCATCCCCTGGTAATTGCAAATGTGGTATGTGAACATGATTTTTTTTTTTTTTAGTATAATACAGCATTCCTCCAAAACTTTATTGGAATTCTATTCTGCATTAAATTTTGAAATTACAGAATAGGTACATGGAAATAGCACAAGTTAACTTTAGGCCCCATTTTGATCCTTAAAAAGAACTCTAGTTTCACTCTCTAATTATAGCCAAACCTAAACTAGTGTCATTTTGGGGCATTGTGCAAAAAGAGTATAGGAAATCTTTTACTATTTCAATTTCCTCATTGTCTAGTTTGAATGTGTGTAGAACTTCTGTTGTATGCATGCATGTATGTATGTATTTTCAGCAATAAGCCTGCCTTTGCACTTTCTTCTTTGATCTTTCTTAGTAGTTGTTCCAGGTTTGCAATATTTTCTGCTAGTAGTGTGGTGCCATCCACATATCTTAGATTATTGATATTTCTTCCTCCTATCTTCATTCCTCCTTCTTCTGTGTCTAAGCCTGCTCTTTGTATGATATTTTATACATACAACATGAACAGATACGGTGAAAGGATACAGCCTTGCCTGACCCCTTTGCCAAATGGGAACCATTCTGTTTCTGCATATTCTGTTCTAACAACAGCCTTTTGTCTTAAGCACAGATTTCTCATCAGGACTATGAGATGTGGTGGCACTCCCATCTCTTTGAGAGCATTCCATAGCTTTTCATGAACTATGAAATCAAATGCTTTGCTATAGTATATAAAACGCAAGATGATTTTCTCTCCCTTTGAGAGCCTACCAGAATAGTGAGATCATCTGGAGAGGTTCTCCTCACTGTCCCACCACCCTCTCAGGCACGTTTGGTGGGAACAAGAGAGAAGGCCTTTTTGGTGGCTGCTCCCAGACTTTGGAACTCCTTTCCTGGAGAGGCCAGGCTGGCTCCATCCTTGCATAGACTAATTTTGCTTTCATGGAAAATTAATACCATGCCCCATAGTTGCTGCAGTCTTTTGTGTTTTCTGTGTGTGTGTGTGTGTGAATGTATATTGAATGTTTCCAGTCTGTTGGCTGCTGTTTTGTTTTCCATGTTTGGTGACTTATGTTGGTTAGAACTAGTGTTGATTCTGTCAGTGTGGATTCTAGCAGTTCGATTGGAATATCATCTGTTCCTGGTGACTTATTTTTCTCAAGTTCTGTTATTTTAGCTTCCACTTTAGTTTTTAGAATTTAGGGTTAATCTTTGGATGGTTCTTCTTTTGTGTATCTTACATTTCCCCATATCTTTTAAATAACTCTTCTGTGTATTGCCTCCACTGTCTTTTTATTTCTTTCTGGTCTTTATTATATCCTTTTTTATTTATTTATTTTCATAGAGCATCCCAGACCTTAGTTTAAATATCTCCTATTTTGTGGAAGAGGTCTCTCATTTTTCCTCTTTTTTTAATTGTTTTCTATTACTCTGCATTGATCACTGTAGAAGTTGTCTTTATGAAGCTGAATGCTTTCACAGCCATCGTCCACAGCTTTCTGTGGGTTTTTTGGACTATGTCGCCGTGTTCTGGAAGGATTTATTCCTGATGTTTCACCTGCATCTGTGGCTGGCACCTTCAGAGAATGGTGGCATGGAGATGTGTGGGCTATATATACTGTGTGACCCTTGGGGTCAAGGGTCACACAGTATATACTCCAAACATCTTCATGCCATCATTCTCTGAAGATGACAACCATAGATGCAGGAGAAATGCCAGGAATAAATTCTTCCAGAACACAGCCACATAGCCCAACCCCCCCCCCACAAAAAACCTAAGAGTGTCTTTGTATTTCACACTAGATGTACAATTGTATTCACGGTTTTGAATTTGTTTCTATCTTCCTTTTGTTTTGCTTCTCTTCTTTCTATTACTGCTTGAAGTGTTTGTTCTGTCACCCACTGTTAGGTCTCTTTCACACAATGAAAGTGTGTGTTTGCTTTCTCCTGAAATGTAAAGATATATAACTGAGCTCAAAATTAGAATTGTAGATGCCATTGTTTTCCCTGTCACATGTGCAAATGCAAGAGCTGGACAGTGACAAAAGTGAATTAAGAGGAAAATCAATTCATTTGAAATATGGTGCTGGAGAAGAGTCCTGTGGATACTGTAGACAGCCAAAAAGATGAACAAATGGGTCCTAGAACAGATCAAGCCAGAAATCCCTTTGGAAACCATGATGATAAAGTTGAGGTTGTCTTATTTAAGTCACATCATGAGAAGGAATGTCTCACTGGAAAAGACAATAATGCTAGGAAATGTGGAAGGATGTAGAAAGAGAGGAACATTGCATGCTAGATGGATGGACTCTATTACATGGATGAGAAAACACCAGGTAAGATGAGAAATTCAGGCAGGACTAGCAAAGAAACCCAGAAAGCCACTGCAAGGTAGAATTGACAGTAGTGGACTATATAGACCAATAGTCTTACTCAACATACTACAACTTTCAGTATTTGATAAAGTATACAGAAGTTGTTGCATGCCATCATACAGCTATCATGAATAAATTGGTCATGAAACTGTGTTCTCAGTATGAAAATGTAAGATCAAGTTAATTGCTGATTATCTTGCATGCCAGACATCCACATTAGTGTACCTAATTATGCCTTTGCTTTCACTAATCTATTGAAACTTGGATAGTTAAAATTGCAACTCAGCAGGCATTCTTCTTACCTTCTGCTAATAAGGACCCTACAAAATGGCCATTGTTATTTCCTTGGCTTTAGAAAATCTAAATGTCTGTTTAAAATTAGATGGGGTCAGTTTGAAGAGGAGAGAATCCAACTTTTCCCCCACTTCTGACCAGATTCTGCCATTTTTACACTGATGAGTGTCTCATCTCATGACTAGTCTCTCTGGAATTAATGAGGCTTCATGCTGGGAAGGCTATGTGAATGTGTCAGCATGAGCAAAGGTGACAGTCAGGCCTTCAGCCAGCAGCACAATCCAACCCTCTGGCCCAAACAACACCAGATGTACATTAATAAATATAGCCTCCAATCCCAGAATCCCCACTGTTTAAATGAGGGGAGGAGGAAAGGGGACTTTGTCTACAACATCCACTGCATTTTAAATAGTTTCATCTTTATTAGCAGCAATGCAACTTCCACATTATTTCCATTTGTTTTGACATGATAATGTAGTCTCAGCAGACTTTCACTGACACCATTTCATTTTGTCTTGATTTTGTAACCATCCCCTTGACATCTCCACAGACTGATTTAGTGCAGTTCTGACATTGTAATGTGCTCTGTTGCAGACTTGTATTGACATCTTCTGGGGAGATTTGTGATGGCAGGAGGTCCCGCAGAAGTGAAGGGTATAATGCCATTGTCACAATATATAATCGCCACATCAACCCCAGGAGCAATCTAGTTGGCTTTAAAAAAAAAAAATCTCTTCAGGATTTCTTCTCCCCAACGATACATTTTTTTAAATGCAATATGTTTCAGCTCCTATAAGAATGAGCCAGATACAATGCAATCATATCCTCGGGTTATGCCAGCAGGATGACAACAGGCTACTAATACAGTTGCACCAGTGGAACAAAACCTTAACACAAACATAGTGGATTTAAGCTGATGTAGTAATACCATTACTCTGGTCTGATAACCCTTCTGCCAGTGGGACACCAAAAGACAAAAAGCAGGCAAGAGTTGGAGGCATGGCAGGAGAGGAACATAGTAAGGTCAGACTTACTCATAAAAAGGCTGTATAAACAAGGTGAGAAAAATAAAAACACTATTAATGACATTGATGAAAAGTCCTTTAATTCCTCCCGTGGTTGCCTCCAGCTACAGAAGAGGGCAAGCTTCTGATTAGTTCAGGAGCAGAACTTAGAAAAGTACCTTTTATAGATTAACACTCCCAGAACGCTAAAGATAGCAAGGCCAGATGACATACTGGCTGTGGATTCTGGGAACTTCAGACCAAAAACAAACAAGCAAACAAACAATCCAGCCCCAGTTCAGGAGTCAGTCACAACCCACTATTTGAAGTATCTTAAGCCTGACAAAGGAATGTGCCTCTTGCATCATGATGCTCTATCATTCAGAACTAGGTTGACAAAACTATACACACATGTGATGGGAAGATGTGATGAAAGCATGTTTTCCATAGTGGGAGTTAGGCTGCTGCTACGTTGCAGAATTAATGCAGTTTGACATCTCTTTAACTGCCATGGCTCTATCCTATGGAATCTTGGGATTTATAGTTTGTTGTGGCACCAGAACTCTCTGAGATAGAAGGAAATATCTTACAAAACTACATATCCCAGGATTCCATAGCACTGAGCCATTGCAGTTAAAGTGGTGCCAAATTGCATTAATTATTTACTATTTATTTATTTTTACGCAGTGTACATGCAGCCTAAGTAGCATAAACAAGCAACTGAGGGTAGCAGTAATTATAGGAAAGGAAGATTATGAAGGAAGATGACTAAACTGAGGTTGTCATATTTTGGGGAAATAAAATGAAATCCATATACAATTCAATTGTATATGGCTCCCAGCAGGGATATTCCTATGACCATTTTGCCTTTGGAGTAAGGGTGAATTGGTTCCCCAGTCACAAGAGGGGGGAAATTGTTCTGTTTTGGGGTGGCATTCATACATCCTGAAGAACATGGGGGAAATTAATCTTGCAGAAATAAACGTGGGTCTTTTGTCCAATAACTATTTGGGGGTCATTTTGCACAAAATCCATGTGGTTTTTTTTCCCTTCTCCTTTTTGAGTGAAGGAACACACCACTCACTCTAGTTCTGTGTCTGGAAATTGTTTTGATATGAATATTGTTTTTCTCTTTGGAAAAAAGCATATCTTGGGGAGGGAGGAGTACTGTTTCCAGAAAAAAATGTGTGTTTTATGGAAATGATTTTTTTCTGCATATTTTTTAATGCAAAAAGAAAAATCTTTTGGCCAACTTTCTTCCCCCTTCCCCCCCCCTTTTTTGGGAAACACTCATGATTTTTGTTGCTGCTGTTGAAATGTCATAAATTTTTTTTAGTATAAAACTCTGAATCTCAAGCAAAAATGTATGAAACAGTGTATTTTGATCAAAATTTGTGGTTACTGCATAAAAACACATTTTTTACTGAAGAAACACTTTCTAGAAACAAAGTCCAAAATGCATGTGGATTTTGAACACAAATTGATCACTTTTGCACACACACAAAAAACCCACATCCATTTCTGTACCAAATAGTTTTCCAAAACATTTGAGGGTTGACTATCAGGTGATAACTGTGCGAAACTTTCAATTCTATGGGGCAAAACAGACTGCTCTGAAGCAGCCAATCCCACCGAAGCTGGATTGGCAAAGATCCACTCCTTCTTCAGCTGGCTGCAAAGTGCTTTGATGGTGTGTGGCATATAAATACCGCGCCACTGGAACATCTCAAAGCCACCCACATCTGAACAGCTGGGTGACTTCAATGTCATGGGAGCATGAGGCATCTAAATACCACAGTGCCCAGAAGGTGGTTTGACTGGGCTGACTCTGTTTCAGCCCTATGTTATTCTTTTTGGATTTTCTGACATTCTTTGGAAGTGAAAGGATTAATGTCAACTATTCTTCCTATTCTTAGCTACAATGTGCTTGCAGCCCCTCTCCTTTAGGGTTGAATCAGGAGTCTTCTGACACCACTTTGAGGATGCTATATTTTATTAGTAGCTTAGAAAGTCATAATTGGCTCACAACACCCATAGTAGTGAATTTCCAATGCAGAGTCCAAAATTAGCTCAGTATTAGCTCTTGAACACTGTGAAGTAGCATGGCAGAAATATGCTCCACTGATATCAATGAGACTTTCTAAGTAATGTTGTTGGATAGAGGTGATAATGTGGTTTAAATGCTTCATTTAAATGAGGAAATACCATTAGTGGTGCCTTGGATCTCAAGAATTATTTTAGAACATTTATACATTAGCCTTACTATTCTCAAACAGTGTGTATGTAAGTACAACCCACTGACATATAAATACTGTGCGATGTAGTGGTTTAAAATTAAGAGCAGGAATGATATCTCTCTGAGTACTCTGTTTTGTGATGGACGGTAAAGTTCAAAAATTTCATTGGGTCAGCAGAAACCAACACATTTTCCCTCTCTTTCTACATATTTCACCACCTTAAAGGAATGGGAGAAGGAGAATGCTGATGAGGGAGGAGTAATTCAGTTGTAGGTGGATTGCTTTTCCTGAGTTGGTTTGTTTATGTGATTTCTAATTTATTTGCTTGATGCCTACCACCACTGACCTCTACTGTGAACCTGTACAGACTTGGTCATCTAAATTAAATGCAACTTTTTCAGGTAATGAAACAAGTTACCTGTATCCACTGTCTAGTTTCATGTAGCCACATCAACCATTATTAAATAAATGCTTACAATGATGTTTCAGGTCATCCAACCAAAAACCATTTGTAGGAGTGCAAGTTATTCTGTTACTGGGAACAGAGGAGAAGGTTAAGAGGTGATATGATAGCCCTGTTTAAATATTTGAAAGGATGTCACATTGAGGATGGAGCAAGCTTGTTTTCTGCTGCTCCAGAGAACAGGACCCGGAGCAATCAATGCAAGCTGCAGGAAAAGAGATTCAACATTAGAGGAACTACCTGACAGAAAGGGCTGTTCGACAGTGGAACACACACTTTCTCCTCAGAGTGTAGTGGAGTCTCCTTCCTTAGAGGTCTTTAAACAGAGGCTGGATGCCATCTCTCAGGGATGCTTGATTTGGATTTCCTCATGGCAGGGGGTTGGACTGGATGGCCCTTGTGGTCCTCTTCCAACTCTATGATTCTATGATTCGATAAGATTTAAAAATGTTAAAATATGGCGGTTGATAGTACATTTATTGACCGCATAATCAGAATGTTCACTTATTTCAGTAAGAGTTCTAAGGTGGTGAAGAAATGTTAATACACTGGTAAATAAATTATTTCTCCCTGAATGAAGAAGAGAAATTCTTGTTTGGTGTGAAAATCCCCACCTTCCATTGGACTGAAGAAGAATAAGAAGAAAATGTGTGCTAGTCTGTCAACTTGTCAAATTTAAAACCTCCAGTGTTGTTGTGTGTGGTGTTGGTGTTGTGTGTATTTGGGCCTTACAGATATTAGGGCAATCCTAAAAGCCCATCTGAGGTTTCTTGGCAAGAGTGGTTCCGAGGAGATTTTGCCATTGCCTTTACCCGGAGGCTTACTCCCCAAAGTCACCTCATGGGTTTCCATCCACAGCCTTCCTCTGAATGCCAGCCTCTAGCTTCCCCTTTGCTTCCAGCCCAGCATTTCCTCCTCTTTGGAACTCTTCTTCCCTTCCCTTCAAGCCCAATCCCACTCCGAAGCCCTTGCCTCCCCACCCCCCCACCCCCCCCAGAGCCAGCCTCTTCCCTTCCCTTCCAGCCCAAAGCTCACATAAGCTGTCACAATCAACAACAACAAACAACAAAAACAAAAAAAAGTCGCTGCAGGGGAGGTCACCTCAGAATGCCCTCTCTGAATCCTCTTTCTTTGCTTTCCCTCGATTGCCACCCAGGATGCCATCTCCCCTACATAACACATGTGTAGCACAAACATTACACATGTATCGATTTGCCAATTGAAAGAAACACCATTGTAACACTTGCATTTTGTAGCAGTCGCAATTCTGTCACACACACACCACAAATATTTTTTTTAAAAAAAACCATTTGAAAAGTGTCCTGTCATGCTGGCCAACAAGCAAACAAAAAGGGAAATGTAGCATAAGCAGACACAGTCTATCAATATGTATCAACCTGTAAAACAAGTATTGGCTAATCTGTCAAAAATATTACAAAAAGAGAGAGGGGGGAAGCTGCCATGCGAGAGGGGAGGCATGTTCCACCCTTCCCTCCTCTGACCTAATCCCTCCCCTGAACTTGAACCGATCATGCCTGGGGCCCAAGTTCACAATTTTCCGGCAGCAGGGAAGAAACAGATTTTCCTAAAAGAAAGGGAAAATAATCCACTTTCGGAAAAAAACGCTCTAAGGGGGATTTGCCCTGGATTGGGCAAAGAAACCTAATTCTGATGTGTTAAACCAGTGCCAATGGGAACTTCCTACTTTGAATCCGGGTTACAATACGGTCACAAAAGTAGTCTGAACGGTTCTGTGCTAGACCCTGGGAATTCTATGGATGTACACAGGGTGGTGTTGGTATTCCATTCCAATTGGCATGATTGAGGAAGGAACAAGATGAAAGATCCTATGCTTTTTATTAATACCTGTTATCTATTATTCCTGTTTGTAGTGTGGATTATCATGCATGTGTATGCGAGAGGAGGTGTGTGAAAGAGAGAGAGAGAATCTTGTTAAAAGAAGACCTGACAATGTCTTTATAAAGCATCATTTCATTTTAAAAAGAGACTCTGGAGTCCCTCAGACTTCATAGCTTAAGTTCTTTGTGAGGAGTACCTTTCACACACCATCTGACAGAAACTATAAACCAACCCTGGGGAGAATGGCTTTTGAAGTTAGACACATCTAAAAAGCTTTTGTTTCCAGCTCACCACAGCTAGATTTTTAAAAAAGAAAGGTGTGAGGGGGAATGGAAATAAAAAAGGGAAATGCTCATTCACCACATTCATTTCAGTTAAAGCTCTAAAGACCTCTTTTGCAAAGAAACATCACATATATAGTCTTTGGCATCCAGATTGGTTTCTTGTGAGCTAGCCGCGGCTCAATGGAAATATGTTGATCCAGGCAATAGGATCTTTGGGCAGAGAGAGAAGAGAAAGAGCTGAATGATAGAACTGTGTATATGGTCCTATGAGACTTTTCTGACCCCTCAGCTTCGGTTGACCTTAAGTGTAGTGAGGCAGGATATTCCAAGGATGATTCATTGCCTTTCGGTCATCTTCTTCCCTATGCATTGACAACAGAATTTCTGATGACCCTGATGTTTAGAGGCAGAGATGTAATCACTTTTATATTCAAGACAGGGCTAAAACCAAGCTCTTGTTTATAGGTGAGGCAGAAGAGAACACAGTTTAATGAAAGTGTAAAGTTTGGATTTTGTGCAGCTGGCTGGCAAGAAGGGGGTGGAGAATAAAATTTTGTTTCTTGGAAGTGATGCTGTTTACAAAGATGAACAGTGTAATTCAGCCAACAACAACTACTTTATATATTTAGAAAGTTTAAATAGATTATTAATAAAAACCAGTGGTATGTCTCAAGTATGTTTTCTCCTAATGAGGAAAGAAGCCCTGGGCAGTTGCCTAAAATGACTTCGTGCTATTTAGATGAAGTTTAGGCCTGTTTCAGCAGGCCAAAATAAGCGGCTTCGAGTCACTTTGAGGTAATGGTAGGCAATGATACATGCGTCCTACAAGTCTGGAAGCGGCGCGAAAGCGGCACTCCAGTCTTAGGACTGGATGTGGCTTTGGTGCGGCTTTTGGACGATTAGACGCATGCATCATTGAAATACCATACTTCCAAAGTGACGCGATGCAGCTTTATTTTGGCCTGGCTGTAACATCCCTTAGACAGGTTATGCTGAGTTTCAAGACATAGGGAGCCCCTTCTGTAGAGTTCTGCTGGCCGAAAGTTGGCAGACACTAGAAGACCTTAGACTTCTTGCATAACAATTCTAATGCTAACAACCCCAATAACTAGATGTGGCCATTTTAAAAGATTAGGACCATAGCTCCTCCAAGTCTCTCCACCACGCCAAACGGATTGCTTTTTAATTTTGTTAGGAAATTATTTTTTAAATAAATAATAAATAAATAAATGTAATCTGTATAAAAGAGAAAAATAAGCATGGGACAAAATAAAGTCTAGAGTAAGAAGAATCTACAAGTCACTTGTAGTACACTCACTTTTCAATGGACTAGAACAATTAAAACAAGGCCACAAGACATAGGTTTTCTATATCTAATATCATTTTTTTTTCTATTATATGGGTA
>NC_056524.1:130168924-130176516 GCF_019175285.1 Sceloporus undulatus | reverse complement strand
GTGTGTGTGTGTGTGTGTGTGTGTGTGTGTGTGTGTGTGTGTGACAGAGGGAGAGAGAGAGAGAGAGAGAGAGAGAGAGAGATACAAAGTTATATAGACTTTGTCCTCCTTTATCAACCTCATTACAGCTTCTGCAGGTCTCCAGTGTTTTCCCATATGGGTAATGATAATTCTTTGTGATGGTAATGCAAATTCTGACAATGTATTTTATATGCAGAAGGCTCCCAGTTCCAATCACTAGCATACCAATTTAAAAAGAAAGTCAGGAGGCTGTGAAAAACCTTTTCCTTAAATCCTGAGTGGAGGTGGAAACCATGTGGCCTCCTAGATGTTGTTGGACTCTAGACATGCCTCACTACAGACCATTTGGTTATGGATGCTCTGTTGTGTAATCCAAGAGATATGGAGATTTGCCTGATTCCTGTCCCTGCTTTAGAGAGATCTGGCCACTTGTACTAGATGAACTAGTGTTACATTTCAGTGCAGGGAAGTTTATCTGTTCATGTTCATAAAATGGAATGTATCTGTGGTAATATGCTTTTGAATATCCATATGAAGCCACTGGGTAGTCTTCGGGAGTTTGGAGTTGAATACCATCAATAGGTGGATGACCTTCCATCTCTTTCAGTGAAAACTGAGGACATTCTCTGTCTTAAATCCTACAGCAGAGGTGGAAATCATGTAGCCCTCTATATACCCACCACCTGCATTTTTTACCTGGATGGGGAATACTTATCCAGAGAGGTTCATGTACTGGTAACCTCCTGGAAAGACAACTCTAAAGCATTCTATGTGGTGCTACCCTTAAAGACAACTTGAAAGCTGCAGCTAGTGTAAAATACAGCAGATATATTGCTGACTGGAATATCTTATTTTAAAAAGATAAGGGATTAAAAGAATTACACAGGATGTCAGTAGAGTTGCCATCCAAATTCAAGGTAATGATAATAACATTTAAATCCCTAAACAGCTTGGAATCTTGATACTTGAGAGAGTTTCTCTCAAAATATGTCTGCCTGAGGACTGAGATCTGACGAAGATGCCCTTCTTTCTTGTTCCAGCAGTGGGAGCAATACATTGTGTAAAGATATGAGAGAGGTCTTTCTCAGTGTAGCATCTTGGTTGTCGAATGCCTTTCCTTTGGCAGCCCATCTTGTACTGACATTAGTTTCATTTTAAGTTAAAATTTTGCTTTTTTAAAAAAGTCTTCGGGGTTTAATGATTCATACTAATTTGTATCCATAGAAAGTTTTATAAACACTTTAAACCATTCAACTTTTAAACTATTCTGTTGTTTATTATGATTTTAGAATCTTTAAGCTATTTTTGTTTTGGTTTTTTAAAGTTAAATTGCTTAAGTTGATTTTATTATAGGATGCCACCTATTTTATATGAGATAATGTGGGATGTATGGGTGTATGCATAGGATGTAGTGGCTTAGTGGTTAAGATGCCAGTTCTGATGATCTGAAGATCAGAAGGTTGGCAGTTTGAGGCCCGAGTACTGCATAATGGGGTGAGCTCCTGTCCCAGCTTCTGCCAACCTAGCAGTTCGAAAGTATGCAAACGCAAGTAAATAAGTACCACTTTTCAGTGGGAAAGTAATAGTATTCAGTGCCACATGACCACCAGAGCAGTCCTTGGACCATGCTGGCTCTTCAACCTGGAAGCAGAGATGAGCACCACCCCCTACAGTCAGTTATGTCTAGACATTCATGTCAAGGGACTACCTTTATCTTTTTATGGGTTTATGTGCATTCGGGTCACTTGTCAGTGATGCCTGCATGTATTTCATAGGGTCACTTTTTTCCCTAAGGCAAGGGATGCACAGATATGGTTCTGACAGTTCATTTGTCCAAAATATAGCACACAGCCCCTGATATTTACGAACAGTTTCCCATCCAAGCACTAACCAGAGCTGACTCTACTTAGCTTCCAAGATCAGACAGGATCTGTTGTCTTTAGGGGATTTAGGCCCCTAGAGTTTTTTAAAAAGTAATTGAAGCTTATTTTATGGCCTATATGATAGATAGATAGATAGATAGATAGATAGATAGATAGATAGATAGACAGTGGAATACAAAAAATAAATCATATTGCCTTTGAAATAAATTTCACTGAGATTTCTTTTTATGAGTCTTTGCTCACAGACTTGTAATTTGGCTCAGTTCTTCCCAACCTGGTGTCCTCTAAGTGTGCTGATTTCAGCTGTCATGGCGCCTTATCATTGGTCATGTTAGCAGGAGCCTAGGGGGAATTGCAAACATCTGGAAGACACTAAGATGGGGCAGTCCAATACAGATATTGACAAGATACAAGAAATATTCCCTTAAATCCCAGCCCTAGTTGATTTTCTATCAATCTTACTGATTAAACATTGCAGTTCTGAAAATACTACACAGGCATGAGTTATTACCCTTGTGTTTTTTTTCCTCACCATTGCCCAGTGGAGAAATTAAGGGAGGTTCAGAGAAGCTAAATGATATCATCCTGTGTTGCAGAATGCTAATTGAAAGATCTGGGAACAAATATCCTGAATCTTCATGGGTTGTCTTTCTCACTGGATAGTATTGCCAAAATAGTTACTTTTCATCTGCTTTATATCAGATCTTTCATCAACCATTCAGAGATTCATAATACAGTTGGCCCTCCTTATGCATGGATATTTTATCCACGAATTCAAGCATCCGTGGCTTGAAATTTTTTTTAAAAAAGTATAAATTCCAAATAGTAAAGTTTGATTTTCCATTTTATATAAGGGACACCATTCTATGATGCCACTGCATTTAATGGGATTTCAGCATCTACAGATTGGGTATCCAAGGTGGATACAAAGGGATCAATGTAATCAGAATAAATGGACTGAATCATCTTGCTGACAGCACACAGGCACATTCATACAAATATGAACATATACTATGTCATGTAAATACTTTTTTAGTTTCCCTTCTGTTTTTTGTTTTCCTTTCCCCTCTTTTTGAGTTCTAGATTTTAGAAGTTTTTTAATTTTTATTTTATTTTATTGCAAAGCATATTGTGAAATATGCCACCGTCTGGTCTTCATATAGACTGTATTTCATTTTGTGAGTGAACATATTCATTTGTGAATCATTTTAAGGATTCTGGGGATGTGATGTGTTATGTAAATAAAACACAATTGGAACATATATTTAAGTGACACATAGTGAAACCATAAATAAATAAATAAATAAATAAATAAATAAATAAATAAATAAATTTAAAGTTGAACCAGATGAAGTGTAAGCTTTTTTTTCTGCCAAGAGAAAGTTTCTATAGCTGGCAGAGTCTTTTCTGATGTCTGATTTCAGACATCTGCCAACATAGCAGTCTGTCAGCAGAACAGCTCTGTTAACTGGCTAAGTAAGACCTGCTTTCTGAAGAGTCATTCTTGGTGAGAAACAGAAAGGTATAAGTACAGTGTGCCTGTGTCATACACAGGCACGCTTTATGCGGCTTTCAGCATATGCTGAAAGCCGCATGGGGAGGAAGGGGCAGTGCGTCCCATAGAGACTAATGGGGTGCACGCCTATGGTGCATGCATACCGCTGCACTGCTGTGCTGCTGCACCACCACGCTGCTGCGCCACCACATGCATGAGCCCCATTCGTTTAAATGGGGCTCAAGCATATGTGTAATATGCTTTACGCGGGGGAGTCCAGATTGGATCCCCCATATAAAGCACTGTAATAATGTTAGTTATTTTGATGAAAAAGGAAAGTAAAGTATTCCTCTTTTAAAACTGTAACTACATTTAGCCCTTGGTAGCCATGGATTCTTTATCCATTTATTCAACCTTCCACAACTTGAAAATATTTTGAAAATACATAAATTCAAAAAAAAAAAAAAAAAAAAAAACTTTGATTTTTCTGTTTTATATAAAGGACACCATTTTCCCATGTCATTGCATTTCATAGAATTTGAGTATCCATAGACTTTGGGAATCCACAGGAGGTCCTGGAACCGAACCCTAGTGAATAGCAAGGACCCACTATATAATTGTAACTAACTACTTTTTAAAGTGAGTAAGTTCATAGAGAACCTGGATAGGCTTCTAAATATGAAGAGGCTAGTGGAGACACTTGCAATATGGATAGGGTGAGATAAACATTTCTACACTTTAAAAATAGTCAGGTTATACCTAGCCAATTTTGCTCTGTTGGATATTTTCCATGTTTTTGTTTTGTTTAAATATGAAATATGCATATTTTGGGTCCTTTGGATCAGTATTTGGCCTGTCACAGTTTCAGATTTGGGTCGAAATCTAATTGCGACTCCAATTCCCATGCTCATGTTCCACCACAGCACCACAGGAGATTTTGGTTTGGAGTTTTGAATGAGACCTCAGCTCTGTAAATCTGTATTTTAGCTCATGTTTTTAAAGTAGAATGGTGATGTAATTGTGTTTTACCTGTTGTAAACAATATATATATATATATATATGTGTGTGTGTGTGTGTGTGTGTGTGTGTGTGTGTGTGTGTGTGTATATATATATATATATATATATATATATATATATATAGCCTGGCACAGATTCAGATTTGAAACCATATTTCGATGAAGAATGTGGGATGTAGGTGTATCAAGAAGATTAGTGCTTAGGTAAATGCCAGCTGATATCTAAATCAAAGTTGGCAGTTGAGGCCCGAGTATGCATAAGGGGGTGACCCCTGTCCCAGCTTCCCAACCACATCGAAGCATATGCAAACGCAAGTAAATAAGTAACACTGTCAGTGGAAAGAATAGTAGCAAGGCCCAAATACCACCCAACATCCTGACCAGCGGGCTCTCAACCCCTGGAAGCCAAGAGAGCACCACCCCCTAAATCATATAATCTAAACATGCATGTCAGGCAACCTTGATCTTTTTATAGTTTATTGCATCCCGGCATGTCAGTGATGCCGCAATGGATATCATAGGGCACTTTTCCCTAAGGCAAGGATCACGATATAGTTCTGACAGTTCAGTTGTCCAAAGATCAAACAGCCCCGAATACGATTAACTAACATTTCCCATCCAAGCAACTAAACCCAGAAGCGGACTCACTTCAGCTTCTAAATCAACAGATCTGTTGTCTTAGGGGATTTAGCACCTAGGAGTAAAAAAAAGTCAATGAAGCTAGTTATATAAATCCTATCGAATAGAATAATAGATAGATAGATGAGATAGATAGAATAATAGGATAACAACAGACCAGGGAAAACAAAAAACAGAAACAGAGTGGCTTGACCAAAAATCACGAACTTTAGAATCCTTGCCACCAGACCTTGTCAAGCTCAACGCCCAGACCGAGGCCCAAGTGTGCATAGTCAGCTTCAAATGGCAGCATTATACAGGTCAGTAGACAGACCAGGGGGATGCAAACAACTGGAAGGACACGAAGAGGGCAGTCCAAACAGATAGACAAGCACACAAGCACAACCCTAAAAACCACCCCAAACTAGATCAATCACATAAACAGCATCCTAAAAACTAACACAGCAGAGATTACCCTTGTGTGTTTGTTCCTCACCATTGCCCATGTGAGAAATTAAGGAGTTCAGAGAAAGCTAAATGATATCAACTCGTGTTGCAGAATGCTATTGAAAATCTGAAGCAAATCTCCGAATCTCCATGGGTTGTTCTTTCTCATCACTGAGTATTGTGCCCAAATAGTTACTTTTCATCTGCTTTAATTCAGATCTTGTCATCAACCTTCGAGAGCATATAAAGTTGGCCCCTCCGTAGCAGGGATATTTATCACGAATTCAAGCATCCGTGGCTGAAATAGTTTTTAAATTAATGCCAAATAAGTAAAGGTTTGATTTGCCATTTATAGAAGGGACAAACCATCTATGATGTCCACTGCATGTAATGGGATTTTCACATCTCACCATTGGTCTCCAAGTGGATACAAGGAGCATGTAAATCAGAATAAAGGACTGAATCATCTTGCTGACAGCACACGGCACATTCATACAAGAATGATATCATATCTAGTCATGTAAATGCTGTTTTAGTTGTCCCTTCTGTTTTTTGTTTTCCTTCCCTCTTTTGAGTTCTAGATGTAGAACGTTTTTTAAATTTTTTTATTATTGCAAAGCATATGGTGAATATGCCCGTGCGGTCTTGCATATGACTGTATTTCATTTTGTAGTGACATACATGTGTGATCATTTTAAAGGATTCTGGGGATGTGATGGGTTATGTAAGAAAACCACACTGGAACATATTTAAGGTGCACATATGAAACCATAACTATAATCAATAAATCACATAAATCAATTCAATACATAAATTTCACGTGAACCCGCTGAGTGTAAGCTTTTTTTCGCCAGCGAATTTCTCATAGCGGCAGACACTCTTCTGATGTCTGCGTTTCCGCTCTGCCACCCCTAGCAGTCTGCAGCAGAACAGCTCTGTTGAACTGGCGTACAGACCTGCTGTCTGACAGAGTCATTCTTGGTGAGAAAGAACAGATAAAGTACAGTGTGCCTGTGTCATACAAGGCACCTTTTAATGTGGCTTTCAGCATGATGCTAAAGCCGCATGGGGAGGAAGGGGCAGCGTCCCATAGGGACTAATGGGGTGCACGCCTAGGTGCATGCATACCGCGGCACTGCTGCGCTGCGGCTGCAGCACCACACGCTGCTTGCGCAACCACAGCATGCGCCCCATTGTTAAATGGGCTCAAGCATATGTGTAATATGCTTGACAACCGGGGAGTCCGATTGGATCCCCCATAAAAGCACTGAATAATGTAGTTTATTTTGATGAAAAAGGAAAGTATATTCCTCTTTTAAACTGTAACTACATTTAGCCCTGGTAGCCAATGGATTCTTTATCCATTTTATGCAACCGTCCACAACTTGAAGTATTTGAAAATACATAAATTCAAAAACAAACTTTGATTTTTCTGGTTTTATATAAAGGACAACACATTTTTCCCATGGCATTTCATCATAGATTTGAGTTCCATAGACTTTGGGATCCACAGGAGGGTCCATGGAACCGACCCCTAGTGAATCGCAAGGAACCCACTAGATATTGTAACTAACTAACTACTTTTAAAGTGAGTAAGTTCATAGAGAACCTGGATAGGCTTCTAAATATGAAGAGGCTAGTGGAACAACTTGCAATATGGATAGGGTGAATAAACATTCTACACTTAAAAATAGTCAGGTATACCTAGCCAATTTTTGCTCTGTTGTAATATTTTTCCATGTTTTTGGTTTTGTTTAAATATGAAAAATGCATATTTTGGGTCCTTTGGATCAGTATTATTCGGTTCCGGCCTTCACAGTTTCAGATTTGGGTCGAAATCTATTGCGACTCCAATTCCCATGCTCATGGTTCCACCACAGCACCACAGGAGATTTGGTTTTGAGTTTGAATAGACCTCAGCTCGTAAATCTGATGTTAGCTTCATGTTTTTTAAAGTAGAATGGTGATGTAATTGGTGTTTTACATGTTTGTAACAATATTATATAATAGATGATAATATATATATAGCTACTCAAGCCTGGCACAGATTCAGATTTGAGTCTAAATGTAATTTGTTATCCCACCTGAGAACCCAGCAATGATGTGTTGG
>NC_056524.1:130160225-130168899 GCF_019175285.1 Sceloporus undulatus | reverse complement strand
CACCTGAGACCCAGCATGATGTAGTGGTTTGGCTCTCTTGGAGTAGGACTCTGGAATACTAGGGTCAAATCACCACTCATCCATGGACTTTGGGGAAGTCACTCTCAGCTGAAGGCAATAGCAAGCCTCTGTTGAATAATCTTGCCAAAGAAACTCTGTGATAGGTTCACCTAGGGTTTGCCACAATTTGGAGACAATTTAGAGGCATGCATTTGGTAAATCAAAACACTTTTGTAAGCTCCATTCATTTCACTGGTCTACTTTACTTAAGACTAACAACTAGCTTTAATGGTAATTTCATACACTGAATGACCAACAGCAGGCCAGGAGCTACTGGTGCATCTCTATGTGATTGCCATAGATTCCCAAAGATACATGACTCCCATGTGTTTAACAATACCAAGTAAAATAGGCTCTTCTAGCTCAAATTAGGCTGCTGAAATGAAGGGGTGTTTGACATGAGTTTGTGGATGTAAGACCCATGAGTTCAATTCCACTACTGGAAACAAATTCTTGGGATAAGGAGGGACTCAGATACCTCATTACTTCATTATATGTCTGGATCCTACTTTTCATTCAGGTGTGTTTGATGGACTGCAAGCTTTTCATAAAAACTTGTATATCTGCCCCTTCTGCTGTGCATATATACTAGGGAGGGTACCTCTTCCTGGACACAGTGGAATTTTCTTCTCAATACATAATCACACATACATTTGGCACCATTAGCCTTGTAATACACTTTAACACTCATTAGTTGTACAGGTCTGTTGCTAACAGGTGTACTCATGCCCAAAGAGTGGATCTATTCACTACATATTGTTCAAAAGGAATATAAAAGAATGACTTACTTTCTTGCAGGCTACCTAGAGGACTGGGAAGATGCTGTTAATATCTGGCCTTCTGTGTTCCTTGATTAAAATATCACAATGTCTAATAAGAAAAGTGGGGAAAGAAATCTATAATCTGAGTATAAGAATAGACATCATCAAGATCTTCTTGCCATGTGCCTTAAAAAAGAGGCTACAAAGCACAAAGAGGGATAAAATATATACACGATAATAATTGGAGCTGGCCTGCCTTTTGAAATCTGAAACAGAAACAAATTCTTTCACATTTTGAAGGATGAAATGAAGGAAATTGTAGGAGAAAGTCCAGAGATAAAGAGCTATTGAGACTGGCGACAAACTTATGTGGGTCACTGGAATGGGAAAATTTATCTTGTTTCATAATTGGAGCCAGGGTTCCTCTCCACTGCATCATTTGCCACAGATCTGTAAATCATTTGTAGAGGATAATGCCATTATTGGACAGCAGAAGAAGTCATTTCACTGCTACTTATATACCCACTGCAAAGGGTCTGTGCAAAACCTTAACCACACTAGAGTGACCCAAATTTAGCCCACAACTCTAATTGGCTGTGATAATGTAGGGCAGTGATTGGGAATGTAATGCATTAACAGGCTCAACATCTATAGAGTTAACTGGCATAGATTTTGAGCAAGATGTCTTCACTAGATTGATTTTCTGTGTGTGTGTGAAAGAGAGAGAGTGTGTGTGCTGGTTAAAAACTGAAAAGAATGCATGCCTATTCTCTCTGCTGCCTTGTTATATTTTTTCTAGCAAGAGAATCTATGTTCAAGGGACTGTGCACTGTTGTGATTTATTTCTTTTAAACATCTCACCTGTAAAATATTTGACATTCTACAAAAATGTGATTATTTGTATATCATTTACAGATGGCAACACACCACAGAACACCCATTGAGTCACTATGGTGTCAACAATAAAAAAAGATATAAAACATATCTTCTCACTTTTAACTTTAATAAACTTGCTTATTCTTTTTAAAAAATCACAGAACACATTTCTTTTGTTATTTATAATACCTATCTTCTTTTAAAAAGAAAAAAACAACTGGTGACCAAACAAAAAGAGATATGCCAATAATCTACTACAATGGCATGAAAATACTTACATAATGCAACTCTTTCATATGTGTAATTTAGCATCATTTATTGCATAGCATTTGGTCTGAGTCTTGATGATGCTGTAAAGTAGACTTACCTAATTTTTAATTTATGTATAATTCTCAGGTCCACCAGATGAATGAATGATTCACCTCATTATAAAATTATTTTAATTTGATGGGAAATAACTATATTCCAACTCATTGTCTAGACAAATCACCCTTTCAGCAAACAAACTGAACAAATTTGAACAAACTGATGGCTGAACATGTTCTGTTACAGAATATATATATATATATATATATATATATATATATATATATGCATGCTCTTTCAAATAATGTACAGTGTAAGAGTGCCATCTGCAGGATCTTTAAAAAAGAAAACTATGTGCCTCTTTTCTCTTTTTAAATTGTTGGCTCCCTTTGAGAAATACTGCTTAATGATTAATGGTGTTTACTTGTCTGGTTGCCCAGTGGCTCTCATTTTATTTGTCTAATCTTACTAGTCCCTGTGAAAGAGCCTTCATTTTTATTCTTATTCCATCCAGGAAGGCTTTTTGTCTCTTCTGATATTTAGATTCTCAACATAATTTGGATTTCAGGCATCCAACAACAATTTCTTGTTTTAATTTGGAGCAAACATGTTCCATAGCAGATGCCAGCTAAACTGATTTTGACAAAATCACCTCAGCTTTCCAATACATCTGGTGGTGTAAAACAGAGTAACTCACATTAGGTTGCCATATTCCCCAAATGGATGACCTAATTAGAATGCTAATTGTTTTCAAATTATGCAAATTAAGCACATTAATTGTTGAATTGTTGAAGCAGTCACTTTGCATCTCTTCCTGGCAACCAACTCAAAATAGCTGGAAAGAATCAGGGAAACCATCTTGCTACTTGACTATTTGCTAGTGATGGCTAATAGTACCAGGGGCCCTTTTGTGCTAAACAGTTATAGTGCTCTGATTCCACTTTAACACCCATTAAATAACTCTATATAGCACCCCTACCCCCCACAACTAGAAATGTCAGAATTCTATAAGTTGTTGCCATGGCAGTTAAAGTGGAATCATAGCACTATAAATGTGCAGTGTGAAAATTCCCCAGTTTAGCAGAATATTGAATGTGCTCTGGGTTTTACTCCAAACATTAATGTAGCTATTCAAGATGAGCCTATTTTCAAAATAATTCATAACCTTGGATAGCTCCCTTAAAGTTCTCCCCAGACAGACCAACAGTTACCACTGCAGTCATTTGTCACCTTGTTGTTAACTGCCCTCAAGTCAATCTCATAGTGACTCTGTGGATGAAATGCCAATACTGCAGCCACTCACTCAAAACCAAAAGGCTGCGAGTTCAATACTAGCCAGGGCTCAAGCTTGAGTCAGGCTTGCATCCTTCCAAGGTTTCTAAAATGAGTACCCAGCTTTTTGGAGGCAATTAACTTACAGTTGTAAACCGCTTAGACACTGCTAGTTCAGTATGAAGTTGTATATAAATGAAGCTGTTTGTTTGTTTTGAATTCTGGTTTCCAGAGTTGTAGTCCAACACTCGAAATACTATGCCACACTGGTTCTATCCAATATGTTCATACAGCAACGTATTGACAATACAAGATAGCAATTAAAAGCCTGGGTCATTAAGAAATATTGAATGCAAAAGACTTTATGTGTGCACCTGTCCAGCCTCTTTATGGAAAACATTCCAAAACCAGGGTGCTAATGTTGAAATATACACCACCTTTGTGGTTTAAAAATTCTGAAAGAGATGGGAATTGGAGAAGGGCTTGAGCTGAATATTTTCAGACATAAACAAGCTAGAGAAAGATGAAAAATCAATGTTCTCATTTTTACTTGAAGTAAGATTTCAAACTTTTTTCCTTTGCACATCTTATGTGCCATTCATATCAAAGGTGTTTTGTTGGTTTTCACAAGATGTACTCACAGTCTAGAGTGGATAGGTCCAAATAGCATCCCTGCCATGAATTTATTGATTAACCTCAGATACCAGTAACTCCACCATGTATAATACTAACTTCACTTCTGCTCTCCCCTATCTCTTTTCTCTTTTCTGTGGCTTGGGTCTAGGCCACCATATTGTCCCATGTGAACCCAGGTGTGCTTTGAAATTTTTGGGAGAGCCTCTATTCTCTCTTTTTTTTTTTTTTTTATAAATTTTTTATTATTAAAGAATACATAATTGTACACAATTACAACAACATTCAAAACAATGACAAAAACATACATATGAACCATACACAATACATACCTAAATATCAACGCATACAAACTTACTCCAAACACACCTCATTCATATATATCCAACTTATGCAATAATATTGTAATCCGTTATATTATTCCAAATGAAGAGTAACCTTCAAACTCACTTCACTCCTTTTCCTTTCTATTGATCTACTACCACTTCTCTTCTTCCTTCCCTCTATTCACTTCTCACACATACCCTCTCCCAGTCCTATCTTATCTATCCACTCTAATCTACCTACACATACCTTCCTCACCTACTTAACCTTATAGTTCTTCCCTATCATCCCCTTATTACTCTTCATTAAATAAATACAAACCACTCTCTCCCTCACTTCATCCTAACATTCTTTCCATTTTGACTTCCTCCTACCTATACTAAATTTACATAACATATGACTTTCTGGTACTAACGTTGTCACAAGTGGATCCGATTTCCCTTATCTATCAAAATTCTTCAAATATATATATATATCACCTAGCGAGCCTGAGCATTCATAGATTTAAAGGAGATCACCGCTATTTCGCCCCATTGCCTCTCTAAAAACTGAGTCACCTTTCCCCATTCTTCCCTAACCTGTTCTATACCATTATCTCTTATCGTTTGAGTTAAATTGTCCATTGAAATAGCTTCATACACTTTACTTATCCAATCTTCTAACCCTGGGATCTTATCATTTTTCCATTTTTGAGCAAAGCATATTCTAGCAGTGGCTGTTAGGTAGTAAAGAATTTTCTTATCAGGACCCTTGATCTGATCATCAAAAATACCTAACAGATAAGTCTCCGGTTTCAATTGTATCTTTTCCCCCAACATATTCCCAATTTGGTTATTTATCATACTCCAAAATTTTTTAGCTTTTTTACACGTCCACCAGCAGTGGTAAAAAGTTCCAATATCTTTCTTACACTTCCAGCATAGATTGTTTTTGACCTTGTAGATTTTTGCAATTTTTACTGGCGTTATATACCAATGAAAAAATAATTTATAGAAGTTTTCTCTTAAACTTTGAGAAACTGTGAGTTCATAGTTGTTTTTCCATGCTCTTTCCCATTGCAGCATTTCAATTGGATGACCTATTTCCCGTGCCCACTTGATCATGTCTTCTTTCACTACTTCTTGTTCCATTTCGTAGGACAACAACAATTTGTAAATCTTTCCAACTGCTTTCTCATGGTCTTCTAATAATAATTTCCCCAGTTCTAAATTTCCTTGGGAACTTGTTACCTTTTGTTCTCTCATATCCTGTTTATATCTCATAACAATCTGATTATATGCAAACCAATTAATTTGCCATCCTTCCTCCTTAAGCTTCTCTAGGGATTTTAAACACATTTTACCTTCACTGCTCTCCAATAGATCTCTATATCTATACCAATTTGAGTTCATAATCATTTCCTTTCTATAAAAGGCTTCCTGAGGGGAAACCCAGCCTTCAATAGCATCTATTATTCTCCGTTTATACTTATTCCATATTCTAATTAATGGTTTTCTGATACAATGTGTTCTAAAGGCTCTATTAACTTTATCTTTGCCATATATCAAATAAGCGTGCCAACCATAGGTATTCCCCTCGCGGGAGAGCCTCTATTCTCAATCCTACTACTCACATGGACACATCTGGTGGGAACAAGGGAAAGAGCCTTCTCAGTAGTGGGGATGGAAATAATATTAAAAAATGGTTTAAAAATGTTCAGAAAATATGTTTCTCAAGTATCAAGAAATTCTAAGGGGAATCCTAGACTGATGAAAATCTTTGCTATTCTGAACTCATACCTACTCAATATTTATACAATATTCTACACATTTTTGAATATTATGTGTAATTTACAGCGCTTTAGAAATAAACTATAATAATAATAATTTACATGTGGTTTAGTTCTTGCATGCATTAAGTCCCTGTCTGCAAATGGTCTTTGATAACTGCCAAGTTTTTGAATATATATACAGTGGGACCTTGGTATGTGTGGGGGATCCATGGACCCCATGGATACCAAAATGCACAGATACTCAAGTCCTATTATCCCCAATAATGGTGTGTGAATGTGGCCACACTGCCATTAGGGATAGCCCTCATTGTCTCCTGTGGTGGTGTATGCACACTGGAGGGACAACGGGACTTCAGGTTGTCCTTAATGGTGGAATGGCCATGTGCATGCACAACCACTGGGGTCAACAGAGGCCATCCCTAATGGTGGTGCAGCCACATGCATGCAGCACCACTGGGGACAATGGGGCTGTCCCTAATAGCAGTGAAGCTGCATGCACATGTCACCATTGGGGACAATGGGGGTTTGCCATCTGCAGATGCTTGAATCCATGGATGACAAGTCCATAGATACCGAGGTCCCATTATTATTATTTAATCAAGAAGGAAATAGCTAAAATTATGTCTTGCTTCCTTGGAGAATGAAATTAATTATTGCATCCTTACCCTGTGGCTGCATCCAGGTTCTGGAATTTCCTTCCATGAGAAATTAGACTGGCTCCCTTCTTGTTGCCCTTCTTCCAGCAAGTGAAGCCTTTCTCTCCCCCCCCCCCCCCCCCCCCCCCCCCCCCTTATTAAAAAGCAAAGTTTGTCAAGGAACCAAAAAGTATGCAGTAAATCACTGGATGTGTGTGTGTGTGCAACTAACAAACAGAATATATCAAGAGCAAAATGTTTCAGCTTCTGCCTTCTTCAGTTGTTAAAGAGGAAACTGGGCTGCATACTTTTGTTGCTGTTGTGTGCCTTCAAGTCATTTCCAGTACATGGCAACCCTATCACAGGTTTTTTTTTTGTTTTTTTGGGGGCAAGATTTGTTCAGTTTTGCCATTGCTTTCTCTTGAGGCTGAAAGCATGTGACTTGTCCAAGGTCACCATGGTTTCAAGGACATGGTAGGAATTGAACCCTAGTCTTCAGAGTCATAGTCCAACACCCAAACCACAATGCCACATTAGAATACTATGGGGCTCTACAGATGGGTGGCATTTAGCTGCTCCTTTTAGCTGTGGATCATTGCTCTAAGCAGCTTCCTGGAAGGGACATCATAAACATCATGGTGCGGCATCGTGACACCCCTTCTGTCCAGTGCCATTTGGGCATTCCACACAGCACATGCCATCATGGCACATGCTGTGTGGATGGGCACGTGACATAATGGTAGCTGGGTGGTGTGGTAAAGGCTTGGAGCAGCCCTCCCTGTGCCTACAGGCCAGCATGATGTGCTGGTCTGTAGAGCCCCTATGTCATCAGCATTCTTAGTGGCAAGGTTGGGAATTGTATGACCTTACAGATGTTGCTGAACAACAGCTTATAGATTGTCTCACCGTTAGATACCCTAGACCAGTGATAGTGAATGTTTTAGAGACTGAGTGCACAAACTCAGTGGCATTCCTGCACCAGGTATCACCAGGTGACGGGGGTGGAACTTTGGGGGGGGGGCAGGACTTCCATGGGTAGGACTTCCACCTTCCAGGGGTGAGAATTCAGGGGGTGGGATGTCTGCCTTCCAGAGGTGATACTTCCAGGAGGAAAAGCCAAGGCACACTCTCTCAACCTCAGGCTAGCAATAGCAAACCTCTTTCTGATGAAGCTTGCCAAGAAAACTCCATGATAGTTTTACCTTAGGGCACCACAAACACAGGTCACACTCTCTAAGCCTCAGAGAATGGCAATGGAAATCTCCCTCTGACAAAGCTTGCCCCATGATAGTTTCACCTTAGGGTGCCAGGAACTGACACTCAGAAGGGAGGGAAAGTGCTCTGGGCCTATAAGTTGGAAATTACTTGAAGACACAAAACAACAACAACAAGCACAATGAAGCACAAACAACACAGCACTATAACAAGAAAAAAGAGAGCCAGCAGTTTGAGCATATGATTCTGAAGACCAGGGCTCAAAGCCCAGTTCAGCCATGATACCCACTGTGAGACCTTGGGCAAGCTGCTATCACAGCATCATAAGGCAATGGCAAACCCCTCTGAACAAACCATGCTACGAATATCCTTCAACTGATTTGTTGTGACTAGTCCCCTGGGAGATCAGGGTTCAAGTTCCTATGAAGCCACAGAAACCCAACATGTAACCTTGGGCAAGTCACACCCTCTCAGCCTCAGAAGGGACTCTGAAGAGTGGGGGGAGGGAATGAGCCTTAAGAGCCCCATGGGGCAGAAGCCTCACAGAACTCTGAGGGCTTGTTGCCCAGGGCTCTGAAGGGGGGAGGAAGGAGGTTTCAGAGTCCCATAGGGCAGAAGCCCCACAGGTCTCTGAAGGGTGTGGAGTGGAAGAAGCCTTCAGAGCCTTGTGGGGCACAAGCCCCATAAGGACTCTGAAGTGTGGGGGAAGGGAAGGATCCTTCAGAGCCCTGGGAGGCAGAAGCCCCATAGGACTCTGAAGGGTGTGGGGAGGAGACATCAGAGTCCCATGTGGCAGAAGCCCCACAGGACTCTGAAGGGGA
>NC_056524.1:130110278-130160215 GCF_019175285.1 Sceloporus undulatus | reverse complement strand
GAAGGAAGGAAGGAAGGAAGGAAGGAAGGAAGGAAGGAAGGAAGGAAGGAAGGCATAGACACCCACACTGAAAAGTACACTCTCTTGACCTAAGGCTACCAATAGTAAACCTCTCCTCTGATGAAAGTTGCCAAGAAAACCCCATGATAATTTCATTTTATGGTCACGAGAAACAACTTGAAGGCACACACATAAACACACACACACACTGCCTGCCTGCTGCCGTTGCTTTCTCCTACTCCCTCCCTCCTGGTTCTCAGGTAGGTGAGAGACTTGCAGGCACACAACAACAACAACAACAACAACAACAACAAGCATTTAAAAAGCAGACAAGGCACACAATAACAACAATAAATGTAATACAGGAGTTAGCATGGTCCAATGGTTTGAGCGTGCAGCTCTGTAGACAGAAGCTCGAATCCCAGCTCAGCCATTGAGACCCACTGGGTAAAACCTGGGCAAGTCACACTCTCTTGGACAAGTCACACAGCCCTAGAGGAAGGCAATGGGGAAAAAAATCTTCTCTGAACAAATCTTGCCAAGAAAACCCCATATAGGTTTGCCTTAAGGTAGCCATATGTTGGAAACAATTTACAGATACACACAACAATAACAATTCCTACTCAAGTTTCAAGCCTCCCCTCTGGATGCAGTAGCTAAGGTGGCAGCAGCATCTGAGGCCAGCAAGGATCCTCCAGGGCCCTGGAAGCATGGCCACCTGGAGAAAGGAAACCCCTTCCCAAACACTTGGATTTTCAAACTACCAACACATGCTTCCTCCAGCCAATAGGAAGCTGAACCACAAGAAGGAAAGGAATCTTAACAAATTGTGCATGCCCACAGAAATGGCTTCCTGTGCCCTCTGTGGCCAATGTGTCATGTGTCCACCAACACAGCCCTAGGCTAACCTGCAAGGAACTGCATCTGAGTAAGATCTGTCAAGCCACATAATTTTCACCCTGGAGTACCATATCCACAATCTTTTTCTTCCCTGCTCAACTGCAATTGAAAATTCCTATTACAGCTTTCCTTCACCTAGTGCTTTCTAGATATTTCTGACTATGAGTCCCATAGTCCCATAGCCAAAGTAAGTGACTGTGGGATCACATGAATATAGTCCAGAACATTTTGAACAAATCCAATTAAGCAAGTCTGCCTTACTATTTTCTATGCAGTACATAATTTGATGTTTTCTCTTTTGTAAGCCTTAAATCTTTGTAAGAATGTTCTTACCTCTGATGTGAAGACATTTTTTAAAAAAAACTTGCCACTTTGAGGACAGAACATATCTACTTCTCTCTGTGTACTGTGCATTGGGGAAATTGCCTTAGGAACATTGGGATTAGGTAATACATGATCATGTTTCTTCTTCCTCTCAGCTACCATTTTTAGAAAAGAAAAAGTAGTTCTGTTTGGCAAGGAAGGAGGTTCAGATACTGTGTTCCCTCACCCTTTATATTGTTTTGTACAGTACATATATAGACTAGGGATGGGGAAAATATTCAGAAATACCCCCCTCAATAAACCCTAATGAGAAGAATTGTTTTCTAACAAGTATCTAAACAGACTGGGACTTTTTCCATGCAAAATTTACATGTTGTTCTGTTGGGCAGAAAATAGCAAGAAAACAATAAAGAAAACAATAGAGTGTAGGTGGGGTGAAATCAGAGGCTTTAATGACTCTTGTTGCCCCTCTCTTCTCCCCTTTTTGGACTTTCTTTCTTGACCCACCCACCTCCTCTGATACAGTGTACGTTCTGGTGGTCACTTTGGAGCTGGGTCAAAATCCCCCCCCCCTTTCTTTGTCTACCCTACACTGTTGATGGGGACTTTGACAACTGACTTGTGATGGTGTTTTAAATGAGTGGTTACTTGGTAAGTAATGGAAGGGAGAAAGTAAGAATTCAGTGAACATCTATGGCACCCATTTGGTGGAGGAAAGGTATTTGGAATTGCCTTTGCAGGTCATGAAACCAGGGATGTAAGTGGGGAAGGAGCCTACCCCATGGGGGTTGTACTCTCATGTCGGCCTTCCAGTAGCAGGCCACCCATAGAGCAACCCAGCATTTGAGCTCTCCACAGTGCTCAGGTGTTTTGCCCAAGAGAAGCTGAGGGGGATGTTTGGAAAAAACCACCTGCCTTAGCTGCTTCCACACAAGGTTGCTCCCCCCTTTGAGATGAGATTTTGCTCCTCTCAAGGCTCAAAGTTAAATAGGTTGATAGTTTAAATAAAGTGGTCCATATTAAACTCAATTGATGTTTGTGGTCTCAGTATTTTATTTATTTATGGTATTTACTGTTACCATCAAGACATTTTTCTAAGGTTCAATCAAAATCTATTCTGCTTTAAAATGAAAATCATTACATTAGGTCGTACTCTCTGGGGCAGCAGAGAACAAGTATGTATCCTCTTCTCCATGATAGAGTGCAATTTTGACTCCTCAGCCTTTTCTTCACTAGGCTGAACATGACCAACTATGTTAGCATTATCACTAAAAATTCATTTTATAGTGATTCTAGCTTATTCCCTACTCCAGTGGTTTTCCCTTCCCCACAGGTAGCAAGTGGTAGGAAAGCACAGGAGAACTGTACTTTGGAGACACTGACATCTAGACCTGCTGAAAAATTCTGTGAATGAAGCAGTTGCACAGCTCAGAGATTAGAGATTACAAATTATGAATAATGCTGTTACTAGCAACTCGTTTATTGTTATTATTTTAGTGAGATCATAACAAAGCTATATTTCAAAAATAATGAAAGAAATGGGAAACAACCTCACTTTTTTACATAGCTGAGACTGAAAGAATTTGTCACCCAAGCAGAGAGCAGTGAGTATGTAGTTTTAAATAGTTTACATTTGTGTCACTGTGTACTCATGGTGCTGAAAATTAAAGTTGTTCCCTCTTCTGAGAAGTTCCTTATCTTTAATAACTACATAACAAGCAGATATGAAAAGATCTTTGCCTTGCTGAGAATAACCATAAGTGTTGGGTTTGGCCTGTGCAAAAGAAATGAAATTTCATTTTGGTTTGTTTTTTGAAAACGAGCTATTAAAATGTTAAAAAGTTCTTTATATCTAGGATGGGAAGAACTTGGTGTGTTTTTAAAAAATGTGGGAGAAAATGATACTGCAGGTTTCACAATCCCTATCAGTAATCCAATATGGAGCAAAAAAAAAAAAAAAATCATAAGAAAAGCCCAAAGCCAAAAATCAATGCTTCTGATTTGGTATTGTACTTGTGGCATTGTACTTGACTTGGGGGGTGATGGAAAGAGGGATGATGATAAGGTACAGGTTTTTTGTCTTCTCTTCCAAATATTCCAGTTACAAATTAATTTCTGAAGAGGTTACAATTTAAATTCTAAAAGGTATACTGTCTTGATAAGGCTGTCAGCTGTACAGATGGATAAAATAACCCTGAAGTAATTTCCCCAGAACATTAGTTTACGGCAAAATTTGAAGCTGGAATACAAGTTTTTTAGTGCTAATGAAAGAACAATAAAATGGATACAATATTTCCCACTTTCACTCATTGATATTCTGAAAGCTTTCCCCTTATTAGGCAATGACATGTAAAGCTGGAAAATGAAATATGAACATAATTTAAGGGGCAGCCTGTAAATACCGTTCTTACTTTTTGCTACTAAATAAAAACAATTTGTATAATAGGCAACATTTTTCCCTATCATGAAATGTGTTGCCTCAAAAACTACACTAAGGCCTTCAGTGAAAAGCAGTTAATTAAGTGCATAAGACATTCACTACAGTCCCCATTGTGTATTTGGTCAATGACTAGGATTTGAAATGTTTTGAGCAGTTCTGGAAGCAATATGAAGCCAAAAGAAAAAAGAAAAGAAAAGAAGATAGTAAGATCAGTGAAATGGGAGGAAGAGTTGATACATTAAATAAGGAGATTAGTGCACTCTCTTTTAATGTGCATTATCCCCCCATGTTACCACACTTTGACCACCTATCTTAAAGGAAAATTACACTACATTGACAGATATAATGTAAAACAATACATGGGAATATGTGTCACCTCTTCTTGTTTAGCCTTTGGTATGTGTTTTAAGGTAAAATTAACATTATGGATTACAAGTACAAGATTGAAGTGCAGAAGAGAACAGAAAGTTGATGAGCATATTAAATAAAGTCAAAAAAGAAAAGAAGACAGTCAGACAATTTATTCAACCTGGCCTTTTCACATTCATTAGTCTCTTAAAACCTATTTAAAGCAATAACATTTGATATGGAGAGAAATTTAGAGATGGGCTTAGCGAAGGATTTCCAGTGGATAGACGTAGGACTTTTGTGCCTTGCAAAACCAGAGCACTGTGACTTTAAACATAAAAGGATGAAAAAAAAAATAGATGGGGGGGGGGGGCAGAGAGTGATTTTTATGGCCTGATTTTATCTGAGCTGACTTACTAGTGTATCATTGCTACCATTTGGTGAGATGAAGTTAAGCCTTGGGAATTCCTAGATGGAGGTCTCATCATGCTAACAATTCAAAAGCACTGGGCAGCAATTCCATCTTTTTTCGTCTTAACAGATTGTCCATGTTAAAAAAAAAAAGAGAAAGAGGAAGTAGAAATAGAGAAAGCAGAAAAACAAGGGGAAATTATGAGATCAGCACCAAAGGCTGGTTAGGGCTCTGTGACTCATAAAAATTGGGAACCCCTGCTGTGTAACTATTGTCTCAGGTGAGGTATGCAAATATAGTTCATAAACCCATCCATTGCTCAGACCTATGAGAAGGTGGAATTATGAAACACCCATTTCCCAATGCATGTAATATTACAGGTTGGATGGTTTTTCCACATGGAAGCTTTTCTTAGTGAAGGCCCAATTTGTGTGATTTCCCCCCTCCATCTGAATAAGAGGGAGGGGGAAGGCATAAACTGAATCAATGGATAGTTTATCTGGTGCAGTGTAGAAGGAAGTGTATTGGATTATCTAAAATCTTCTTAAATGTATTGCAAAAACAGCACAGGATTCCAGCCTCCTTCAAAAGGAATCCAAACACAGATAGTGTTGTCTCTAGAACATCTCAGTGTGTGACATTACTGTTTGCAAAGATTTACTTTAAAGCTACTAATCAAAAAGAGTTCTCTAAACACCTAAAAACAGAAGTCACGGATTATCCCATGTATAAATTGAGGAAGATTTCCTGGGGTTTGCTCAGAAAATAGCAAGCAGTCATGAAATGATAATCTGATAGCTCTACCACCCAGAGAACATTTAAGATACATTTCCTACACTGTGATACTTAACAAGAAACTGAGCAAGAGCTTGTAACTTACTTAAAACTATTCTTTAAACTTCTCCATAGAGACTGGGGATTATAGCATGTGTCTAAAAGGTAGCTGCCTGATAATAAATTTGCAATGCTATCCTCTTGGTTACAAAACCATCGTGGTGCATGTACTATAATTATACTTTGATTAACTTCCTGATTTCTATTATTACTGTCCCATAACCTCCACATATTAATAACTACTTTAGTGCCTAATCTCATGAGGTACTGTGAGTGATGCCTTTCCTTTTCCCCACATTACTACAAACATTATTATAGTTTTCCGGCATTCATCAGGGTTGAGCCAGATATGATGATGACATAATTCTCACTATAGAATGTGCACAAATACATTTACACACAAGTATTGATTCGATTGTTAGAGATATTCAAGAAATTTGACATTGTCTAAAGCACTGCAGCTCTTTGCATTGAGAAAGAAAGATAGGAATTTAGAGCTTCTACAGATTGGCATGAAAGGCCAGCCTGTGGGCAGAGTCATGGCAAAGTGTCCACATGCTCGATGCTGTGGCCCCACCACCATGGCACCATTTTGGCATGTGCCAGTTACACAGCACATGCCATGATGATGCCATTCTGGCACTGCATCTACACACAGTGGCAGAAAGGTGGTGTTTCACCGCCCCTTCAGGCTACTCTGTATAGCCCCATACTCTTCTTTTAAGTCTTCATGAATCATTTAGGTATTAATCAATCAAGTTATTTGTATTCCACCTTCTCCTCAATAGTAAAACTCAAGTTAGAATGCATAATAAAAAGAGATACAAGTAAAACTACAGATTTGTATTTTCTACACTAAAAGCATACAAAAAGTTAAAATCAGAATAATATTAAAGTGTCTGTAGAATTAAAACTATATAAAACAATAATTCAAAAATATTTGCTATAGTACTGTATCAACTTAGATTTACCTGTCCCTAACAGTTTAGGTCATGATTAGAGGCGGAGCAACTGAGGCTTTAAAGCCAGCCTGCCACTCTGTCTGAAGTATCAGACAGAACAATGGGAACCACAATGGTAAGCTTACATATTATTGTAACCTTTAAACAAACAAACAAACAAAAACCCACAAAAAATAAACAAAAGGGGGGGGGGAGAGATTTTGTTATTTATATTCCTCTGCTTCTGCTACTGCTCCTGGTTTAGACTAAATATTAAGGTTAATTCCTATTCTCTAAAGATCCTACAACTTATTTTTAGAGAATTGTGAAGAGTTGGTTAGATCTGATGCAAAATTTGAAAGACAGTAAGGTAAGCACAACAGAGAGAGAGAGAGAGCAAGAGATAAAATAGATAAACAAATACAGTTATGTGTTCTTTGTTTCATCTGAAAACAAGGAAAAGTTTTGCCAGGACATGATGCTAAGGGCAAAGGTCCACAAATAAATATATATGAGGAAGTCAAAGGCAAACCACTTCTGAACAAATCTTGCTAAGAGATTCCCATGATTGTTTCACCTTAGGGTCACTATAAGTCAGAAATAACTTGAAGCCACACAACAACAACAACAACAACAAATCAACTTAAAACATGAACCACATTATTTAATCTCTTGCAGAGTTTACCAAAGTTTTTTCATTGCTTTGAAATGTTGCATGCTGCCTTCGATCCCATGTTGGGAGAAAGGCAAGATATTCCATAAAATAAAATAAATTTCAAATATGAGTACTTTCTAATATGGCACACTGTACCACATTGACATTTGATTGGGTGAAGGCATTTGTGGTTCTTTAAAAAATACAATTATTTTCTAATGCTTAGAGTGTGAGATGAAATAAATATAGAACAAGGTAGGTTACTTCATGGCAGATCATGATGTAGCTATTATTAAGTTGATGAAGTAATTATATTTAAAACATCATTCTAATTTATTGACTTTGCCTCTCTTTTGTTTATGCTAAGTTTTCACACTAGGATGATAGGCAGAGCCTTGGAGGGAAGGTATGGCTTTGATACCCTCCATGATATAGATAATTTAAAAATAAGCAAGGCCCAATGGGCCAATCTTGGGCATGTGATGGGGGGCAGAGTCAGTATTTAAGGGCAAACGCCCCTCCCCATCGGACTTCTTTTCTCAAAAGCAGCCCACCCTCCTGCCCCAGTGTGAACTTGGTAGGTCGCTTCAGGGCCATGTATGAATTTTCTCCCCCTTTTCTCGGGGTTTTTTGCCTACTCCATACTGTATGAAGGGACTGGAAATTGGCTAGGGGTGGCTGTTAAATAGGTTTCACTGGCTCATATGGTTAAAGAACTGTTTTGCACGCACCATTGGCACCCCTTTCTAGTGAAAGGTTAGGCTCTTGAGCAGCTTACACATGTCAAGGGACATTGAGTTGTGAGAGAACCTGCATTTGGGGTAGACATGGGGGTTTTGCTCAACTTTGCCAATTTGAGGGAGTTTGGGGGAGAGTGTCTTATGTTTACCTTTCTAGGACTGGACTGAGGATGCAATTCAAATCATCAGATTTACCTCAGGCAGGGACATAGCCAAGGGGGGGTTCTTGGGGTCCGCCCCCCCTTCCATTAGAAAAATGAATGGTGCGTGCTGCTGCGCCTCCGTGCCCAAGCCCCATTATAATGTTGGCACATAGTCTGGACCCCCCCTTCCTAAAATCCTGGCTACGTCCCTGCCTCAGGGTCCAATGTTTGTGCCCAAAAGGAAGGCTGAAGAGGAGGTCTAGAATTGACACCTGGCTTCAATTGGACAAACGCCAGGCTTTTCACTTTAATCAATTCACTTTAATCACGTTTAAGGTTGAAGTTCAAGAGCTTAGCATTAAATAGAATACATCTCAAATAAATGACCCTTTATTCATCCAGTTTACATGTCTGGTCTCTTTATTTCATGGTTGGGTATCAAAATGTGATTGTTTGCGAATGGTTGATTTTTTAGTTTTTGTAATGTACTAAATGCATTAATGCATTAGATGTTCTGTAGTACAAGAAGTACTTTAGTATGTAGTTCTTTCTTTTAATTTTTTAATGATTTCCTCAAATCCTCTATGCTTACATCATTATAAAGGGTAGAGTACATTTTGCAAGTTTTTATAGTTTTAATTGTAACACTGGCACATAGAACATCAAGATAGAATCTTGGCTACATTGAAATCAATAGTAGTTTTGTCTTTATTGTCTGGCAATAGATTCAAGACACTTGAAAGTACTTTCTGTATAGGATAACATGATTAACATATGGAATACACTGTCTTTGTGCTAATGGGCACTGACCTCATTGGTTGTAAAAACCAAGTTGGATGAATTCATGGAAAACAGGTATATCAACAGCTGTTGCACAGTACATCTGAGAGATGTGGCAGTTTATCAATAACTTGTCTTTCATAGGGATGGCTGATAATGTTGTTTGGTTTTAATAAGAATTTAATGTTCCCAGGTCACAAATTTCTTCATATTTCAGATTGAAAAAAGTGATACTTCATCCCCCCCAAAAAAAAAAATACATGTAGAAGAAACTAGCAGATTTATACATTCATCCCCAGATTTTTCAAATAGAAGCATAGCATGCATCAAAAATAATAAGATAATTTGGCATGTTATTTATTTTATAATAAATAAATGAATAAAACATTTATTTCTATCCCGCTTATTTGTAGGAAACAATCTAAGTGGCTTCCAACAGTTAAACATAATACAAATATAATACAGCTGATGATAATAATAATCATCCGAATATATACAGAGACCCCCCCTTAAAAAGAATTAAACCATTCTAAAATTAAATTTTCAAACATTAAAATAAATAAATTAAAAAAAAATTAGATAAAGTTAAGGTCCATAAAGATTTTAGTACTCATTTTGTCAAGGGCATGAATGAAGGGCATGAATGAAGGTGAAAAATAAATGGCATGATATCATTCCCAGATGGGTATCAAAAAATTAAATATTCCTAAAAAGAAAGAAAGAAAGAAAGAAAGAAAGGAGAGATACAGGAAATTGGGTGACATATGAGGATTTAATAATAACTGATAGTAATGGAGTGAAAATGAAGATACAAGAGCAATTACCAAAAGAAGGCTGTAATTGCAATTGGTTTGCATAGTGTCAGTTACGAGAGAGATTTATTTTCAATATGAAAATGAAAGGAATTGGAGACATTGATCAAGATTTTGAGAAAATATTGAATTTGAAAATAACCTCCCCACTTTGATTATTAAAATGTTTATAGGCTTGAGAGTGTCAGGATTTCTTGAAAAGGGTCCTTATGGCCAGATCAACCCAAAGAAGTGAATACTTTGGAAATCATTTGAATTTTTCTTTCAGGGCAACTCTCCAGCCACCCAAGACACCTGAATCAAATGGCTTGGGAATTCTGAGAGTTGTACTTCCAAAAGTAACTTTT
Organism: Sceloporus undulatus; assembly: GCF_019175285.1. Classification (NCBI taxonomy): domain Eukaryota; kingdom Metazoa; phylum Chordata; class Lepidosauria; order Squamata; family Phrynosomatidae; genus Sceloporus; species Sceloporus undulatus. Next base: position 130,150,539 of record NC_056524.1, on the reverse strand, counting down.
CCAGGTTTTGAGAGAAGCCAGCACTTGTTCCTATCTCCAAGCTCATTCTTGTTTGAACAGAGAAAAAATAGGAAAGGCCAGGGAATAGAATACTTTTCTTATTCCCATCAAATATTCACATGCTCTGAATAAACAGAATTAGTTTCAAGAGACCAGTAGCCTTTGAATGCTATTGAAACTTATACTGAGTTTGCCAAACAGATTCCTAAATAAACCACATTCCAATTTATTAACTATTGTAAAATTTCACAATAAGAGGCACCCTACTCTGGTTTGATAAGAACAACAGAAGAATGTAGAAGAGTACGTGGATCATGGAAATAGACTTTTCAGAAAGGTGGATAGCTAGCCATTGCAATTATTTCTTAATTCCTATTTCTTGAAAACAATGGGTGGCTTTGTAGCTGTTAATTTTTCTATTCATTAAAGGAACCTTGTTTTAATTGAAGAGCTGGTTGGAAAGCTGGTCTGTGCTTTCAAAGTAATGTTTTCCCTAGTTTTTTTCTTGTCAATAATGTATTTGTTTCTTGAAAAATTCTAATTTACTTGCCATTTTCCCAAGATAATCCAGTCAGCTAAATGTGTTGACTGGCTCCTCATATGATAAGATATCAAAATAAGGCCATCCACTTGTTTACATTTCTCTCTTTGAACAGAATGAGATTTAGAAGCTAATGAGATCCTTAGATTTAAGCTAAATATTAAGTGGAATATGTACTTCCTGTGATAAACCCATTTTTCTTCCTACAAGAAATTGCTAGAGGAATAGTCTTGCAAATTAAGCACATGTTTACCTTCCAATGACAAGTTACAAAAGAAATCATGCTAACTGCCAAATATGTAGGTGAGAATAATCATGTGCTATGACAAGGAATACTATTATTCTAGACCAGCTACTTAGTTAAGTATACTTAACTATGCTCCTATTGTGAGCTACAGAGCTCTGTTCTCCTATTAATCAGGATGTTTTTGTCAGGGATGATGGGAGTTGTAGCTCTTCACCTCTGGCTCTAACTCACCACCTTGTTATGCAGTGGTGCTGACCAGCTTTGGTCAGTGGTTAATGCTTTTCTTCCAAAGCAGCAGAGTTTCAGAGAATAGGCTGAAGACCCTGACAAACTCTCCAAGCCTTCTCACTCTTCTTCCTCAGAAGTCTCCAAACCTCTCCAGGATCCTGCTGGCTCTTGTATCTTCAGTCAAGACACCAGACAACTCAGTAGTCTTATATAAAAGATCTACTTTATTCTACTATATACAAATGCTATATGCCCTCACAAATCACTACACTCTCCAATATCTCCAAACTATACACTCTACACCAATCTACTCCACAACTACCCACAAAATACATAGGCAATCATAGCAATTATTATAGCCATTGTTAAACACCACCCACTAAGTCAGTTTCCACCCAGTGGGCGTGTAGACTCATTTTGATTGGTTCACATAGTTCAACCCATACTTAACAATTTCATCATTTCACCTTGTACACTTAATGAATCTCAGGTGTTTCCAATTGTACACTCTATAATTCTGTCCTTGGCATTCAAGCCTTCTAAATTACATTAGCTTTTACACCTGTGTGGCTTCTTAATTGCTCTTGCTTAGTCACTGTGACTCTCACATACATGTTTTATTTCTTTGACTGTATGTCCCATGTTGCATTTTCCTTAACAGTTTTCCCTACATTACTGAATATGTAAGGATCATGCATACAAATCAGTTACAAATGTGTGGCTGTAGTTTACCCATTCATAACTGTGAAAGTGAATTCTTGCCTAGATGACTTGAGGTAACACCTCTTCTAATAATGTGGTAAATGTATTGTCTAGTTCGATCCATACCTTTATCTCATGTTGCTGTTAAAGGCACAAGAAGATGCCCCAGTTTTGTTTGTTTAAAAGACAGCCCTGTACCTTTCCCAACATCACTTGAAATTGATTAATTTATCTTCAAAGTAAAACCCATATTTTATATTGGTTTTGACACTATGACTGCAAAGGCTTTGCAAACTCATACTTAAGAATGTCTGGAAATCTGAATGTACATAAACACTTTATCAGTGTATGTGAAGCTAAGTAAAAGAGGAAGGAAAAAACAGAGGACAGTGAATCAAGGACATAGAATTCATAGTTTGAAGGATCAACTGCTAGGAAATGACTTGGAACAATATCAGATAGAAAGAAAACGGAAGGGATGGTGTAGCAGATTATTAAATAGCCTGGTGTAAGAAAATTCCAGCTTATACCCAAATGCTTCTTCAAACTAGAGTAGAGCCACTGAGTTATGATAAATCAAGAATTATGTAAATTTCACAGAGTCAGTGAATATACTCTACTTTAGACAAGTCTAAAGTACTCCATTGTTTCTAGGTGGCTGTCTTCCCTGTTGCTCCAGCCTAGGATTGTCAGATCCAAGGGATCTGGGTGAAGTCTTAGACAATTGTTCAGTAAAGCTCAACAAAGACAAAGCTCAGTGCAAGAGTACTCAAGTATAAAGTTTGCTTATACAGTGGCTTTACAGCCTGGGTGCCCATCTTCATCCATTTTTAGCTGGCCCCAAGGCTTATTGGTTCAATGTTTGCTACAGCTATACAAAACTGGAGCACCAAAAAACCAAGAATGAAGAGAGGAGAACAAGAGGAGATATGAGTCTATGGTGCCATCTGGAGCAAGACATGGAGTGGAATGCTAGTATCACAACCAGGGATGGAAAGAGTATTCATAATTATTCACTGCCAGTTGGAAAAAAAGAGGATTCTGGACAACTGGAAAACCACATTGAGGAGAAGAATAGCCCAGTAGGATCTTATAGAATTTTCTTCTGGAATCTAAATCTGGAAGTGCTGGGTACAAATTATTCCACATAGAAAAACACAAGGGGGTTTTGTGCAAAAACTTTTTTTCTGTGCAGAAAACAGGTTTATGTTTTTTAAAAGGATTTTCTACATAGAATAATTCTAATTCAAGATGTTTAGGTATGGGGGGAATACTGGGGAGTAATGTAAATCATCCCCCACCTAAGTAAGGAAAAAATCCATGCCTACATAATAGAAATAATTAAATATTTACATCATAATCTGTGGGTCGTGTTGCATAAATACTGGCCTGGGAAAAATGCTTGAGGAGTGTCTACCCTAAACCCCAGAAGCAACAGAGGGCTTAGGAGAAGTACCACCTATGGGCTGCTGTTGACTTGGCAGTTTGAAAACACTAATGCACACCCCTGTTGTATAAAAGAAAGAACCTTGGATGCCAGGTGTTGGAATGCACCAGGAATATAAACAGAATGTTGGATTTAGACCATTTAGGTCAGTGTGGGGAAAGTGTGGCTGAATTGTGTTGGTGTGCATCCCTCAACATTGCTCTCTATTGGCTCTACTAGAGCTGCTGAAAACTGAATAACAGCATTCTGCCTTCCTGCATTCAATATACTGTCTAGGTGTACTGTACTGCTTGGTTCAGGTCTCCACTTGACCATGATACACATTCTGATCTTTACCCAATGCTCTATCTATTGTTACTTCAACCATGCTTCACAATGGGCTGGAAGTAAAAAGATAGTATTCTGAAATGAAAGAATCTTTTCTGCTCCAAAGTTGGGGAAAATAACTGGAATTGTTCAACCAAATTCATCCAGTGAGATTCACAATTGTTCAAATAATATAGAAACATTTACCCTGTCTTGTATATGTCTTGTTGACCAACATTTTCTAAAAAAAAGAATTTATTTTAGCTTCCAGCCCCTGGAAATTACAGACAAAATGATACAAGGGGGGAAAAGTATATAAGGTTAAACAAATGTGAATAGTCTGCTTTCCTATCACTGATGTCTTTAGGCATGGAAGACAATGTCTTTTTAATCAAAAAGTTGTAGTTCTTATATTGCAATCCATTGAAACACACATAAAGGCAGCATTGATACAACTCCTAAGAGAGGTAGTTAGAAATTCCTATAACTTCAGGAGGCCAAAATTACACCAATCAAAAATGAAGGCAAGTTCTTTTTGAGAGAGGTTGAGGGAGGGGGTTAAAGGAGAGTAAAAGAGAAACAAAGAGGGTGCGGTTTATGTAGCAAAAAACAGAAATACTGTAAAGAACCATATTGTAAAGTTGTTAAGCCTAATGAAACAGAAGTTTTAAATTGTTCAGCTGAGCAGAACACATGCCCCTATTTGGCAACCCAAACAGAATGTTCCTCAATTCAGTCTGTCACCCAAATCAACAATAAAGTTTCCTTGGTTTTCATGGTAAACAGTGATAACTTAACTTTATGTAATCATGATTGCTGATCTCATTTTACTATGTTTCAATCTGATAATGTTGACCTGTCACTGACAATCTCTCCCCCTTTCCTGCTTCTTCTTTCACAATGACCTTTATCAAGTTGGTTGGATTGGGGAAGGAAAGCAGAGACCATCTACACTATCTGTACTAGGATGGGAAACACACAGACCTCCATATATTGTTGGACTCCAACTCCTATCAGTCCTAACCACAATAGATAAAAGTGAGTGATGATGGGAGATGTAATCAAATAATATCAACAATATTATTTAACATCTGCATCAAACCATTGGGAGAGAGCATCTGAAGCTTTTGGGGTGTGGTGTCACCAGTATGCTGATGGCACCAAACTCTATCTCTCCTTTCCATCTGATTCCAAGGAATCTGTCTTTGTACTAAACCAGTGTCTGTTGTCAGTAATGGACTGGATGAGAGCAAACAAATTGAAATTTAATCCAGACAAGGGAGAGGTGCTCATAAACAGTCATAAAGCAGATCAGGGAACAGGGACTCCACCTATGCTGGAGTTACACTTCCACTGAAATCTCAGGCGTTGAGAACTCATTCTCCTCTATCCCCCTCAAGGGGGGGACGGAAGGAGGAGGGTTCAGAGAAGGTCGCAAGACAGCCGGGACTGTAGTGAGTTTGTCTTCTGACTCCAGTCTCAGGCGCAACCTTTTTAATTTGTGGCTGCCTCGAGAAGAACCCGTCGGGGCAGCACTTGCAGTGGTCATAATTTAGCGTCTTTCGGAAAAGAGCCGCAACACTGCACCCAGAAACAACGGAGCCTCTTCTTAAATTGGAAGGAAGAATTATAGTGAGTCAAATGTGAAATTTTTCTATACTTCAGAATTGTATACCTTTAAAGAATACACCGGGAGAGACCTAACTAATACATCTGTATGTTATCTTGTGTTTTCCTCTTTGGACTTTGAATATTTTTTCCTCTACCTGGCATTGTACTCTAGTGGATTGATTAAGAAACAGTTCGGCCAAGGTGGCAGTTCAACCATTATCGAAACATTATTGCTACTCTGTCAGTACTCACGTGATTTGTTACAGTCGGTTAGTTACTCGGCTCACTATACAATGTTTTCTCACAAAACCTCATAAAACTGAAGCTTTAACTGCAAGGGAGAAGCGTTATTTCAGTTACTTTAACTTTAACTTTAACTTCGCTTTCCTCTCTCATGAGTTGATTCGGCTGACTTGTGAGTTTAAACATAGATTTGCAACAGCTGGAAGTTTAGGAGATTACGGAAAGCGAATCAGCTGGGCTCTAAGAGGTATATTCTTGGCCCTTTTCTATTAGCTTGACGCTCCCCTCTTTCAACAAAACCCTCAGATCCAGGTAAAGGAATATCCCGTGATAGAAACACCCCTTCATTTAACGATTGGACTTAATGGATACAAGAAGCAGCAAGTACAGAAAGATGAACACAACTGGGAACCAATACAATACTAGACGTGATTCCCTTGAAGGGATTAGTAAGCATGCAGATATCTCATCGATGATCCTAGAGGAATTATGGGAATTTAAGAGAAACTTTAAATCGGAAATTAGGGAGGAACAAAAGAGCCTAAGGGAAGAAATTAGGCGGGACATGCAGCTGGAAATTGAGGGCCTCTCTAAAAAGATTGACTCTATGAATAAAGATATATCTGAAATCAAGAGAGAGGTCCATACAAACACGAAAAAGACTTTAGAGTTGGAAAAGAAAGTAACTAAACTTGAAAGGCACCAACACCAGGAGGACTTTCTCTTACAGATCCAAGAAAAGCGTTATAGGGACAAAGCCATAAAGATCAGAGGGCTTCCCGAGGCAGAAGATGAAGATTTAGAAGAGAGAGTCTTACCGGCTTTGTCTCAATTTTTGGACATACCGCTGGATCTTGTTGAATCACAGACGGATAAACTCTTCAGAGTTGGTTCTAGAGTAGCCCAAGAGAAAGGGCTCCCACGTGATATTATTATTTGTTTTACGACCACCAGGATTAAGGAAAGGTGTGTACAAAGGAACTACAAGGACAGCCTTGTGATTGAGGACAATCAAGTAAATATATTTCGAGATCTTCCCCTTCAGGTCATAAAACAGAGGCAGCAATATAAGTTTTTGACAGCGCTTCTGCAAAGAAAAAAAATAAGCTACAGATGGATGAATCCGGAGGGGATTGCTTTTATGTTTAGACAAAAAAGAGTCAAATTAAATACAGTTGAGAAAGCCAAGGATTTCTATAGATCACTGCTTTACCCCGAATCTGGTGGCGAAGGAACACTGAGAGAAGAAAATTCAGAAGGAACCAGAGACTTACATCAGGGAAGAAGGGATTCTCAAGACGAGCAGCAGGAGAGCAAGGAAGGTTCCCAGAAGGCAGAAGAGGAACTGAGTCAACCTCTCTTATTGAGTCTTGACGCGGTAGACCCGAATTTTTCCCCTCCAAGGACACTTATCACTTAATCAGGTCTAGTGATTTCTCTTTCTCTTCTTTTATTATTTCTTGTTTATTACACTGTGTTTTTGAGGTTATCTGAAAGGCGGCTCCAGACATTGTTACGATGATCAGTTTTGCGTCGTGGAATGTGGGGGGAATTAACAGAGATTAAAAAGAGAAGGCAGATTTTTCATTTATTGGAAAAAAGAGGGTATGACATAGTGTGCCTACAGGAAACCAAAACCAAAATAGGAGAGCAAAAATATTTGAGAAATCCAAAAATGGGTAATTGTTACACATTATCGATTAATAAAAGGAAGAGGGGACTGGCAGTTTATGTTAATAGGAAATTCCAGACAAAAGAATTGAGCTCCGATGTGGAGGGTAGATATCAGATATTAGAAATTGACACAGGGGAAACTAAGATGATTCTAGTCAATGTTTATGGACCTTTTGAAAAGAAAGAAATTTTCTATAAAAAACTGAATGAGGAATTAATGTTGTATGACCAAGGCAATATCATTATAGCTGGGGACTTCAACGGTGTTTTAAACCCACGAAGGGATAGGAAATCCGGGAAAAAAAATAAAAGACAGCCAGGGGAAGCTCCCCAAGAGCTGTATTGACATGATTAAAGAGCATAGCCTGGTCAACCTATGGACACATAAAAATGAAGACCAGAATGGCTTCACATTTTACTCTGAGGTCCACAAGTCATGGTCACGTATTGACTTATTTTTGTTGTCAGACTGTTTAGCCACAAAGGTACAATCGATAGAACTAGATCCCAGAGCATTATCGGATCATTCTTTGATCGAGATGTCTTTGAGGGTAGCTAGGAGACGTGATTTAGTTTGGCGTATAAGAGATGATTTATTAGAAGATGAACAATTTGTGAGCTATATGAAACAGGAAATAACCTCTTATTTTAAGATGAATGAAACTCACGAAATTAAGTCCAAGATAGTGTGGGACGCAGGGAAGGCTGTATTTCGAGGTTTATTAATTAAGAAAGCGGCTGAAAATAAAAAAAAGAGAGAAAATAAGGAAAAAGAGCTGATGAGGAACCTTAAAGAAAAAGAAGCTCTTTTGAAAGTGGACCCAACAAATCTTAAAATACAAAATGAATTAAAAATTCTTCGAAAGCAGACACAAAGTAATGTGTGTTTAGAAATTGCCAGGGATTTGAGGAACTCTAAGCAACATTTCTTCGAAAATGGAAATAAAGTAGGAAGATGGCTGGCAAAAAAATTGAATAAACCGAAAGGACAGAGTGCTATGTCTAAGATAAGGCTAGGAAAAGAACTGATTACTTCTCGGGATGGGATTTCTAAAGCCTTCCGAGAGTTCTACAAAGATCTATATAAGGATCCAGGTGAGGGGAAGGGCTCCAAAACAACACTAGAAGGTTACCTAAATTCAAAAATTAAAATTAAAATCTCGGAGGAGGATAGAGACAAATTAAATGTAGCGATTTCGAAACAAGAGATTCTTGCAGCATTAGGCAATTTAAAGGAAGGCAAAGCCCCAGGTAGAGACGGCTTTACGCCACTGTTTTATAAAAAATTCCAAATGGAATTGTTAAATCCCCTCTGCAGGGTACTTAATAATATTAAGGCAGAAGGCATTCCCCCATCGTGGGAAACAGCTAGCATTACTATTATCCCTAAGGAAGGGAAAGATCCCCTACTAGTTACTAACTATCGTCCAATAAGTCTTCTAAACGTGGACTACAAAGTTTTCACTTCCATTTTGGCTTCCAGATTAAAAAGCATTTTAAATAAAGTCTTGGGTAGAGAACAAAACGGCTTTTTATCGGGTAGACAACTTAGGGATAACATTCGTCCAATTATAAACTGTCTTGAGTATTATCATGTCAACAATGATAAAAAGTGTGCTTTAATTGCCTTAGATATGGAGAAAGCGTTTGATTCTTTGAGATGGGATTTTTTGTTAGAAACTCTTCATTTTATAGGAATAGATGGAACTTTTTTAGAACAGATAAAACACATCTATAATAAACAAAGAGCCCAAGTTGTGGTTAATGGTGAAAGAACTCTCGAATTTGATATACATCGGGGGGTAAGACAAGGCTGTCCAATAGCCCCATTACTTTTTTTGACCGCTATGGAGGTGTTGATCTCAGCTATCAATCTTAATAAAAACATAAAAGGCCTTAACAAGGGGGGATGGGAAGTTAAAACCAGAGTCTTTGCGGATGACGTCGCCCTGATATTAGAAGACCCGATTCAAAGTATCAGGCATTTATTAAGTGAATTAGATAGCTTCTGTTCTTTCTCAGGACTAAAAGTAAACAAAAACAAAACGGCTATGCTAATTAAAAACCTAACCAGAGAAGAGGTGGAACTTTTAAAGAAAGAATCAGGCTTTAAAGAGGAGAAAAAACTTAGGTACAGTGGTACCTCGGGATACGAAATACCCAGGTTACGAAATTTTCGGGATACGAAAAAATCCCATAGGGAATCATTGTTCCGGGTTACGAATGTTTTTTCGGGTTACGAAAAAACTTTTGGTGCTTTTTTCGGCTTTTTCGCACGGAATCGCGGCTTTTCCCCATTAGCGCCTATGGCAATTCGGCTTACGAAGGCTTTTCGGGTTACGAAAGCGGCCGCGGAACGAATTAATTTCGTAACCCGAGGCACCACTGTACTTGGGGATTTGGTTGGCAAGGGACAATTTGAAACTGTACGAAAATAATTACATTGAAATGTGGAAAGGCATACAGGACAATTTGAGAAGGTGGAATCAACTGAATCTCTCACTATTGGGGAGGATTGCCGTTATTAAAATGGCAGTATTACCTAAAGTTATGTTCCTACTGCAAAATTTACCAATCATGTTAAAAGATAATATCTTTAAAAATTGGGAAAATGAACTTCGGAAATTTGTTTGGAGAGGCCAAAGACCTAGAGTCAAATGGGCAGTGTTAAAGGACACAAAAAATAAAGGAGGATATTCGCTTCCAGATTTCCAAATATATTATTGGGCATGCTGTCTGGTATGGCTTCAAAGCTGGATCAAACTAGATGACCCCCTTAACATAAATCTAGAAAATACCCAACTAAGGTTTGGCTGGCACGCTTTTCTGTGCTATGGGAAATGGAATCACAACAAGGATTTTGATAACCACCCCATCAGGAAGTCGTTACTCGCAGTATGGATGAAGGTCAAAAAATTTTTTTACTTTAAACTACCCCTATGGACTTCCCCACAAGAGGCCTTTTTTGGGAGATGGCATACCAATAGCAAATGGCTTACATACAAAAATTTTCTCACTTTCAATAAGATTGGAAAGCCTACTCCCAGAACAAGAGGAGCTTTATTAGAAGAGGGTTATAATTTATCCTGGTTCAATTTCCTACAGATTACTCAAAAACTTAAAGAGGATGACAGTTCAGTAGGGATTGAAAATTCTTTTAACGAACTAGACGAGATAATTTGGCACACAGAGAAGAAAAAAATAGCTAAATTCTACAAACTACTATTAGACCGATCGTTGGAAAAATATGTTGTTAAAGACTACATGCTAAAATGGGCAAAGGATATGAAAAATAACATAAAATTAGAGGAATGGGAGGTTGCATGGAAAAGGACAGAAAAGTTCACTGTGGGGCAAAATTTAAAAGAAAATCACTTAAAAATAATGAATAGGTGGTATATCACCCCATGGAAATTGAAGAAAATGTCAAATACCTCTGATGGAAAATGTTGGAGATGTCATGCTGAGAAAGGCACACTGTTTCACATGTGGTGGAATTGTGTGGAGATCCAAAAATTCTGGTCCCTGGTACACAAATCTTCACAGCAAATATTAGGTATCCAAATTCCATTAAATCCTAAGTTGTTTCTTTTAAATATCACCTCTGTTTTGGATCCTAAAGACGAATCTCAAAATTGGCGGCTAGTTTTATATCTGGTTACTGCCGCCAGAATTGAAATAGCGAGATTATGGAAATCCGCAGGTGTACCCTCATGGGACAGCTGGATGATGAGAGTCAATGAATACAGAGAAATCGATGTTATATCCTGTAAAGTCCAAAACCGGAGTAATGAAAAGAGGAAAGAGGATTGGAAGAAAGTATTGATACAGTGGGAAAAAGAATGGAAGTTAAACATTGCCCTGATAGAGCTATAAATTACCCATTATAGGCATTGAGAGGAGAGAAATGGGGGCTAGGAATAAATGGCTTATCCTTACAAATTATCATCTTTTCTTTACCTTCCTCCTCTAGATCAGTATGACTCCGGAGTATGGATACTTATTTTGTACTCACTGTTATCATTTTGAGGTCTTCGGACAAAATTGCAGCGATGTCCTCAATCTAGTTAGTTTTAATTGGTTATATTAACTTAATAATTTCAAAGGCTTTAGCAGCTTCTTCAGATGGAGTATGGAGTAAATGTATCGTGGTATGGAATTATTGTATATTTTGATATTGTATTCTTGAATTTAATGTTACTTTAAAGTTTATTAACGACCTTTGGACATCGCAACGGGTAATTAGGGTGTTTAGTAAACCAAAATTGGTCAATATAAGGCCACCGAAAGACTTTCATGGAAGACGAGCCGGGATCGGAAGAAGATATGTATTAATTTACGGAATAATCGTGCTAAATACATTTCTTGTATGTTTTATTTATCAGAAAATTCAATAAAGACTAATTAAAAAAAATGAAATCTCAGGCGTGTCGCTTGAGTGTGCTCAGGACTCAACTCGGAATGCCCAGGTTTCAGCAAGGGCCAGGAGTGCATTTGCACAGTTCAAACTAGTGTGCCAGCCGGACCCATTCCTTGAGACATCAGATCTAGCTACAGTGACATATACCTTGATTACATCCTGTTTGGACTACTGTAATGCACTCTATGTGGGTCTGCCTTTGGAATCTGTTCAGAAACTTCAGCGGGTTCAAAACACAATGGCCAGAATTCTGACTGTGACCAGTTATAGGAAACATATAACACTTGTTGAAATAGCTTCACTGGCTATCGATTCTTTTCCAGGCACAATTCAAAGTGCTGGTCATGACCTATAAAGCTTTACATGGTTTAGGACCAGACTATTCAAGAGACCTATCTCCCTGTACAAACCTGCTAGAGCCTTAAGATCTTCAAGAGAAGGCTTTCTTTGAGTCCCACCACCATCGCAGACTTGCTTGGTGAAAACATGAGAGAGAGCCTTCTCAGTGGCTGATCCCACCCTTTGTGAAGAAGAAGAAGAAGAAGAAGAAGAAGAAGAAGAAGAAGAAGAAGAAGAGAAGTTAAAGAAAGACAGCTTTCTTTAATATAGTAGACAATTTCTGTGTTAGAATGGAGCATTATTATAGAAAAGCTCATTGATCAATCTAGGTTGCTTTTTGAAGAAGAATGATGATCCCCACTTATATCTTCCCTCAATAATATTGGAGCAGAAGTGGGTCTTCTTTTGTAATTTCCTTTTGATGATTGAACTGGTGCAAAGAAAGTATCTCTGTGTTCTGAGTCCATCCCTATTTTTTATGTAATGTTGCCTTTTACATCCCATGTGACCTTGAATCTTTGAAGATGGTTTTTAAGGATTTGTATTTTTAGCTTGTTTTTGTTTGTATGTGTTGTTGTTTTCTGCCTTTTTTTTTTGGTAAGAAGAAAAATTTACTTTAAAAAAGAATGAAGCTTTATTTCTATTTCAATGTACTATTTCAATGTACTGTCAAAAATTTGAATAAAATTTTAATTAAAATTGTTTTCAAGTGTTTTTATATTGTGAGCCGCCTTGGGTCCCTTTTGGGGGGAAAGGTGGCATAAAAATAAATAAATAAATAAATAAATATCTGAAGGACCACAAATTGCCCACCTGAAGTGTATTTCTTTGGTTTAGCTTCTTTGGTCTACCTTCTACCCTACTGAGTCCTTCAGAAAACAGTGATGCTAATATTAGATTAGATGCTAGCAGTGACATTGATATGACTATCTGTGTCTCACTATGATCAAATATACTACTGAGAGCCTGTGACTGATTAAAGAAATTCCTATGTCATGTATGAAGTATGTTAAGATCAGGATCTGCAACATCTAAATCTACTTAAAATGGAATATCAAAGAAATCTGAAGTTCCTTATTGAGAGATGTATCTGAGAAATTTCGACATCATGCCAATACAAACAGTAAAATTTTCCAGTCAAGTAACACACACATCATCAAATATCACAAATACACCTTAGAAACAGGTTAGCATGCGTAATATATCATATACAGAGAAATAGCCACTTATTAAAGAGGCAAGGGATGACACCAGAAACATGAGAAGAGCTGTAACAGTTTGACTCACAGGAATATGACAAGATAAAACCAAACCTGATTTTCTTTGAGGCCTCAAGACTCCAAGAAGCAGCTTCATAATATGAATATATATGGAAAGGCTAATTCACACTAATGTACACTGTGAAGTTCTTTATAAACTACAAATTTCTTCATGAATTCCCAACTATTTGCTGTTTTTGGCTTTAAATGACACCCTTTTTCTAATAATGTGATGATCGGTAGCCTTAACATTTAAATCTGCAGGGGTGGTGTGTGGGAGTTCCAATCATAGCTTTGGCACTCCATTTAGTATCTCTGTGTGGTAATAATGGCCACTAAGCTGATTAATTTGAGGGGTAACTTGGGAATAATTGAGTAGTTAATGGAAAAGTGTAGTAGCTCTGATATATTTTCTCCATTAGTCTAGAGAAGCAAGAAATGAAATACACCAGGTAGTTTATATTGTCTGAATCCAGGAAATAAAAAGAGAATATTATAACTGTTAGATCACTTATTAATTTATTTTCAGAATAATTAGAATCATAGAGTCTTAGAGCTGGAAGATATCCCCAAAGGCCATCCAGTCTAACCCCCCCCTGCCATGCAGAAACTCACAATCCAAGCACCCCTGACAGATGGCCATCCAACCTATGTTTAAAGACTTCCAAAGAAGGAGACTCCACCACTCTCAAGATGGTCTAATACACTAGTTTTAGATATAGATTTTGTTCACACTTTGCTAATTTGAAAAACTCCACATTCTGATGCATTCATTATATTTAGCAGCAAATAATTCTTGATGACTGCATTTAAGTGAAACCAATTATTAATGGATGTAAAATAAAATATTCTGGTCATTACTTAATTGGAAAGTAGTTAAGAAAGATATATTAGATTCCAGCATCTGGGAATGTCGACCACTGATTACTCTGTGTGTGTGTGCGCACACACACACACAATGATTAATGTGAAATTTTCATTGCTGAATTCAAAAAGAATTCAAGGATTTTTTGCATTGGAGCAAGATGAGAAGAGGAAAGGGGCCTCAAGTCAGTTGCCAACTCCTATCCTTACTTGGTTCTGTGAAAATATGCAGTAGTGTCCACCTGATAGTTATCTATCTTCCCAGGATGAAAAAGCATATTTGGGACCAGTGGAGTCCAACCATCTCTATCCTCAGTGAACTTGGGGGAGGGCCACATGACATCAGTCAGTAGAGAATCAAGAGACACTTTCTTTCTCTCCCTCTACCTCTGGAGATAATCGCACCGGCTGTTTTCTCCCAATCTCGGCATAGGCTGAGACTATAAGTGAATATTATCACACAGCTCTGTGCCCAGATTGGAGGCATCTAGTACCCGATCTGGACTTCTCCCATACTTAGCAAAACCTGGTACTTTTCCATTCAATGCAAAGTATGGGAGAAGTCCCAATTGGGTACAAATTCCTCTGATCTGGGCACAGAGCTGTGTGATAACATCCATTTATACATGATCTCAGCCTGTGCCCAGATTTGGGGGGGGGAGCTGTGCAACAAACTCCTCTTTGTTTACGACATGCCCCAGTAGGAAGGTCCCATGACTTACCATACAAAGGAGAGGCCCTTATTTGATGGATTGTTGGAGGGGAGCACATCCTTGGCAAGCATCCTCTCTTTCAAGAGTTGTCAAGACCAAAGCCAGCTTAAAGATAAGAACCAGAAGAGGAGAGATCCAGGGATTTGAATCCGTTCATCAACAGTTTAGCAGCTAGACAGATCACAGTCACTAGCATTATAGTATGAATGTATCTGTATTTAAATTATGGCCACTGTTCCCAAATTTGTATTTGCACAGATTAGTTAGCATATTATTTTTTATGCAAGTAATTATCCTCTTTCTTCTGTTTTGTTTTGTGATGAATATCTTCTTTTTAGGTGGTATGTCAATGTTTTCATTAATGTCCAGCATACATTTTTCTTCAAATGTAAAAACTAGATAGATCTTTGGGGTAAGGACAAAAGACTGGATGGAGAAACAGGATTGCTAAAGGCAGAGATAGGAAAGAGAAGAGCTCTAGTGTAGAGATTCCAATATTTGAAGTCAGAAGAGCTGAATTGTTTATTAATCTGATTTATAATCCAGCCTTCCTCAGGAAAATTCAAGGCAAAGTATTACATGAACCAGTGGTCTTATATTTTCCCAGGTGGTGAAATTTATCTTTTTTTTTTCCATTTGTGAGTTTTCTTACTTGTCTTTCATTTATCAAGCTTTGCTTTATGATGAGTGTCTGGAAAGTAAATGTGTGGTTAATTTGCAGGTCTGGTTGCAGAGTCAAGTATCTCTGAGGAAACTCCACTGCAGGAGAGCAAATGGATTACTTACAAGAAATATACATTCCCCTTAATTTCTTGTTTGAACTGAAATCTTCACTGCTCTGGTTCTCATCTGACAATTGACCTGCTACTGCACAATGACGTTATAAACTTACAATATGACGGGTGATCCATGTGTGAAATCTTACTTACAGGTTGACAACACACTTCATTCCAGAGGCATTCAGAATATGGTTCTATTCAGCAAAGACATTCAAAGTAAGGAAGAAGGAAGGTTTCTGGACCAGAAAAAAGGAATGATGTTGCTAGAAGGATGTAATGTCAAGGTAAGAGGGATTGCAGTTGGAAAGAGCATAGAGCAAAAATTGGAATTTTTTTTCTTTTTATTTCTCAGATAGATGATAGATAGATAGATAGATAGATAGATAGATAGATATGAACTCCCAGAAAATCTAAGCTCGCAGGGCCAGTAATTATGGTCTGGTACAATGGAAATCTGACCTAGGATAGTATGAAGAAGGTGTCTCTTTCTCATACAGTAAACCTTCAATAATGTGGGATTTAAGAGGCAATTATTGTTTTGTTTATGTGTGGGTTACTGTTAAAGGAACAAATTGACAGACGTACAAACAATTAAAGAAACTGTCAAGTAATTTTTATAAGGGTTGGGGTCCAATATTTGAAAAAGAGGTGTAGATAGTTGTTGTCTGTAACATTTAAGGTAAGTGGGCAGGGGAACTTGCATGGACTCTCAGTAAGTGGGCTGGTAGGAATCGTATCTGCTGAGCAGGAAGAAAATGGAGCCTAAAGGAAATTATCTGGATAGGAATAGGTTCAGGACACTAGGTTTCTACTCCTCAGTAATTGCATTGACCACAATCATTTTCATTGTTCCTTGGGAAAGCTTTTGGTTTCTATGACAGTTAGAGAGTGAATCTAGTTAAGGTTTTAGTTTAGTGAGAGCTTCAAATCTACTATCCAAGTTACTGAACCTACCTGGGGCATAGGGTTCATAACACTGGATATCTCTTTTAAATGTAACTATAACACAAAGCAGATTCACTGACCTTGCTGACATGTGAACCACTAGCTTCCACTGACCCTGAGTACACTTCCTCTGAGGGCCACTTTCATAGGATTTGAACCTTCATCCCAATGCAATCACTTGATTCTGCTAACATACTAAGACTGTGACAAAGGGAAAGGGAAAGGGGACTGCTTTCAATATTGTGAGAAAAGAAGGAAACTTTTTGTCCATTCTATGCCACTGTGTGCTAGAGACAGACCATGATCCTATTAGCACAATTCTTTTTAGAGGAGGAGAATAACGTGCTACTTTCTACTGTGAATCATACAGAGTTCCCATTATATAGACACTTACTCCCCTGCTTTCTAATGCAGCACTGAATTTTCACTTACTAATGAAACACCAGAGATGGAATATCTTATGCTGTTGAGCAGCAGCAAACCTATTTAAATCCACAACTCTAATTTGCTAGCAATATTTTACACTTAATTTGCAGCAGTCCCATAAAGTTAAATTACATGAAACCAACTCACTTTTTTCCTGTCTGGGAAATTATGCTATTGATATGACTCCAAGCATGGCAGATTAAGCACTCTTGCAATACTATGAAACTCATTAATACAGAGAGTAAGTATATTTTCCATCATTTCTATATGTATATTTTATGGTATATTATTATCCCTATATCTTTTCTCATTTGTAGCAGTGAAAATAATTTTAGCAATGCCATTGTAAAATTTGAAAACTTGGTACGAAGAAATTGCAGAGAAAATTTTACATTCCATTTCTGTTAATTATTGGTAGATAAGGAGTTTGCTGCCCATGTTTTTTTTCATTGGAACACCCAACTTCATATATTTATGTGAGTAAGGAAAATTATACTAAGTACACTAATGTACTTAGGATTCCCAGAGTGGAGAGGACTCCTGTGTCTTTAATGGCTTCATAGAAGAGGGAAGTTCACCAGGTCTTGCATGTTACTTGATTGTGTGGCAAGGAAAACATACTGAAATTTCCTCTTCTACACAACCATTAAAGGTACTAGAGCCCTCACTTATTTTCAGCCTGGCAACCCTATGCACCATTCTCATTCAGAGTTAAAAGCTACCAAAATCTAACCCAAATAGTTTTACAACCTAGATTAATTTGGTGTAGGAATTGAATGACCATAGTGTTCTCACGTCTTCAAAGACATTTTGATCCAACCAGTTGAGACAATTGAGGGGTTATTCAGATGGTGAAAATAGTCCTGGGAGAATGTGTGTTGAGTCTTTGTTGTTCTCGTGCATTTCAAATGCACCCAAGAAAGTTGAGGGGGCTGCCAAAAAAAATGCCACTTAACCCGGGAAAATTGATCTTGGGTTTTCCCCTGAGTTTTCCTTTAAAAAATTGCATTGTTGACTGTGTTAATAACTGATGCAAATAGATCCAGGATAAATTGGGATAAAACTCTGCATGCCTTGAATGTGTTTTCCATACACCCACATCAACTTCATCTTCATTTGCAGTGCTGACCCATGTGAGCCAGAGATGAGCAGAGATGCAGTTCTGAGATATTTATTTATTTATTTAGTTTGTTCATTTATTTTATTTATAAACTGTCTTTCTCCCAGGAAAGAAAACTCGACTATAAGAATTATATCTATATGAGATTTTTTAAAAATTAAAAACTCAGAAGGTGAATGTTCCTCTTAAGCTGCTTCTACCCATCCCTTCATATTCAGAAAGTATTACTTGTCAACATAAATATGGCCCTTTGCAGGTGTGAAGCCCAGAGTAATTATTTCTCCCACACCAAAAAGTGGGACTCTGCTATCACCATCTGCTACCAAGAAACATGAAGGTTTTGCCTTCTTGCTTGGTATAATCCAATAGAAGAAAAGCAAATACCAATGCTTATGCATCTTGATCTAACCATAATTCAAATATATATCATACAAGTAAACATTTTACTAGTATTTAAGTTTACATAGCTGCTAAATTAAGAATTATTGTCTTCATACTAATTTCTTTAAGTCAGAAAATGTGTTTTGGGGGAAAAGATTCCAAATAAATTTATTATTATTATTGTTGTTGTTGTTGTTGTTGTTGTTGTTATTGTTATCTCAATGTATAGTCGCCTTTCTCCCAAGGCAGCTCCCAGAGAGTGTCAATTAAAAAACCTTCAAAATAAAATGTAAAACGATTAACATTTCCACATAAAGCAGTATAAAATCATTTAAAAGACATGCAAAAGTTAAGAAAGACAAATAAAACATCCCAATAAGAAGTTCCTCTGTAGGCATATTAAAAGCCTGCTTACAAAAAGGTCTTTGCCTGCCAGTGAAAGGAAAGCAGAGGAGTCCAATTTAGCTTCTCATGGAAGGGAGTTCAAGAAGGTGGGAGCAGCCACTGAGAAGGCTCTCTCGCATGTCCCCAGCAAGGAAGACTATAACAGGGGCAAGATGGAGAGAAATCGTTCCCCATAGATTTTAGAATTCTGGCAGGTTCATATTGGGACCTACAGTCTTTCAGATAGTCTGAACCTAAGCCATATAGAGTTTTTAAGTCATGAAAAGCACTTAATTGTGCCCCAAAATTAATCTGTTTTAACAAGGGAGTTATGTGCTCTTTATAACTGGCCCCAGTCAGCATTCTGGCTGCAGCATTTAGACCTGCTGAAGTTTCTGAACATTTTTCAAAGGTAGTCCCATGCAGAGTGTATTGCTGTAGTCCATAGACAATATAATCAAGACATGTGTCACCATAACCAGATCTGATGTCTCAAGGAATGGATGCAGCTGGCACACTAGTTTTAGCTGAGCACATGTACTCCTGGTCACTGCTGAAGTTTGGCATCCAAGTTCAGAGCTGATTCCAGAAGAACATTGCAAGCCGGAGATTTCAGGGGGAGTGTAACCTCATCCAGCGCATGCAGAGACTCTATTCCTTGATTTGTCTTTCAGATGACCAGGAGCACTTCTGTGTTGTCTGGATTAAGTTTCAATTTGTTTCCTTTTCTACAGTTCATTACTGACAACAGACATTGGTTCAGTACAGAGACAGCTTCCTTGGAATCAAATGGGAAAGAGAGAGAGAGAGTTAGGTGTCATCAGCATACTGGTGATACCAAACCCCAAAACTCCAGATAACCTCTCCTAGCAATTTCATGTAGATGTTAAACAGCATGGGGACAACACAGAATCCTGTAGGACTCCACAGGCCGTTAGCCAGGGCATTTATCAGGAGTACCTAGCACCACTTTCTGATTTTGCCCCTCCAAGAAAGACTGGTACCACTGCTTAGCAGTGCCCCCAACACCAGAGAGGTAGCTCAGAGAATACCATGGTTGATGGTACTGAAGGCACTGGCAGGTCCAGCAAAACCAAGAGGGGAGTGCAGGTGTCTCAAGCAGGCAGCAGTCCACCAGGAGAAATGCAGAATGTGAAGCAATCAGTGAGGCAGCAGATTTCTTTCTTGGGGTGGTGGAAGTGATGCTGACCTCCCTTCCACATGCTGACACCATCCCACATGTTAATATAGAGATAATTCCCAGTAGTTTTATTCTAAGCTTCCATGTATCTTTTACATTTTCTCAATTGTTTATTAAAATTATTATATTTAATTTTATTTGAAAATGAAAAGATAGGCATGTGTGGCAACATGCAGATATTTCTCTCTATTCTGTCCTTATAGGTGTGAAATAGTTGCATATAAGACTGGATATGCAATGTTCATCATGCAGATTCAGTTCAGTGAACATTTGTTTGAATCATGTATTGTATGATGCCTTCAAAAAGCCTTTACAACACTGATTCCACATATTTCAAACACTTATCTATCCCATCACTTTCCTCCTCACAAACACACCCAGTGAATCATCATATTCTCAAGCATGTTGCCACTAAATTTCTGCACTAGGATATACTCATTTTCTCTCCTCAAAATAGTTTCTTCTCTTTTCAAAGATAGATTACTTTTTTGTTGTTCAAAACTGTTTAAAATAAATCCAGATTAGCCCCCCCCCCATATGCTGTATTTAAAAGAAGCCACAAAAAATTAGTTACATCTAATTTAAATTGGGCTGTATCTATAAATATCCCTAATTGGTGTATTTAGTAGTAACAATGGAAGCATCTGTTCAAAATAATCCAACCTACACAGCTATTTGAGTTTTCATCTAGCCACTTGAAATATCATTCACAATTATAATAATCATGCTACAGAGACATGGAAACTCAAGAGCAAAAATGAGCTATATCAAACATCTGTTCAAACCTGAAATTTGCGAACGCCAATTAATATTATGTTTTATATAAATGGACCATTTGAACTTCAATCCCATAACTCTTAACTGCAAATGTGTCTCACTGAACTCAGTTAGGTTTATGTTTATAATGTACCACTTTTTGTAGAATACAATGGATACAAGATTGTCCTGTAACACTAATAGTGTCCTTGTAGTTATGTGATGCGTGAAACTTGTGTGAAGTCAACAAGAGATGACAAGGTTGAAAAGAGCAGACAATGAAATGGACCAGGATACTGAGGAGTAAAATGATGGGAAAACTACAACTGCATAATGGTGAATGATAACATAACAAAATAAGCAATAACTAAATAGAAGAAAATATATAAGGTGAAAGGGGCAGGAGAATGATCCATAATATTGACATTTTTAATGGTGAACCAAAGAACTTTGTTGAGATGGTTCAGTCCCATTTGTCAGTCCAAATATAGAATGGAGAATTGTGAGGATACTTTTGTTTATGGTATTCATATGCATACTGTTTGCTATGGTACATGCAGGAACCAGATCTTGAGTAAAGTACATGCCTCATATTTTAAAGGTCCTAAATTTAAAAAAGCAAACAAAACAAAAACTCAGACAGCAGGCTGGGAATGGTTCTGGCCAAGAGCTTAGAAAGGACTGGTTTAGATGGGTTGATGGTTTAAAGCAGCTTTAAGACTCAAGTAAGAGTTTGGAAATCTTGGAAGCCTTTTTTTTTCATATGTCTACCCTGCCTTTGAGATAACACTGTGCTAAATTCCGGAGGATGCTCTTTAATCACGCACCAAGGTACAATTGCCTAAATGGAAATAAATGGAAATGCAGTTCCAGGGATCAATTTGAGCTGCTAGAACAAGTAGGCATTCCATGCAGTGAATTTGTTTTGTGCAACACAGTATGCCTAATTTAACAGGCAGTTGCCAGTGGACCTTTTAAAACTAGCTCAGTGGCACATACTAAATAGCTGCATGTGCAGTTCGGCTTTCCATTCCATTATGCTCAAGAGATTTCATCCAGATATGATAGTTTGTTTTTATGTCCTCACTTTCCTTGTTGAAAAAAATGATTATACTTTCAAATTATATTATCAGTTGTTGTAGTGTCATGATTTCTTTTTTACTTTCTGTCATTTTATGTGCTGTTATGTTCAGTTTTCTTATTTAAAATAGAACTGAACAAAAACATAAAATATTTCCCAATGTTTATTAGATTACAATTCTCACAGTGTGTGCGGGCACATGCGAGTGTGCCTTTAGGTTGCCTGTTGATGCATAGCAACCCCATGAATTCCATAAGATTTTCTTAGGCAAGGGCTATTCAGAGGTCTTTTTGCTAATATTACAAGGTGCAGCTGCAATGCAGAAATAATCCAGTTTGATATACCTTTAACTGTCATGGCTCAGTGCTATGGAATTCTTGGAACGGTAGCTCTGTGAGACATTTAGCCTTCTGTCAAAGAGCTCTAACAAACTACAGGATTCTATAGGATGGAGCTATGAAGATAAAAGTGGTATCAAACTGCATTAATTCAAACTGCAATGTGGCAGCAGCCTAGCCCCATCCACACACACAGACCCTAGGAGGAGGAAGAAATAACCTTAGCCCTCTTTCAAAAACATATAAAAATAGCTTACAATACTTGTTCATAGACAAACACAGGGTGTATTGGTGGAGGCAGAAGGAAAAGGTGCTATAAGTTAGAAGAGAGGAAGAGGATGCATCAGGAGAAGGGGGGTAGGGGTGTTATCAGAAACATATGGTGTGCCTAAACTAGAAAGTAAACTGGCAATTAGTGAGTTACTTCTGGCATTTGTAGTTTGTTGTGGTACCAGAACTAAGGTTATATATCTCACAAAACTACAAATCCCAGAATCCCTTAGCATTGAACCTTGGCAGTTAAAGCGGTTTTGAACTGCATTAGTGCTCCAATGTAGATGCAACCTTGGACTGCTTGTAGTTCACTATCTCCCTTACCAACTTGTCTACTGTGCTTGAGAGCTTCAGTATTATCTCTCACATTCCGAACAGGTTATTGGGATCAGACATGAACAGTTCAGTAACTTGTTTAATCTTTACCTCCTTTTGTGTATATTAATAGTGTCTGAAACACACATATTAACTAAAGACCATCTTCCTTTTCAGACTACTAAGATTTTCTGAATTACTATTCAAGGTAAATGTCCCTACCAAATGAGAAGGTGATTATGAGGGAACCTAGGAGACTTTTCTTGGCATAATTTTCTAGCAATGGAAAGACAAGATTCAAGTTGCGTTAAAAGCGAAAAAATGTTTATATGTGCCTTGAGACTGGCAATCTGGGAGCACTAGATGCTGCTCCGTAGGACAGTAAAGATTCTACAGTACAAGTGTCAAGTAAAATTCAGAAGATGATAGCAGCACTAGCCTCTATGTAACTTGTGTTGAAGAAAGGACAGTTAGGTGCTCATTTCAGTCAAAGACTTAAAGGAGAATCCCCAAATTGCTAAGCGTTCATCTTCCTAGGAGACTCTACAGTAACTTCGTTGTGAGTGCAGCATATTTCCAAAATAGATTGCCAGCCAGAGCTACTATACAAACATCATTTCAATTGTGGCATGGCAAAGTGTCATCCATGAAACACATTAGAACTTTTGGCAGCACTGCATATTCATACACACAAACACAAAAGTGACGTAAGCTAAATTTCAGAACAGAACAGACTATTCCAATTTGCTATGTTCGTGGAGGTAAGTGTTATTGATTAAGAAATATAAAATAGTATGCCATTCCTACTAGACATGTGGAAACAGAGGTGATAAGGGAGGAATTTACTGTTACATAAGAATCCATGGGGGCGGGGATAACAAAATATTGACATTGTCATAGAAGTGCAAATAATGCCCATGTTTGGGAACCATCAACTAGTTGAATAGGTTCAAGAACAAAGGAACGAGGTGTCTGATGAGAAAGGCAAGCCAAAGGAAGAGAACAACACACAATGTACAGTAAAGCCATTTCAGAGGTGGACGACTTAATTAATGCACTAGCTTGCTGCAGATACAAACTAGCTTTCACAGCAGGTCCCTAGATACTCAATGCACCCTAACAAAGGGGTACCAGCTCAACACTGTCCCTCCTAGCAATGAATTGAACCCTCAGTTTTAGAAGATGAACATATGCCAACAGCCGCTCTGGTTGTCCCAGACAGAGAGGTGGGATATAATTTATTTATTTATTTATTTATTTATTATTTAGTTGAGTATTCAGGACAGAAAAGTAGCCCAATGAGAAATAGAGGCACACTGCATAAGAACAGATCATAGGCCCGATACAGACGGGACTATTGGGTGCCCTCGTCACGTGCTAAGGGTTGGCCTAGGGCGTTCCGCCCACAAATGCCTCACCCCTAGCATGTGACGAGGGCATAGCAATGGCAGCACCCTGTACAGATGGGCGCCATGATTGTTATGTGCAGGACGCCTTGCGTCCCCACGTCGCGGCACCATTATGATATCATGAGTGCGCCATTGGTGCACTGCAGCATCATAATCGCACTGCAAGAAGAACTCACTTTTTGCAGGTTCTTTTTGCTCCGCAGGGAAGTCCTGCAGTCTGGAGGCTGCGGCCTCCCCGTGAAGCAAAACTAGGCACCAGCAGACCACCCTTTTTGGGTGGTCTGTACCACGCTATAGATACTTACAGAGCTCCCGCCAGGAAAAAAAAGGCTTTAGGATGCAGAAATTGTTTGAAGTGAAACAAGATCCAGAAGGAAAAGTGGAACAATACTGTATAGCATAAGATTAGTTGCTCAAGGCTTCACACAGAAATTTAGAATAGACTTTAATTAAATATTTGCACTTGTCAAAGAGAGCACTATAAGACTGCTTTGACTGCCTCCAAACAAATGGATGTTGGACACCTTGATGTGAAAAATTGCATTCTTGCATGGAGAATAATTAAAGGATTATACATGCACTAACCCCAGACTTTGTAAACCAGGAAGAACCAGATCTTGTTTTGCAAGCTTAAAAGGGTATTTAAAGACTGCTTTGGTCTGGAATGAGAAACAATTGCCAGACACAATGCTAAAACAATAATTCTCTAAGCAAGGTGAAGCCAACCAATGCTTATACGCCAAAAACAAATGTGGTAATTCAGTTTTTATTCTAACATGTTGATGACTTAATTATAGCAAAGAAGAAAGACAAAGAAATTGCACAACACCTGAAGAAGGAAAATGAACAGAAAGACATATGATGCTACACACTGTAGGTTTATGAACTGAAAGGAATGGAAATTGTTTTTTCTCTCTCAAGTAAAAAGAAAAAGTTTGTTGAACTAAATATTCTAGGGCTCCAGTGTGTCCACTCTGTGGCAATGCCCACAGTAACAGACTTTCTAAAATCCATAAAAAGTGAACCTATGCCAAATAAACATTTGTACAGAATTGCAACAGGAAATTGTATAAACATATTTACAAACACTAGACCTAACATGCCTTTTGTTGCAGGGATTCTGAGCAGGACAATTAGAACAAAGAAGAATGTGCCAGCATGACACAATGCACTGAGAGTTGCACTGTGACTCTGGAGACCAAGGTTCAATTTCTGCTTGGCCATGAAAGCCACTGGTGACCTTGGGCAAGTCACATGCTCTCAGCCTCAAGAGAAGGCAATGGTAAACCTCCTTTGAACAAATCTTGTCAAGAAAACCCCATGAAATGTTTACCTTAGGGTCACCATAAGTCACACCACACACACACTGAGGCATACAATACACAGAGACAGAAAGGAATGATGGAATTTAAACTGAAAATAGCAGTAATTCAAAGCTTGCAAGTTACACTGTTGTGGACTGGGTAGGAGATGATGCAAAATAAATCTCAGAGATTATTGTTTTTATATGGAAATGAGCCTGTTTACTAGGTCAGCCAGAAGGAGGAGGAGGAGCAGCAGCATCTTCTGCAGAGTCAGAATATTCCTCTACAAGCATGAGGTTGGACAAGATTGCCCTGGGTCCCTTCCAGGTTTATGGGTATATGAAAACCTCTCTCTCTCTCTCTCTCTCTCTCTCTCTGTGTGTGTGTGTGTGTGTGTGTGTGTAGAGAGAGAGAGAGAGAGAGAGAGAAACCGATGTTCAGCATGTCATTCACTGTCAGACAAAAATATGCCAGTAGGTTGTATTTCAGAGGTAGGAACTGGCCAAGCCCCTTATGAGTATTCTTTTCCCAAGAAAACCCTGTAAAATTCATTGGGTCAACATAAGTCAATGGGCAACTTGAAGGGAGGAAAAAAGAGAAAGAGAAGATAACTAATTAGCTAATTTAGGTCTCATGATGGTGACAAACACATGTAATGGGAAAATCTGCTAAAATTAAAAAATGTATAGCATTACAGTTCTGTCTGGGGCCTGAACATTTTCTGACAGCCTGATAATGTTATCAATCAATCTTGATAATCAGATGCAGCTTTTTCTCTACCAGCTATTAATGTCACACCTAAGAGTGTTCCAGCTGTCCTTGTGGTAGAAGAAAATGGTTGCTGATGGTTGGGGGGGGGGAGGGAGGGGGGAATAGTGATGCTGATGGAGATGATGATGATGATGCCTTTAGGCATTTCAGAAAACATAGAGAAATAGATCAGAAACAAAAGCATGTGAATCAGAATAGCCTTTGAATGTTGAATATATTGAATTTATCATTCTGTTCTGCTATACTGTACTACACTCTAGGCAGTACTAATTCTGAAAAATGTTCCATATTCTGTTTATAATAATGGTTTACAAACTATGTACATCTTGATGCTTTCTGTCCTTCAAAACTTAAAGCAGGCAAGTGACAACTGTGATCTTCCTCTAAGAAATCCAACAATAAACTATAAAGGGGGGGGGGACTAACACGTTTGTCTCTTTGAAACTCTAAAACTTATTATTTCTTTCCTTTCAGTAGTACTAATTTTTTCCAGAACTATAGATAGGTATCGCCATTCCTAGATGAGATATGGTTCCCCAGCAACATAATTCCTTATTTTAATTGCCTTATCTTTTAGGGACACTTTCATACTCAGAGTGACATTTTGTGTTTCATACCATTTTTTTGCCGCCACAGCTGAATACTATATTTTTCCACTTACCATTTTCAGTTGTTTTTTCAGTCACATCCACATCATAAGATAACTGGGAGAACAAGTCAGTTGAATTTTGCTATTGGGGCACTTTTTATCCACCAGAAGTAAACATGAGCCATGATCCAATTATTCAGAGGTGATGGGCTGTGGTTGAGATCCTGCTCTATGCCTCCACACCCTTTCTCAATAATTGCCTCAGTCCCAAGGGGACACTGTTACAGTAATTTAAATGGCTGTGGATGGGGAAGGAGAGGCCATTTCTCCTCTTCTTTTCCTGGAGAACTGCAAAGGAAATGGGAGGCCTTACTGCTGTTCAGCTGCCCCCTTTCATCCCTCTCTCATGGCTCCATAGCTATTTAACAGCCATAGCAGCTCCTCCTGGGGCTTGGCTGCTGCCAGTGAGAAATTCTGCACAGACTGTAAGAAGATAGTTAATAGTTTAATGTGGGTCTGTCATTAACAACATTCCACTCTCTACTGAGGACATTGACTCCATGTACAGGAAACTGAAATTCTGTTCATTGGGACCAACAGGAATTTAATGGAGTCAGGAAATATGCTATGGAACATGAAATGCACTGTTTATTTTTTTCTCTTAAGTAATTTTTATTGTGCTTTGTTTTCTCTTCTCTGAAGATGCTAGCCACAGCTGCTGGTGAAACATCAGGAATAATTCTTCTAGAACACGGCCCCATAGCCTGAAAACACCACAAAAAACTATTCATCCTCACTTGCAAAAATGATATAATCAAATATTAAAGGACATGTAACCTTTCTTTGAATCACTTTCAAATATGAAGAATTCAATGACATAGCTGTGCTAGTCTGGAAAATCAGTATGCAAAGGGATCTTGCAGCACCTTTTAGACTAACTGAAAGAAATAAGCTGTAACAAGAGCTTTTGTAGATTTGAGTCTACTTTCTCAGATGCATGCAGCTGTGGAAGCAGGCTCAAGTTATGAAAACTCTTGCTACCAGTTTCTCTCTTTTAGGTAGTCTCAAAGGTGCTACAAGATTACTTTGTGCATTCAAAATGTAAACACTGCCCTTGTATGAAACTCCCTGTACTGATTGCTCTGAAAACTAGAAGCACTGCCTTTTTCATAAGAGACAATTTTCTTCCAGTTCTACCAAGATTTTTTTTAAATCTGCCTTATTTTTTCCTGCCCCAGCCTCAAATCAATCTCTGAAGGCATTTTGAATAATCGCCACCCTGTACCAATTTGTGTTGAAGTCAGTTTGGCAGCCTCCAGAAAATCAGTAGTGCCTACTGTTCTTATCCAGTTTTGTCAGACAGAGGAAACATTGCAACAGGTTTGTTGTAGTAGCTATTGTTGTTAATTTTCAATTATAGTCAGTGGAAGGCATGGACTTTCACATTTCCAGATTGTGACTTCAAATCAGACAGTCCCCAAACTGGTCAAAACCAAACAGGGTTGTTTTTCAAAACACCAAATTCAAGGAAGTGAATAATGTGTATTGTGATATAAAATTTTAAAAGAGTGAATAATGAACTACTGTCATCCATCGATTTTGAGGGCAAAAGCAGCTGGCTTCTTAAAGAAGACTGGGGGTTTGGGGGGGCTTATTTAGAAGAATGTGTTTTCAGGAGTTGATTAGGTTTATATACTGCAGTTTCCAATATGGAACATATATTCACTGAAGTTTTTTTTAAAGTGAAGCATGTTGATATGACAAGAAATACATGTGTATTATAATTGTAATCACTAGAAATAACATGTTGCATTTTAATTTACACTGTTCATTGGTTCAGTATTTTATTACAAGTGAATGTATCTTGGTGTCTTATTTGCATCCACCATGTAATTAAGGCAGAGCTCCAAAGAAATGACAAATGATGCACAGAGTGGAGTAATTATTCTTATTTATTTGCATTGGGTTAAGGAGACAAATACCAATTATGATGAAGGAAGTACCATGCCAGATAGTTAACAATCAGGAGAATGCTTTCCATATATTAAATATATATTTTCTTGCTTTCCTTTCCAACAGCACCATCATCATAATGTAAACCACTGTAATTCATTTAAAAAAGCTCCACATTCAATGGCCATGTATAAGAGAAATAAAGGTTGTGGAAACAGAGGTGTGTAGACTCCAAGCTAAATACCTTACCCTTTCAAATCATTGCTCATGGTATTTCTCACCTACCCCTTTACAGGCAAAGACCTATATGAAGGCAGTTTCCAGAGGATGAAAAGTTACTATAGATATCCTGGTACACACATTACTCCCTCCCCCTGCCAAATGCCCAGCTTGGCAAGGGTCATATGTTCCATTAGTTTCTGGGTTCTTTCCTTGCTCATTTGGAACCATTCATTTCCACATAAAAACCAGTTAGGTAAAATAGGAGTAATGGGTGGGTTACAGATAGCTGAAAATCGGCGGTCTGCCGCCGCCGCCACTTGCTGCATCCAGGAACCGCAGCAGCCAAATGGCGTGGTTCCCGGATGCAACAAAGAAGGAGCGTGAAAATCACACTCCTTCCTGGCCCCCGGATGTGACGCCACGAGGCGCTAGTTGCGCACTCGCAGCGTCGTATCTGGGGCACGACGTGCGGACGCAGAGTGTCCACTACGTCAAGATGGCGGCGGCCGTGTGGAACAGCCGCCGCCATTTTGTACGGACTCAGTCCGTGCTAGGGTTAGGGGCATCTGGAAGAGACGCCCCTTTCTAACCCTAGCACGGACTGAGTCCGTCCTAGGGTGCCCGTCTGTAACGTGCCATAGAAAGGGGGAAGAATGAAGAGATTATCACTGTAAGCCATCCAAATGAAGATGTTATTTCTCCTTTTTTCCACCTAAATTCTTGCACTGTTCATTACTTTACTTTCTGTTAATTTTTTGAGGAAAATAACTGAGATTGATGACACAAGATCTGAACATCCTGTCAAAATGACACCTACGGTGTATCCACACTGCAGAAATAAAGCAGTTTGACACCACTTTAACTTCCATGACTCTGTCCAACAGATGTCTGTGATTTGTAGTTTGGTCGGGCATCAGAGCTCTCCAAGAGACCAGGCTGAATACTTCACCAAATTAGGAATCCCAGGATTCCACAGAATAGAGCCCTGACAGTTAAAGTGTCAAACAGCTTTATTTCGGCATCATTGTTACCTCAAAAGCTAATTAATTAATATTACTTATAGCATGCCACTTTGCTATAATGCACAATTTTTATTTATTTATTGGCAGGATTCCGCTAATGTGATAAAATGTAGCATATATAAATTCTGTTGTCTGTGTTCGTGAGAGGATTATAAAGAATGAATGTGGGGAGATCAGTAGTGAATGTATGTGAGCAGAGAAAGGAATCTGTGGTAAACAAGCTCTCAGTGAAAATAAAAACCTAGTACTTTCCACAAATCCAGTGTCTATCACATGTCCTCTTTCATCAGCCATATTGGCTGTGGAAATTAACTTCTATGGATCTGCTAAGTCATTATGTGTGTGTGGTGTGTCTAATAAGGCCAAGGCATGTAGATAAATGTCCTTGAGGCCAGACACCAAGATGTGGATTCTGCAATACACCTGTGTGTATATGCCTTAGCAGAATGAGCTAATGGCTTATGTCATGTGCTTCAGTAGTTACATCAGCCAAGGATATATAAGGCTGTGTGTTAAGGTAAACAATTGTGGGTTACAATAGTGGATATCAGTGAGTAGTTGGTGAGTTGTTGTGTGAGAGCTATTGAGAGTCAGATGGGAACTCTGTTTTGTTTGTACAGTTCCTATTTCTGTATATAGCTTCTATTTAGCACTTGTAAATAAATCTCTTCATCTTGGAGCTGTCCAGTTCCGCTTCTTCATTCCACACTGCTATCTAAGTGGCTGGGTGTAGATACTGAAATCTCATTCAAGCCTGGTTACCAGCATGACATCTTTCCCCTTGGCTGTTACTGTTGCTCAAGTCTGGAATACTCATTTTGGTTACAATTAGTAGTTTCAGGGGTGGGGTGGGTCTTTAAGCAAACATATAGCAACTCACAAAATCTGTTTTATTCTGGCTGTTATAACTAGAACTGCAAGAGCAGGGCTCTTGTACCCAAAACCTAATACCATGAACAACCTGAACAATGTTCTAAGGAGCATAAAACAAAACAAGAACAAAATGACTGAATGGAATCCTTAAACTGGAAATTATATTGTGAAATCACATAACAAGGTGATTTTTTGTGATGTACAGCTGTGAATAAATCCTTCTAATTGTGGCAAAGGTAAAGATAAAGGTACCTTTACCTAATCCCACTTGTACATTTATGGGGATACAAAAAAAGTCAAAGAAAAACTATGAGTCCCATTGGGCTAGAAAGATTTAGATGTAAAAATTGAAAGTTTATTCCTGTAATCCATAGACACAGAGGAAGGTATTATTATTTTTCTTTTGTGAAAAACTTTGGCTTATGGCTTCAAGACAATTGTGTCTATAACCTTAAACCAAAAATAAGAAAGACAAATAACTCAGACTGTGACACGTCTCAAAAAGACTATGCCATCTGGATGTTTTGGATTTGTAACAGGTGCTTTGGGGGCTTGGAGGCTAATTCTTGGCCCAGGTTCTACATTATGATGGGTGACTCTGTTGCTATGTGCAATTGCGCATTGCATTAATTGAAGGGCTTGGAAGAGGCCAAGAATAGTAATTAGTCAGTTGGTCATGCAGAAAAGAGAGCAGTGGTTTGAAGCCACAGTGCTGAAGGCACAGATGGTTTAGACCATCAGTTTTTGCTCTCCGTGGTATCCTGATAATCTACTGTAGTTCAAGTAGACAGTCCATCTTCATCTGAGTACTCAGCCTGTTGAAATTAACAATATAAATTTCAGAGCTACCTGGAGAAAGAAAGGGTGATGGTTGAATGACCTCAAAAAAGAAAGAAGGAAAGATTGAGGTGTGTGTGTGTGTGTGTGAAAATGCAACACAGAGGAAAGGAAGTCTGATCAGCAAAACATTTGGAGAAATACCAGATGACCCAAATAGGATCGTATCATTTTATGCACATCTCTGACATGTTCTTATGTTTTAAATTCTCTTTTTGTTGGATAATAAAATGAGTATTATCTATTTCTTACATATTAATTACATTTGATTTCTGCCTTTCTCCTAATGAGTTCAAGATGACAAAACTTGTTAGAGCTTTCAGAATGGTATGAGGAATGGTGTGGGGTCTGTATCATGAAAGAATGCTGGGAAATGCTGTGATCCAGAAAAAAGAAAGGGTGACAAAGGTGCAGAACAGACTGTCCAAAAAGGGTGGCCTGCCAGTGCCTCTGTTTCCACCAGTGGGAATCTGAAGTGGATAAACCATGTGGTTTCCCACCGGCAAAAAAAGAATCCACAAAAAGCAGGTTCTTTTTGTGGCGCACTTCTGATGCCCGAGTGCGCCAATGGCACACTCGTGACGTCACAAGTGTGCCACGACGTGCAGACACTAAGCATCCTTCACATCAGAATGGCGGCGCCTGTGTGTACAGGGTGCCACCATTTAGACATACAGAATACGTACTAGGGTTAGGGAGCATCTGCATGGTGCACGCTCCCTAACCCTAGTACCGCTGCTGCCACGCCACATTTTGCCCGTCTGTAACAGGTCAAAAATAAGTTAGACAAGCAGAATCTGAATGGAGCACTTTTTTCAGAGCACAAATGGTATCAAATTTGCTCATACAAACATAAATGTATGGGATAATAGGCTGCCAAGGTTCTAAGAACTGGAGTCTGGCATTACATGTACTAAAATATTTTTGGTTAAGCACTATTTGGAAAATGTTATTTTTGCCATACAAAATCAGGTTTTCTGCACAGGAGATCAGCTTCTTCTGCTGAAAAAAATCTTATTTATTAATTTTTTCATAAAGAATAAGTCTTGAGCTGCAAAGATTCTCAGCACACTGGTATTTTCCATTTTTCATATATCATTTAAATAATTTTGAATATTCCATTGATCCATGACATATGATATAAGTGTGGTTTAGGCACACATGAATAATGTGCAAGTAGGTATGCCTAGCCCTTTGTGTCCCATCCCAAACCTTTCCCTGATGGCTGTCAAGTCCTGGGGAGCAC
Organism: Sceloporus undulatus; assembly: GCF_019175285.1. Classification (NCBI taxonomy): domain Eukaryota; kingdom Metazoa; phylum Chordata; class Lepidosauria; order Squamata; family Phrynosomatidae; genus Sceloporus; species Sceloporus undulatus. The sequence continues at coordinate 130,117,720 of NC_056524.1, read as the reverse complement.
TGCCACTGCTTCTGCTTACTGATGGAGAGGAATGGGAATGCTAAAGTTGATGGACCTTTGTTACAGATTTTATTTATGAACAATAGTGTATCCAAGCAATATCATCAAGAAATAGAAGATTTTGTATCTAGTTTAGTTCACAGATATGAGGAACAAGAGAGAGATGAATCTGACAAGACCTGTTTCAATCTTAAACCACAGCCTTCTAGTTTTGTGTCAGAAGAGGATCCTAAACTGACAAGTGTGAATGTGTCCAAAAGAAATCATGGGTGGAGTGTTATATTCCATCTGCTTGCTATAGGATATTGTCCCTAGTGTTATAAAAATTACATTATGAAATTTTTGTGGTAAGAAATTTTTAGTTAAAACACTTCCACATGGGCTTATACATGGCTACAATTTCTACATGGCTACATTCAGTTCTATTGCATGAGTGACTGTTTTTGTTTCCAGAAAGAGACATTCTTTTTTTTGTCTGAGATTATTTGAGCAGAAGAAATATGTTCATCACTGCTATAAAATACACATGCATCTACTTCATTGATATGTCCACATTTGACTATTGTATACTTAGGCACAGCTCACATTTGAATATTAATCACCTGTCATTTAATCTGATTAGCTGCCAGTGATTCAGAAGTGTGGTGGTTGTGAGGGGAAATCAGAAGATATACATTTATTCATACATACATACATACATACAGTGTGCCTGCGCTATACACAGATGCATTTTACATGGCTTCAAGCTTATGCAGAAGCCACTTGGGGAGGGAAACAATGGTACATGTGCTGCTCTGCCACATGCGTGTGCCCCATTATTTCCTATGGGGCTCAAGCATAGGTGGATTTTCCCTTACATGGGGGGATCCGGAATGGATCCCCCACATAAGGAGAGGGCCCACTGTACATGCATACATAAGCTAATTGTCTCGCAGTTAAATGTATGAATTTATGCTATGGAGAAATAGCATTTAAGAATACATCAGGTGATATTCATGTCTGTGGCAGTGGATCTGAGATGACTTATTCACATATGCAGATATCAGGTAATGAGTGATTAATATGCATACACAAACCTCCTTACTCTTTAAGTCTCCCCCCCTTTCAGAGCTGCTGTTTTGTGGTAGCTTGTGTTAACAACTACTTCTTGGAAGCCCAACAAAACCTGCTTAGATCCATGATCAGCCCATATCTGTCACACATGGGTTGATGTAGTTGATTCATTAAAAACCAAGGTCTGGATTTTCTTCTTCCCCTTCTACTCCCCATTTTGTTTTGCTTTGGGTTTTGTTGTTGTTGTTTTGCATCAATGTATGTCCAGATCATATGCCCAAGAGAAAAGACTAATCTTGGATACTGTCTGGATGAATATATATATATATATATATATATATATATATATATATATATATAATCTTATCCTAAGCTCTTACATCACATGCATATTTGCCTCCATTCTAAAGTTCACCTTGGTTACCATTATCACATCATTGTTGAGTCATGGCTTTTATATGGTTTGTGAAAGGCCTCATGTTTGTCCAACCAACATCTCACCTTCAAGTCCAGTCCCTAAAGGAAACTTGAAAGTAAGTTGACTCAAGGAAAACATAAGTATCTCATTTTTGAAACTTGAAAACTGAAAGACCAAATTTGCAATCAAATAAGTTGAACTTATTTCCACAGGGAAGCGTTTTCAGTCTGCTATGTGTGAGAATGGTGGACATCTGAAATATGATTAATTAAGCTCCTTGGTTTTAAACTGCTTTGACTTACGTTGCTAAATTCCTAAACACGGCTACAGAGGTCCAAGTTCCACTGAACTCAAAATTTATGAATCTGCCTTGTATTCAGGCTTTGGAAATCTTGTATTGACATTTATGGAAGCAAAAGTAAGAAGTTAATACTGTATGATTTTATTAGAGTTTGTTTATTTGTTTGCTTTTTACCTGAACAATTTTCTGTTGCTCAAAATGTACTGTGAATCTTCATGTAACCCACATTAGTTTTTTGCTCTATTGTGTCATATTATTTCCTCTTCTGACTTGCAGTAGCACTGCCCACGTATACATTTTGAGAAAGTGTGGTGTAGTGGTTTGAGTGTTTGACTACAGCTCTGGAGATCAGAGCTGAGTTCCCCTCTCAACCATGGAAACTCACTGTATAATGTTGGGCAAGTCATAAACAAGAACACAACAAAAAACTATACACACAAACTCTTTTAAATGGATATTCCATATAAAATTAACTTTCCGGTATCCTCCCTCCCTCTCTCCTCCTCCTTTCTTCTTCTACTTCTCTCCCTCCTCCTCCTCCTCCTGTCCCACCTTTCATCCAATATTGGGACTCAGTTGTAAAAACAAAACAACTAAAACATACTAAAAATGGACAAAGTATGTGTTATCAGCCTAAGGTTCAGGAATGGGATTTTTTAAAAAAGGTAAGTATTTTTGTAGATTCATAATAAAGTTTTCATAATAAATTCTATTCACCTAATTATGGGTTACTTTACTTTTTTTCTGTAGCTGTCTTCATTTACATTTAACTTCAGTCTGATGACTTAGTGGACTCAGGAGACTGCATGAAACCCTGGATTGTGAAATGCTGGACTCTAAGGATGTACCGTTATTAAGCAAAAATATTTTTTATTCTTTTGTGCATCCATTCCATCAGAAACAACTAAACAAGTCCCTCCGGTGTGCAAACCAAATCCTTCGAGAAACGAATAGGGAGATCCGACAAGAAAACAATGCCTTACGTATGGAGAGCAAGGCCATTCGTAAAGAGAATCATATCATCCGGGACACAAATGATATTCAATGGGAGGAGAACAATGGACTCAAAGATAATAAACTAAATGTCTTGGAAGAGAGAAAATTCATTGAAAAGCAAGAAATGGCTCTCCAGAAACAGAACAAAGCCCTCCAAGAAGAGATTAAGTCACTCCGTGAGCAGGAAGTAGCTTTTAAAATGGAAGAAAAGGCTCTTCAAGAGGAGTTACTAGCTTTGTGGGAGGAGAACAAGGCCCTGCAAGAACAGATTAAAGGTCTGAGAAAGAACAGTGCGACTCTGGTAGAAGAGGAAAAGTACCTTCAGCAAGAAAGGAGAGCCCTCCAAGAAGAAGAAGCTTCTCTTCAGGAAGAGAATAAAGCTCTCAGGGAAGAAAGAAAAGCTCTTGAAGAGGAGGACAAAGCCCTGAAGGAAGAGAATGAGGTTCTGCAGGAGTGGAAGAAGCTCCTCCAAGGGAACAACAACATACAGATAGAAGGCCAGGGCCCATAATCTCAAACACCAGTAGGAACAAAAACCCATGAACAAGGCATACTGATAAATATAGAGAAAACAACCAGAAGGTGAAAGAAGTGAGGTGACTATGTTACAGAATTAATCATTAACCATAGTTCAATAACTTAGTGTCAGCAGCCTTAAGTCTAGGATGTTAATAAATCCCTTTGGAGAGGGAACAATAAACCTTCAGAAATCTTATTTCTTTGTAAGACTTATTTTCCTACTTTGTTTCATGGGAAGACAAGGGAGTACCACCATTCCTCCATATTTGCCATGTTTTCTACCACACAAAATTAGATTGATGTCACTGTTGGTAGGTTTTAAATTTTGCTTGCATACCCAAACCATTTTTGCTCAATCTCAACAGAGAAATGGCTCCATCAGCAGACCACTTCCACCTCTAATCTGATTCACTCATACCATGGCTATTTCACTCCTGCCCCCATATCTCCAAATTTCTTCACTAGTTTACTTTTTGACTAATCACACAGACTGATAAATATATGCTTCTTCAGCTGAAATTTGTATTTAACCCAAAAGTAACCATAGCTGTGCCGACTAAAAAGGGGGGGGGATCAAAGTTCATATTAGTATAGCACATTTAATAGGCTGACCATGGGGCCACAACAATTTGTGCAAGTGTCTTATGATCTGAGATGATACATAGGAAAGATAGATGGTGGAATTCATGGAATTATACACTTGGAAGGGACCACAATGAACATTTAGTTCAATTTCTGCCATGCTAGCCACACCATAAAAGTATTCCTGAGACAGAGTCATCCAATCTCTGTTTAAAGATGTTATGGTTCTGACACCATGGTTCTGCTGAGCTGGAGGGGAACCCTTGAGATGACCTTTTTATCTAAAATAAACCTTGCTGCTGCCACCACCTGATGAATTATCCTCTCCCCTCTTAGCAACATATCAAGACTTTGCTGGGGAATTCCACTAATAGTTTTCCTTGCCAGTTTAGGAAGGAACTAGCCAAGCTAAGGTACATGAAAAGGAGTGCAAGAAGCAGAATACTTTAAAGAAAAGCTTCACTCTAACTAAAGGGGTTCCAGAGCAAAAGGATATCACTGCACGAAGGACCAACTTGTTCTCCAGGCAAAAACAGAAAATGTAGATCACAGAGTACAATTATTTCAGCCAAACCAATAAAACAAACCAAAAATCTAAGGTCACTGACCAGTATATGTTCCTAATCTTGCTTACTGGGAGTGGGTTCTTTATAGGCCTTCTGGAGGCCATTGCATTTGGTTGCTGCACTCTCCATCTGGGGCACAAACAGACGGCATCTCACCACCCCTTTCTACCAAACTTTATAGTCCCAGAATTGAAATTTATATTAAAAATGACATGATATTCTGGAAATATGAAAAAAGTGGTACTGTCCTATTTAAAACAGTGCATACGACCAGTCTACTCCAACCAATAAAGGTGGCTTTAGGTTCCCAAATTACTTATCTATGCCTTCCATCACAAGCAAGGAACCCACTTTATACAGTGGACCCTTGGTATGCACTGGGGCTGTACATGGCAATGCTGCTTTATCCTTTTCTGTAGACAACCCATTGCAATTGGGCACAGAGTAGCTGGCTACTTTTAGAAACAAAAAACGGGACTAGAAGGAGTCCAGAAATGCAATTCTTGTTATATTATTGAGACTTAACTAATTATGATGACTCTTTGCTCAAGAGAAAGTGATTTTTTTCCAATTGATTGCTGATTATTTAAATAATGAAAAAACACATTGTATTCTAATTAGTCTTCATAACATTAATATGATTAAATTTGCTTTCAGTAGAGAAATTAATTACTTTCCATAAATATATTAGTAAATTAGCATGCATAATTGGGGTGATTAAATATGATTAACTGCAGTTAAAAATGATCTGCTTATTTCTTGTGAAAAATGAATGCTAAAACTTTATTCCAAACATATTTACAGAAAAAAATAGATTCACAGGAGTGGGGATTTTCATACTGTATTTTGATAGAGTTTGACCACCAAAAGATACTACCTCAAAGTTTTATAAATATTTAAAATAATGGTCTAGTGTGGGTAAAGCTTCATACACCACAAAGATTCCCCAGGTGCACTCTGGCTTTGGCTCAAAAATCCTGATTTATATGAAAACAGAGTTCACTGTTACATATGAAAAAGTGGCAGTTTCCCAATTTGGTTATAATACTGAACTCTAGCTTAATAGAAGACAGATCTTGCTGGCTTGTGTTTTGGTTGCATGAGAGCAGGAGGGAATGGGCAACAGAGGAGTAAGGAGAAATAAGAATTTTACTTCAATTCACTTCAGAAACAGGGATATACATATTTCACTATTTCCTCCTTATATGAATCAGATGAGCATTTATGGTATGAAAATTTCTCCACAGTAGCCTCTCAATAATTGAAGAAATTATAAGAAATAATTCAGCACAGAAAAACAAATTGTTGTCTTTTCTGCAAAAATGCAGAAAACAGGTTTTGGTGGTTTTTTTTTTTTGCACAAAAACCAAGGGATTTTTTTCTCTAGAAAACAGGTTTTTATGTTAAAAAAAAAAAATCTATACAGAATAATTCCTTAACAACACTTCTGAATGTTTAATACTGTGAGGAAATGGTGCAAGATTCTTAGTAGTCTATTATTCCTCCTGGTAGGGTTTCCTGACTGCACATCTCTGTCCACATCATATTAATTTGGACACATTTTTATAACTGTCTCCGCCATCAAAAATTCAGTTGCCTTCAACTGTTTCTCTCCACCTGGATTTTTGTCCCATATTCTTTAAGATTCCCCAGCTTCAAGGCTGGCCCTTTCAGATGGTCAGAGCATGGAGAAGTAACTGTTCTTTCAGTATCACAAGGAATGCATCTGATCTCATACATCAGATGGAAACCAATGTGACTGTCTCAAAATATGTGCTGTATGGTCTCTAAAATGTACACCAGACAACAGTGTAGATGCTGCATTTTATACTAGCAGTAACTTCTGAAGTCCTTTCAAGGGGAGCCCCACATAAAAGTTATTACGGTAGTCTATTCAAGAAGGAGAATAGACAAATTCATTGAGGCAAGTTATCAACATTGAGATATTCTGAAATTTTGGTGTGTAATTTTCCACATGACTCCAGATGGACCCTGCAATGCATCTGCCATATCCCCAGCATGGGGAGACATGTCCGCACTATACCCAGATGAGGTCACACTAATGGCACCATTGGCGAACAATGCCCCAGGTACTTGTAGGTTAGACAGATAGTTTGGGAGTTGCAAATGGGACATTAATACCTCCATTATCTGAAGGATGTCTCACCAGATGAGCCTGATAGGCTTAATGAAGCACCCATTCCTGCCTGGAATATCGCCAGACCATGACTTCATCCAAAGATGTGGAATCACTTTTGTCCAGAGGCAAGATTTGGTGTATATATGGTCCCTGTAACCCTTGCTCAATGTGCTAGTTTGAATTGCATGGGGACACTCTGTTTCTGTGAACTCTGACTAACGCTGGCATGTTGGTTCACCCTGACTCATCAGAATGACCATGTCCCATGCCACATCACCTAATTGGACTCCGAACTAAGCCTCATCTTGTGTAAGTGTTGCCGTTAGTTCAGCCTCCAAACTTTTCTAAGCTAATTCCTGATTTCCTGAGCCTTGTATGAATGTGTGTGTGTTAATGATTTGCTGTGTGATTTTCCAACAATAAAAGAAACTTTTAATTATAGAATTCTGCCTCTGCACAATTCCTTGGATACGCCTTTCTCCCATATACAAACAGGGAAATAATCTCATAGGTCCTTGTAGTTGGAATATTTGAGCTAAATGAAATTCCCCTAGAAATACATTTGGCTACATCTATCAATGATTATTTGCTAATCAGGTTAAATATACTATCAGGATTTAAAGGCAGCTCAGTTCTGGATAGCAATTGTTGGGGGACACACAATGTGGGAGAGATTTCCCTTCAGGTTGTGCTTGTAGGGCCCTTGTGAAGACACTGAACACTAGGCTACTGAGCACTGGAAAACCATGATGTTGAACATGAGATACCTCTGTATAATTTTAATTAACTTTTCTTACCTTTTTAAGTACATACTTTCTTTCACACTATTGTCAAGGACAGTTTCCTGTAACTATAATCATGCAATAT
>NC_056524.1:130108212-130110268 GCF_019175285.1 Sceloporus undulatus | reverse complement strand
ATATATATATATATATATATATATATATATATATATATATATATATATATAATTATATCACTAGAAATCCCTAGATCTGATATACAGATGTCAACTATATCAAGCATAAGTGCAAAAACACCTATCTGTAACCAATTCTTGTTGAATTTGTGAAGCTGTATTATTCTCTTGGCATTATCTTTAGCCACTGATAGTTTCAACTGAAAAGACTATCTCTAATGAATAAAAAGCATACACACAAAATTAACAAGTGACATTTTAAGCACCACAACCCAAGGTCAGAAAGCTGTTTAATTCAGAAGAAGAAAGAGAAATAAGACAGAATGAATGAGCACTTTGTGCCTGTTAAAAATTGGTATTCTAATTCAATATTTATCACTGTGTAGTGAAAACCTGAACACGTTATTTTTAGAGGCAAAAATAGATGGATTATAGAGGCCATCTGCCAAACATAACTTAAGGTAAAACTTTTTTGGGGAAGTAATGAGGACATACATATAAAGAGCATGGATATTTGAAATTCACACAGCTATTAAAAGTGTAAGGCAATTATTCAAAAGAAAATTAACTCCTTATTCACCAAAACATACACTTATTAAATTTATGGCTAGGTTCCTGCTGGACCTTGCAATCTTTCATGTATATGTCGGTTCTGGTGCAAATAAGAAGGAAAGGATGTTGATGAACACTGAAATAAGTCCATTATTCACAAGAAAAACCAAAACCAAAAAAGTCCTATGGCATTTTATTCCTCATCCACAAGAACACTGAATACTTGTATTCAGTAGATGTTGAGGTATTTTGTGAACTTAATGAATACAGTAGCATGTTGAAAAGTCTGTTTTCATTGGACTTGTTAGGTGTGCATATTCAGACTCAAATATGTTTTTACGATATACAAACATTCAGAACCTGAAACTACATGTTCACATATAAAAATTAACAAAACAGTACACCCATTCCCAGAACTAGGAATCAGGCATGAGTCTGAAAAAAAATACCCAAATTCTGGTCCAAAACACATTGCAGAAATAATCCAGATTGAGTTAGTTTTGTGAGACATTTAGCCTTATCTGTCAGAGCTCTGGTTCCACAATAAACTACAAGTCCCAGGATTCCCTAGGACTGAGCCATGGCAGTTAAAGCAGTCTGAAATTGAATTATTTCTGTAGTCTGTTTTGGACTTGTATTTACTTGTAAGAAGACTAATGGCAGCATAGGGTGATTTTCAATCCTAACAATAAAATAATTCCTGCTATGGATCCTGCTATGAGAATCCATAATCCTGCTATGGGAAATATCACCCAATAATTGAATGGGAAAGTATTCAGCTATTTTCTTGTAGCTGGATACATTGTGACAGGCATTTGAAGAGACCTCTGGAGGTCCTTGCATAGTCTCTGTAGGTGAGATACTTACAGAGTGTCCAGCTACAAAACAAATGGCTGGGCATGTTCATACTCATCCTATCACTCTTCAGCAACACAGAACTGTCTGTTTTTGGAGTAGCTGCACTGCTTACAAGGTGAACTGGGGAGATTTTGTTCTTGCATGGTCAGAGCTGAATTCTGGCATACACAACAATCACAGACATACATTCTGATGGCATAAGCAAGCAATCTCTTTGCAATTGCACCATTCTAATTCAATAATGGGATGACAGGTGAGTGCCTCAATCACCTTTTCTTAGTGTAATTTTATAACTGTGGGGCTGTACAGACGGGCAGTGGGATGCCGCCGATTTTCAACCCGGATTGGGGCTGCAGCAACCGCACACTGTAGCCTCTGCAGAGAGCAAAAGGAAGCCACAAAAATGGGCTTCTTTTTAGCTCCCTGGAAGTGACATCATAGCCATGATGGGGGGGCATGATGCTTCCGTGCTGCGCCATTAGGGTGCTGAGTTGGAGTCGTGCCATGATGCTGTATGCTGTCTAGAAGGGCATGTGGCATCAAGGCAGGATAGGGACGGAATCGCAACATCCAGCATGCCAGTCTGTATTGGACTTTCGAAACTCTTTTAGTGAATTATTAAAATGTCTATTGGGACAATGGCAAA
>NC_056524.1:130071144-130103212 GCF_019175285.1 Sceloporus undulatus | reverse complement strand
TATTTAGACAATTGAGGGAAAGGTGGAGAATGGATAAGAAACTGGTCAGAATTCAAAAGAAACGATCAGATTGGGAAGAAAACACTTTAAAAGGGAAAAAGAAACTAACCTCAAGATATTACAAGATGATAATGGATTGGGAAACGGAAGAAGAAATAATCAGACATTCAATAGTGAAATGGTCTCAAAATATAGGGCATAATTTGGAATATAAAAAATGGGAAAATATTTGGACAAAAAGTATAAAGCATACAGTTAGCCAGGAGCTCAAAGAAAATGTATATAAGATGATTTACAGGTGGCATTTGTCGCCCCAAAAAGTTTGGAGTTGTGGGGGTGATAGTTTGCTTAACAGGGTTCATTGTAGAGCCAATAATAAGATTCATAATGTCCTGGATCATGGGTTGGGCAATTATATATCTCATCCAGACATTGTCTTGTAGCGGTCTCAATTATACAGGTCAGATGGCATTCATTTAAGGATGAAAATAATGAAACTTTTCTTGAAGATCTCCAAAAGGGATTGCAGGCTTGCTTAGCCAGCCTGGTGGGGGATAGAGGCTAAGTAGATGCTTGCCCCATATCTGTAGCAGTTGTTGGGGGGAGAATTAGGGGTCAGGTGAACACCTATGCCACCCACTTGAGGTGAAGGTAGCTCTCTTAAACTTCCTCCTTAGATCTTGTAACTAAGATGGGAGGGAGAGAGACCTTCCTTAGGGCTGACCTGGGACATAAACCACAGCCAGGTCCTGTGAGTTGACTGAGGAAATCTGAGGTTGGTGTTCCAGATGCAAGCTGGCTGGAGAGCAACCTAGTCATGGTTTCTCCTCGAAGCTCAGGTGTTTCACCCAGGGGAAGCTGAGGAGACGGTCTTAGGCCACCTGCCATAGCTGCTCTCTCACCAGGTTGCTCCTTTCAGTTTTGCAGGTTATATAAAAAACAGTTAAATTGATTAATTAATTAAATAAAGTGGCCCAATTTTCAACCCATGTATGTGTCTGGTCTCTTTATTTCAAGTTGGACAGCAAACAGCATGTATAAAGGGATGGAATGAGTCAAATCAAACTAAAATCCAAGTGTGGAAGCACCTTGGCATAACTGAGGTGAACACATACATAACTTGAAGTTTAAGTGAAATTGTGCTATCCAGACCAACAATAAATCTGAACAGAGCAGGAATGAGTCTCTGAATATCCAACAACAAGCAAAAAAACATCAAAATCTAGACACTAAATTGTAGAGACACTGATAAAATGGTACCTTTCAGGACATGTGGTTTAAGTCCTTAGAAAAAGGAGGTGCTTCTTCCTGATATAGCTGGGAAATGAATTAATCCATTCTGAGACACATCAAAGAATTTTAAAAACACTAAGAATGAAATATGGATTTGTAACTTGGTGGGAAAAGAAAAGAGTATGATGTATTCAGTGCAATTGATGCAGAAATTTTCAATGTGATTTTCAAAAGCCTAAACAAAATGCTGGCAAATTTTTTATTAAAAAAATCTGAATAATTTGTGCTAGAAATAAGACAAATGTTAATTATGAACACTTTTCTTTTACTGGCACACATGCTGTGCTTTATTTTGATACTTTTTCTACAATATTTCTACAATAGCTCTCTCTAGTGGATGCAGGAATGTTTGAGTACAACAGGTAAATGATATTTCTTTTGATCTGTCAATATGAGTGCATTAATATTAGGCACTGATAAACTCTAAATAGCTATCAGTTTAATTGCTATAACACTAAAAGAGATTACATTTTGTTCAGTATATTATAATGCAAGGTCTTTGTCACATACATCTACAGATCTTGGATAAAGTACTAGGACTGCCAGATGGTTTTTCAGTCTTTCAGTTTGAAAAATGATACCACAAACATCAAATTCTCATTCTTACTTTCCCACTTTTTTTTTTTAGTGATTTTAAAAGAGAATTTTCCTGGGAAAATGCATAATAATTTGTGTTTCCTAAATAAGCAAATCTTTACTTATCTTATTCTCACATCAAACAATGAATAATTTCAAATTTCTTCCTGCATATCAGAATTCTGTGAGTTTGGCATATTTTTTAAATTATTCTCCACATAGGGACAGTTTTCTGTGAAAAAAGTCACTGCATAAGACTTTTTTTTTTTACTAAACACTATTTTTTTACAAAATACACTGTGCATTTTTTAATTATCTGACAATAAAAATTCCATAGCAGTTTTCAGTGCCCTGTCTCACTGTGTGAAGACACAGTTTTAGATAAGGACAAGAAAACTTGTGAGTATTCTTTACATTGCTAATATTTTTCTTTAAAAAGCAAATAAACAGCAAGTGCATTTCCAAGCACATCATAAAATGAACATGTACCAGAATGGAGACAGAAAATCAGGACTTTATTGTTTCCTGAACTATTTTCTATGCAATTCACCCATGTATGAATTTTGTCCAGACTATGGGGCAAAAGAGACCACTGCTTTGGATGTCCCACTGCCCCTTTTCTCGCCAGATTGGCAACAGCAAAATGCAGCTCCTTTTAGCACCAGCAAAAAGGTGTCATTGCCACCAGAGCAGCAGCTTTTCGGTGCTCCTTTGGTGCACCATGTCTAAATGCTGTACCAACGGAGCTCTGTAATGCCCCTGCCAAGCAGCTGAGCAAGCAGTGTGATGCTGGCATGATGCCGTCCTCAGGGTGCACTGCATCAGAACACCACACCCCCATGCCACCCCCCACCCCAGTGCTTCAAGCCAACCTGTTTAGCCCAACTGCACTCTTTCTGTGCAAGAAATAACTTTTTCTGGAGAAAAAAAAAGTCTGCATAGAAATGTTGGGTTGGTTTTTTTTTGGGGGGGGGGGGGGGGGCAGAAAATATTTCCTGTGTGAAAAATCTGTTTTCTGTATAAAACAGCCAGATTCTGTACATCCCATTGATTCAATGGTTCTACTTTGTTTGGAACTAGCAAGATAAGATAAGGTAAGAAAGAGAAGGAACTATAGATGACAGATAAAATGTGAAAAATAATAAAGGAAAGAAGAGAAGAAAACAGAAAGGAGATAGGAACAAGCTAAAAACCATGAATGCAACAGTTCAACGGCTAGTCATAAAGAAAAAAAGGACTACAATGAGCAGTGCAGCGAAATAGAAGATAATAACAAAAAGGGGAGAATGAGAGACCTATTCCACAAGATCAGGGAAATCAAAGGAAAGTTCAAACCAAGGACTGTGACACTATTATAATAAAAATAACTCAAATTAAGACCAGGAGGAATAAAAAGATGATAGATGCAATACACAGAAGAGCAATATAAAAAAAGATGACAGAATTAAAGACACATGGAATGGAATGAAGAGCCACATGAAAATGAACCCCAAATTCTAAAGAACAAGGTAGAAGCTGCAATAAGAGAAAGTGTGGTGGAGTCTCCTTCTTTGAAGGTCTTTAAGCAGAGGCTGGATGGCCATCTGTCAGTTATGCTTTGATTGAGATTTCCTGCATGGCAGGGGTTGGACTGAATGGCCCTTGTGGTCTCTTACAACTCTACGATTCTGTGATTCTGTGGTTTAAAGGGCAAATCCAAAAGAGCAGTCCAGGTCCAGTTTCAGACAAAAAGCTATCAGTCAAGGTTCAAGGCAACAACAAGGCATAAAGAATGATTGTCAGCTATGGTGGATCAAGGGAGTTTCTGGGATATTTATAGCCCATTAGGGTCTTGCAAGTGTTCTGGCTTAGCAGCCTGCCTCCTACTTAACTGCAGATAATGCCATTGTCTCTCTTCCTCCTGGCATCTCTCTGTAAGAGTAGGCAGTGGTAATTCTGGCATGGGTGGAGGGAAATCTTGTTCCTGGAAACCGGGTCCTGGCACTGGCTGCATGTTTAGCTTAGAGACTGCTGTGGTGGCTGTAGTTCTGGCATGTTTCATGGGCTCTTGGCCTCTTCCTCAGACTCAGAGATTTCCTGGAAGTCTCCTGGAGGCAGTCTAAAGGAGGGCGACTAAAATGATGAAGGGTCTGGAAACCATGCCCTATGATGAATGCCTTAGGGAGCTGGGTATGTTTAGCCTGGAGAAAAGAAGGTTAAGAGATGATATGATAGCCCTGTTTAAATATTTGAAAGGATGTCATATTGAGGAGGGAGCAAGCTGGTTTTCTGCTGCTCCAGAGACTAGGACCTGGAGCAATGGATGCAAGGCCAGGAAAAGAGATTCCACCTCAACATTAGGGGGAACTTCCTGACAGTAAGGGCTGTTCGACAGTGGAACAAACTCCCTCGGAGTGTAGTGGAGTCTCCCTCCTTGGAGGTCTTCAAATGGAGGCTGGATGGCCATCTGTCGGGGATGCTTTGATTTGGATTTCCTGCATGGCAGGAGGTTGGACTGGATGGCCCTTGTGGTCTCTTCCAACTCTATTATTCTATGATTCATGACAGGCACTGCAGAGGAAAAAAGAGGATACCAACTTCTGCAGTACCCGAAAAAGCTGTTTTGAGGGAAATTTACTCATGTGTATGTACCTAACAGAATGGCAGACATTCATTCAAGGTAGTGGTGGTGAAATATCAAATGTGGCTAGCACAGAAAACCTCAATTGCTGACTGATTTCATAAACTTGTTTTAAAAAACGAAATGGTCATTTAAATTTTCCAGTGCAAGTCAACAGGAGGTATGGAGATTAAGATTTCAGAATGCTGATTCAAATACAGGATCCATATCATGACAAACTGGATGTGAATCAGTCCCAACTAAATCAGGGCATAATCCACATGATACAGCCTTAGTTTATGAGTTTCCTCTGAAATCTTATAGCAAATAAAACAAGGTAGTCCATTCTTCTCAGGAACTGACAATCTAATTTTTGACAAAAGATTACAGACACAAGAAATGAGTAAGTTAATCTTCACCAAGTGACAGTGTTTGACACTTTTAGGATCTCTCATTTAGAAGTGAATAACAGAGGCTATGAGTGACAGTGTGAGAAATAAATTTTCCTTTCAAAATTCTAGAGTTAGTGTAGGACTATAAAGTGACAGCTGTGTTTGGTCAAAGTTGGTAGCTACCTGGTTGCTGCCTCCTGGGAAACAACACCCTCCCTCTACCTTTCTATGTATATAGACAAATTTGAATTCCTTTGTCGATTATAGATAATGCAATGTCAATTTCGTGAAACTTTCATGATCTGTGACCACATATGAGTGTGATGCCCCCACCTTATTTTGAGCTGTCCTAAATAATACAGCTGGGTGCATGTGGATATAGGGACTGAGGTGCATGGAAAACTCATTACAGAGTTCAGGATCCCCAGCTGAACAGTTTATAAAGCATATAATCTAGACACACAAAAACATTTTTTCTCTAAATGTGTTTTCTAAACTATGCTTGTGAATATCCACCAGATGTCAGTATAAGCTTGCAAAAAATGGTACTCTTACTAGTGACAGACCTTGGACTAGCTATATTATTTCAACCTCAGAGGAAGGCAATATAAAACCCTTCTGAACAAATCTTGCCAAGATCATCCTTAAAAGATTGGTCTTACCACCACCATAAGTTGGAAATGACTTGAAAGTACACAAGTGTTCAGCTTGGAATATTATCTTTTAAAAACATTTCTGCTAGTAACGGAAGAGGTTCAAGTATGTGTGACATAGAATTCAGAAGGAGATGATAAAACATGGAGTGCATTTATCCCTGGGACAGCTTATCTCTTTTGGTAATAAAACTGTTTAAGAAAATTACTTCTCCCTTTAAAAATGTAAAATTGGACTCATGTGGAAGAGAAATACTGAAAGTTTATGCTTTCTTGCTTGACTAAAACACAGTGTCCTATTAAATGTGAACTTGCAAGACTGGTTTAGTCTGTCTCTAGCTAGTTGGTATATCATTATCTCAAATGTAGACAAAATCTGTACTGCTCTGTTTTGTTTTTAATATGAATCATATTAAAAATTTGTTTTTAATATGATTGTTTATTAAATTATTTTTATAATTTAGATACTGACAGATGCAGTCATCTTGGTTCAGAGGGAAATGGAAACAGAAGTCCATCCTCTTCCCATCCACTCATAACTACATTAGTTTGTTTGCTTCACCATTCTTTAATCTACCCACTACTATGAAGCAGCCTCTCCTAGGCCTTGGCAGCTGTAAGGAGATATTTACAGTGTAATAGCTTGGGTATTATCAAAAAAGAGACATATGCGAGAGCATGCCATACTTATATGTGCATATGTCTCTAGCAGGATCCTGGTTATTGTGTTGTAGCTGTATTTTCTTTAAATTCATTTCATAAGATGTCTTATGTCCTGCATTGGAAGAAAGATAAAATATCTGCCCATTTATTGAAATCATGTTTCAAGTCCTTCTTATGGCAACTATTTTCTCATAGTAGCATCATATTGACTATAAACAGAAATGTCTCCATAGTAGCATTCCATTTGAGGAATATCTCATGCAAGGACACTCATATAACAGCAACATTCTTACCCTTTAAGCATTGGATTAAGATATTTATATTCCTATGAACATATGACAGATTTTTGTTTACCACTCCTTTCTGTCTCATTTTTAATTAGAGTGAAATATAATGTTTCATTTTCCCCCTGCACCTTTCCTAGAGGCACTGTAATACCAGGTTGATGCATGGAGTGGATGGAGCAAGGTCCTATTCCATCACCCAGCTCCAAAAACACATTTAATATATAGTCCTCAAATAGAGGACATATCAGATATTAAACTGATAAGAGCAGATTCATCTTTTATGACAGTGTGTTCATTGTGTTCCTAACTTTTAGGGTGTTCTGAAGGTATTTCTCAATTATATATGTAGGATATGTGTCGATAACACTGGGGGCATTGGTGAAAAGGAAAAAGCCATAATTTTACACAGAAGAATGATAATATTGTGTGTTTCTTTGCACATAAAGAAATCAGTTTGACCCAATCTAAATGTTTGATAAATACGGTGGTGTTGTAATGTAAAAATCTTTGTACATTATGTTCTCCAAAACAAGAAACAAAAATGTTACAATTTTCTTCCTAAATTAAAAGAAACTGTAGAAAATTGTGCAGTTTGCAAAGATTATTTACAATCTCAAATTTATTCTGGCATGTTAATGGGGTCTATTTGCACATAAAATAAAATAAAAAGTTTCTTACCCAGAAAAACAGAATTTCTTGCATAGGAAAGCCTGTATTCTGTGCATAAAATATTGCTCCCTGCAAAGGAATGTGTAAAAAATATTTGTGCAGAAAAACTCCCAATGTGCAAAGATTCTTATCCATCCTTGAGAGCCCCTTAAACCATTTATGAATATTTTCAAATATTCTTTACATCCACATTTTTAGAAGTGAGTAGTTAAGCAAATTTCATACTACAATAATCAGGCATTCATATGACTGGATTAACCTCCCCTGCAACTGTTATGTTACATTTTATAATATTAAAGGCACTTAAACATCCATCTCTTACCCAGGGGACTTCGTTCAAAATGAAGCAGATCTTGTTACCAGAGATAATGCTTCCATTAAAATGGTTGTTGTTATTATTATTATTATTATTATGAAGGACTAGAATTTTATCTACTTTTTTCTTAAGCAGAAGAAATAAAACAATTCTCAACTGACAAGATGGCATTCTTTTCAGAATCTGGATAACTGCAACATCCATGCTCTAGCCCATTTACTGTCTTCATGCATCTGCATAAGCAATTCCTAATTTCTCTTATCTTTCTATCTGGTAGATGTAAGTAGATATGAAATCCTGCTTGATGACACTTGTCTTCATCTTCAGTTTAGTCTATTACTGTGGTTGCCAAATGTATACCAGCACATAACAATGTTCTCTTATTTCCTTGTAATTTTATATAAATCTCAAGATATTGTCTACTAGGCAGGCAATCAAACTCTTAGAATTCCAACATAAAGCTGTCAGTCTAGACTTCATTGTATGAATTGCTGTCTCTACAGGCCTTCTAAATATCTTGTACTCAACACCAAACACCTGGCAGGTAAGAAGGGAGATGTGTGGCCATTTTAGCATACAGAATAAAATCCACAATTAATTAAGCCAAGGATCTGAACTTCCCTTTTAGTGTGGCAATATAGTGACCTAAAGGTTTGCTTTGTGAGCAAATATGGCTTTGGGCTTGTGGTGATGACTAACAGGAATTATTAGACATGAAGGGAGTAGAGAGAATAATGAAATCAGAGAGTTGGAAGAGACCACAAGAGCCATCCAGTCCAATAAAGATTTTGAATTGCACTGGCCCAGGACAGAACCCTGCTAGCCACTTCTAGCTGTTTCTGCAGGATGGAATGAAGCCATTGGTGAGCACCCTTTTCGTTTGGTGTGTCAACCAATTACAAATCCACAATATATATATAGTGGTTCCCATATATAAAAAAGGGAACAATAAGGAGCCTAGTAATTGTAGACCTATTCGTTTAATAGATATTGTTGCCAAAATTTACTCCAAGTTCCTCTTGAATAGACTTGGAATATCGGTAACTGAAAATGGTATTTTAAAAGAAGAACAAGCAAGCTTTAGACAAATTCAATCCACCATTGATATCTGTTTTATTCTAAATAACATGATTACCAAATATCCCAGCAAAGGGAAACATTTATATGCTGCTTTTATCGACCTTTCTGCAGCTTTTGATACAGTGAATAGAGAAATACTTTGGAACAAATTGATCACCCTTAAAATTGAATTGAGATTGTTGTTATTGATTAAAGCCTTATGTACAGGCACATGTTTGACAGTGCAATTTGGGATAAATGGTGCTATGACAAATAGGATTGATACACAAAAGTGGTCAGACAAGTGTGTTTATTAGCACCACTGTTATTTAATCTGTATATTAATCTGCCAGGTGATTTTGCATTCCATATGCCCAAAGTCTTAAACACATCTTGTAATATTTTGCTTTATGCCGATGATATGCTATTGTTATCATATTCACAAGTCGGTCTTCATAGACTGTTAAAAAGACTTAGCTCTTACTGCCAGGATAGTTTTCAAATCATCGATTAATCTAAATTAAACATAATGGTGTTTGTAAAAAGATAGCAGAGACATAGATGACAATTAGAGGGCGGGGTAATAGAACAAGTGAATACCTTTTCTTATCTTGGAGTAATTTTCTTCGAGAATGGATCTTGGTCCTATCGTCATCAAAGGATTTCACTTAGAGCAAAAGCACACATTAATCTTATACTTAAACTTAAAACGCACAATTATCCTGGTACATTAACCCCAATAATTAAAGTATATAAAGCCAAGGTTATACCTATGCTTTTATATGCAGCAGAAGTTTGGGGTCTAAATTCTACTTCAGTAGTAAAACAAACACAGTCTCATCATCTGAGAAGTATCTTGGGCATAAATAAAAGGACCTTGGCAGTGGCAGTTACAACCAAACTAGAAATCTATTCAATCTAATCACAAGCTAAAATCAGAGTGTATAACTATTGGTGTAAAATTAATGAAATGGAGCTAGATAGACTTCCAAGAATGTGTCTTTTAGAACAGTTACAAACACATCCACAGTCTTCTTGGACTATGCAATTAACAACATTGTTGTAGTCTCCCTGTAATGTGTACATTTAGTGATCAAGCAAAAAGGGTGCAATAATCTTAGATACTGAGGCTCGAAAGGATATAGCCGCCCTTCATAAGGTAGGCAACCTAAAATGGCTGAGCTGATATAAACAGACCTTTCAAATAGCTAACTATTTAAGATTACAAATGCCAAAACACCTTAAGGAGGCATTTACTCAAGCTGGATTTGATCAGCTTGACATTATAGTAAGACATGGAAAATTTAATGGCATCCCTTACATTGAATGAACCTGTATTTGTGGAGAGCATGAAATTGAGGAATAGCACATATACTATTTAACTGCAAATTGTATCAGCGGGTAAGAGATTTGTATCTCGGACCCTGTATCAAGCAAACAATGCATTAGTATACTCATATTAGAACAACATATTTTATGAGTGGTCAAGAATAAAAAATATCTCTCATGACAGCTCTGTATTTAAGCAATGATTCATCTGAGATCTTCATATGTGGGGTTGATTGGGGTAAAATGTAGGGGTGATGAAGAAATATGATGTATAAATTCACCTTCATTACACTTATTTAACATATTTTTGTCTATTGTATTTATATTTTTACTCATTTATTTTTATATCCTTTTTATTTAACCATTCATATAGAGTTTTTATACAGGGTATTATATAGCTTTTGTTGTATTTGTTGTATTTTGAGATGGCCCATGGGCTAATCAATAAGCATTGTTGTTGCATTCATCCTTAATTATGTCTTTAACTTCTGTCCACAGTTCTTCAGGTTCCCAGTTGATTATACTCAATAGTTGAAACCTGTTTTTTACATTGTCCTTGAATTCATCTGAAATTTTATTCAGGTCATATTACTGCTTTTAAAATGGCCTAAAATCATTTTTTTTCAGCTGGAAAAAAAAAACTTCATGCAAGTTTGAGGGGGTTCTGCATCAGCTAAAATAACATGCAGAAAGGAAGGAAGGAAGTGCCCAAAGTGGCAGCCACAATGTCATGCTATGGCTCTGTGGAGCTCTCAGGGGGCAGAGAACAAGGCATTGCAGTTCTGAATCTGGAGTGTAGTGCAACCTCCCAGAGGTTATGTTTTGCATTGCTCCCAGACTGTGGAATGGCTTGCTGGAAGAGATCTGTCAAATCACATGCTTAGACAGCTTTTAAAAAGCTGTTAAGACAGATCTCTTCCAACAGTCCTTCCCTGAATAGATTGACTCAGCTATGAATAAATTCTCCCCCTCTGATGTAGTATGCCACCACTATGCCCATTGAACTATTGGACTGTTGACAATACTCTATTTTAATATATCAATTTTAGTTCAATCAATCAAAGCCTTTATTACAGTTAACAAACCATAAGGCAAAATGACGACAACACAGTTACAACAAAACTATCAGTTTTAATTGTATTATGTTTAATTCTTTTTTAAGGGGGTAGATAATGTATCGTATATGTATCATGTATTGTATATTGGTGCTGTTTTAATATGTAAGCCACTTTGATTGCCCAGTAGCAGAAAAGCAGGACAAAAATAAAGTTTTATTATTATTTATTATTATTACCCATCATTTTCTATATGTAAGTATGAACTTTTGAGAAATTTCATTTGGAAACTGTGAAGGGATGGGAAAAATTAAATTAGTAAGAATAGTTTTGCTTTACAGACAAGACAATATCTGCCAATATGTACAGTATCTGTGGCATAGCAGCAGCCTGAAAGGTTAAAAAATATGTCCCTTCTCCAATTTATTTATTTTTAATTGTGCTCTGTCCCTCTGGGACTTTATAATTCAGCCAAATCAGTTTAAAAGCATTATTTCCAGTCCTAAACTAGTTATTTCTGTTTGATGACTGAGGAAAAGGTTTTCTCTTCTATTCTGTAAAAATGTTTACAGATGATGCAGTTTCTTGAGTGTAACAGTGCTATAGAATAGATAATATGCCCAAGAAGAATTTTGTTTACATGTGTTTTGGCTTAAGTTACATAAAAGAAGCATACAAAAAAACTGTACTTGAATCAGCTCAAATAACTATTGCTAATAATATTTGGGGTCAGGGACAAGGGAGTCAAGTACAACTACAGTAATAAAGAAACTATAACAGTTTGAGTTTCCTATTAACCTTTCATGAAGAAGTTAAGCTATTTTTGGGCACTGTATTACTGCTCACAGGTGGACATAGCTGGGAAAAGTTATTTCTATATAAGAAAAAGCTAATACAGCTCTTTTCACAAAACAATTGCAAATGGCTATAAGGTTTCATCCTCTGAAGAAAAAACTAATCAGAAAGAGAACAAGGAGAGAGTGTGAACACTAAGAAAAAAATGCTGAGAATGGGCCAGATATCTAGGGAAAGGAAGGAGAAGAAGAAGAATACGTTTTACAGACAAGGTAGCTGTAATAAAATTTGACTATGGAGAAAGAGTTCTAATAGTATGGTACAGTTATGGGCAATACCTCTGAAACAAATCATTTGTTTAATTGCAGAAAGATTTGTAGATGGATTCTCCAATGAAAGGTATGACATTTTTCATAACATCACATTTTAAAACACTACATTGTCAATAGAGAAAATATGTTAGAAAATATAAGATTAGAGATGGGATTATGGAATTTTGAGCAAAGCAATGGCAGGGGAAGAGGCCTAATAGTTGAATCACTGTTGCTACTCTAATATTCTATTATTGTTTCTTTAGCCATTGTATTGACCACACTTGTACACTTCCTTCAAAGAGCAGAGAGGATTTTGGATCTGGTTGTCAACTAGTCTCTTAGGCAAAATGCTTCCTCAGGCAGATCTCCTTGGTTTTACCAGTAGAACCAGATTCACATATTTCCAGATCATCTTCTAATGAATGTTCAAGGAGCCCAATCTTATGCATGCTGACTTTTTTTTCCATTTAATGTCCACTGTGTTCACTTTAATTTATTACAAAGGAATTGTGCACATGGTTCCCATTTTATTATTCCAAAATAAAATTGTAATTACCTATTTTATTTGCAGGTACTAGGAAGTGTTGCTGGTGTAGGAATGAGGCATGGGCTTCTTTCTATTTCAACTCTTTTTCATCTCCAAATGCTGAGAGATGCATCTCGTACAACAATGAACATTATTATTGCTTTTGTTTTTGTTGTCGTTGTTTTGCTTTTCCTCCAAAGTTGGGACAAAAGCAGCTTTTAAATTAAAAGAACAATACAACTAAATAACACAAAAGTGGGCATCTAGCTACCACTAACTACTGATGTGAATATCTTTCAGTTTCAACTTTATTGCGCTTGTGCAAACTCCACTCGCAGATTCTGCATGCCCTTGTTCCATATTAGGTTGTGAGATTGTTAAATTATTTTTTTCCACAGAAAATCTCACACATTATTATGATTTTTCCCCTTCTACAGACATTTTATATGTACATTTTTCTTAATACATAACACCCCCTCACCCATTGCTGTGTGTTTTCACATATTTCAGTCAATGGGGAAATGTATATATTAGGGAAATGCTATGTATATTTTTCTATGCATTTGTATTTTTTTTAAAATTTCAGTTGTGTGAATTTTAGCCATTTGCATTTTCACAATTACACATGGTTTTCTGTGAGCGTTGTAAATATACACATTCCTGAGGCAAGTGGCAAATTTTACTGCAGTGAGTCTCAACAGGGGTAAAACCACTTTAAAGACATTCAGATCCATTAGAATTATTTTCCGACCTTTCTTTTAAGCATATTCAACGAAATCTCCCTCCATCATTAAATAGTTCAAAAGGGCATTTTAAATGTCAGGATAGATTATGTGTGTGTTTTTTTTCCCTGTTGATTCCTCTGTGTGAGTTTATTTCTTCCCTCCTTCCTTCCTTGCTCATATTGACCCTCTGTAACTTAGAACAAAATCAATTAGAACAATTTAAAATACAAGAGGATAAAAACTTAACAGCAATAATGTTTTTCTTGAAAACATGTACATTCAAAGAAATATCCATTCTGTGAAAACGTATCAACATCATTATACAGAATTGCAAATGAAGTTGAAGTTTGGGGAATGGCAAAGTTGAGAGAGGGAGCTGATACTCTGGTTCCTTTGGTTGGGAAACTGCTCATTTTGTCATATTAAAAAAAGAACAGATCAAAATGTTCCAGGCATTAGGACTATAGTTTAGGTCTTCATGCTGTGATGTCACAAACATGTCCATTTTCCTTGTTCCTCGTGACATTCTCTCATTACAGGCACTGTAACACTGTTCTAGTTCAAGAGAATTTGTGCTCTTTTAAAATAAACCAGACAGTGATAAGTAGATATATATTGACCTATGCATTCATGAGCCACTTACCTGTCACATCCACAGCTTGTAAATCACACACAAACAAACAAATCACAAATGAATGAAGCTCATCAAAGAACCATTTCTATACAGCTCTCTACAGATGATAACATCCTTAGGGAACAGGTCACTTTTGAAATGTGAGGTATCTTCTATTTGAAGGTTTTAACCATACAAATCCCTCTCTTAAAAGGTGGAAGAAAACAACTTGTAATTCTTATTGACTAAGAAAAATGTCAACAATTCAGGCACCAATAGTGGTGCATCCTGTTGGTTTATTAATATCAAGCTGGAGATCAGCAACAGCAAACCTTAAAGATGACCACATGCCTTGCTGTTTCCACTAGGTCTTCCAGGGTCCGGAAGGGTGGGAAAAAAAGAAAAGAAGGGGAGACAACTAAATCCTCTCATGCACTATAGATGACTGCACTATAAAATTTAAGTAGTGGACACCCCTATTCTGGAATTACGTGTATCTGTGTAGTAGTGATGTCATCCAGTTTTACTCATTTCTACAATGAGGGGAAGCCATTTACTCCAAATTAATGAGTCCAGAATAATAAAGTGGGCCCTGCATTTTTAGATTCCCATCTCAGAATGCATATAGGCACTTACATAGTAGTTATAAGCCCTCTTAATTTGTTTTAATGCACTGGTTGCTGCAAAAAAAATCAATATGGTTGTCACGGTGATAATCCTTAAGGAACAAAGAGTTCACTGTGGATGGATATTTTTTTTCTTAAAGGATTAGCTGTGTTAATAAAAGAGGGTTAAGGGTTTTCTTCCACTGTTAAGACATTTACCTATGTCCAGAAAATACATTTATTTATCCCAAAGGCAGTTTCCTTCATCAACTGTCATAACAATAGTCTTTTAGATAAGGTACTTTATCTGAAGCATCCTTCAGGGTAACACAAGAAACCTTATCATGTACATGAAGTCTCAGATTGCATTTCCACCAAATTCCTCCTAGTGAAAACTTTTGGACAATTTTGTTGGTTTCTAGCCTAAGCTATGTTTCAGGGAAAGTTAAAGGACTGGGACCATTTCTGAAGGATCCTCAGTGATGTGATTTTCCCTTCCTAACCAAGGTGCAGGGAACCGAGGCAAGAAATCCTACAGGTCCCTTTTGTCACTTGCATTTGAAATACTATAATAATAGATTACATAATTCTCACCCTTCTCCTCTTTGTGATTTTCACTTTGGAGTTTATCCAGAAGTAATCCAGAATAGATTCATAAAGAAAATGCTAGACCTTTCACTAGGTACACCTGCAGCCTTTTTGAGGGTAGACACTGGTCTGCATAATATTGAATCTAGAGTGAATAAAACTACATTTCAGTACCTATAGCATAATAGAGTTGGAAGAGATCACAAGGGCCATCCAGTCTAGCCCCTTGCCAGGCAGAAATGCACATTCCTGGTGCAGAAACAATGAAATGGTGAACTGAAGACTGAACTGAATTTGGAAAGTGATGGGCAAAGGCAAGATATGAAGACCGAATTGCATTCAGTCTCTATACAGGAGGAGGCTATGCTTGCTTTTTTATCGAGCTTTAACCAAGAAATTAAGCAATTCCATTCATTTCTGAAGAGATATTATTAATAATAACCTCTCTTCTTGGCAACTTGTTGCCAATAAAGAAAAATATCACCAAGCTCTAAGGTATCAGCTAGCCATCCTTGAAGAAGGTCTTTGAAGAATTAAGATTCCAACAGATGCCATCTGCCTATTTGAATGGCAGATATATTCATATCTCTGCAAATTTGCATTCATGGAAATGGTTGTGTGGATGGAAATGGATTAAGTACATTATTTACTCAGCTGGTCATTGTACGCCCATCTCAAACAGCATTTTTTGTCTCATTGTGTGTTCTTGTGTAGTAGGTGAGCAACATATGACTTAGTAATCCACCAGCTATTGATCAAACACTAGGACATATTGTGTAGCATCCTATGTGACTGCAGGTAAAATGTAAGTGCAAAGACCTTCGTTGAGACAATATTGCAGAGTCAAAGATGTGAAAGAATTCATTTCTTCAGTAATTTTGACATGTTTTGAACATGATTGTTTTTAAATAGATCGTGTAGTATGTAATTGCTCTTTGTGCTTTATGATTTGTTTATGCTAATGAATATCATTTTTTGAGAGCAGTATATTTGTCTCATCCAAGGTCCTTCTATTCCTAAATTTTGAGATATGTTTCATAACATTAAAGTCTCAATTGAACATGCAGCTTCTTCCCTCCCTTCCCTCCCCTGCTGTTTCCTGGCAGACTATATCTTTGGCTTTGCTGGCAGTCAGTCTCGTCTATTTTGTCACATTTTAAATGGCCTACAGCTAAGTGCTAAAAAATTATTGTGAGATTATGGCTCTCTTACAGTTCATACTGTTTAAAACTGTTAAATTGGTTTTACTTGTATGTCACAATGGGATGCAAAGACACAGGGCAGGAGATGATGATGATGATGATGATGATGATGATGATGATGATGATGATGATGATGATGATGATGATGATGGCCAAAAGTAACTTCTTACTAGTAATTTATTACCTGTAACATAATACTTCCAAGCTCTGTTTTTAATGATGGGATGCTGAAGGGATGAAAAAGGAGATATGTGTTTTATGTTTAAAAAAAGAAAGGAAAGGAAAGGAAAGGAAATACCCTGGAATGCTGAAGAACAATTCAAATATAGTGCTATGTGCAGATTTTCAAAATGAAAGCTATATGTCTAGCCACACAGCCTTCTCTCCTTCCATAAGACTTCACAGCACATTTCTTCTTCTTTTTAACTTTTTAAAAATTTTATTTTAACAATCACCATTCACAATTAAGTTTCACACAATACATCCGTACAAAGAATGAATCATCATCTAGTGTTTCCTATATTCTTCGCCCTCACCTTGTCTCTCCCTTGTCCTCACTCTAGTTCTAACCTACTAAGTTCAACCCTACCTCTATTTCTATTACTCATTAAGTTCTATGAGCCCTCCCCTATAAATCTACCATTCATCTCTCCTTCGACTTCTATCTTCCTATCAAACATTCAGTCTTCTCTCATATCCCTTTTCACCTCTCCTTTCCTTTTAGATTGACTTTCTTTATTACCTTTTAACTATATTGTTAGTTTTGTAATTTAATATCTAATCTATAAAACAAAATAGATCATTTGTCATGCTACTTTCCCCATATGATTTTTTACAGTTAACAGTTATAAACTCCAACCAGACACAAGCCTCACTATTGATCTATCAAAATCCCTTTTTCCTTTGCTCTTTCATATATTTAAAAATCAAATTCCAATCATTATCTAATTTATCTGTTGGTCTATTTCTTATTACTTGCGTCAATTTATCCATCTCCACTACTTCTAATAGCTTTATTTTCCATTCCTCCTTACTTGGGATATCTTTCATTTTCATCTTTGCACAAGTAGTATCCTTGCCAAGGATATCATATTAAAAAGTGTTTTCGAATGTTTCTTTTCAATATCACCATCAAACATTCCCAAATTTTGGGTCTCATTTCTAATTTTACATGCAGTATTTCCAAGATTGTTGATCTAATCATTCCCCAATATTTCTTAACCTTCTTGCATGTCAACCAGAAATGTATAAATGTACCTGCTGTTTCACCACACTTCCAGCATTTGTTACTTTTATTTTTATAAATCTTTGCCAATTTATCTGGGGTTAAATATCATCAAAAGAACATTTTGTACCAATTTTCCCTTATAGATTGGGATGCTGTATATTTTATCCCTTTGGTCCACATTTTCTCCCACTGATCCAACTGTATGTTATGTCCTGTGTGTTGTGCCCATTTAATCATAGTTTCATCTTTCATTTCGAAGTCTAGCAGTTTTTAAAATATTTTTTCCCTATTACTTTTTTATTTCCTTCCAATAGGATTTTTTTCTAAATCTGACTTTTTTTCTTCCATTACAAATTTATTTAAATCAGTCTTTGCCTTTTCATAGATTTGCCTATATGCAAACCATCCCCCATCAAATCCTATTTCCTGGAGTTCTTCCTGTGTTTTGTCACTTTACCCATGTGTTTCTTAGTTATTTCACTATATTTAAACCATTTCCTTTCTCTAATCATCTCCTTCCTGTATAGCTCCTTGGGGCGACAAACATATGGGAAATTTTTGCATTATTCTATTTTATACTTATTACAGACTAACAGAAGATTTATCCTTATACACTCCCTGATTTGCCTTCTCTTTATCGTACGCCAGGAATACATTCAGACCAAATTTCAAAGCATTCCAGAAGCCTCCTACCTTGTAAATTCATCCAATCTCTGATTCACATGAGACTACCTGCTTCTGAGTAAATTTGTAGGTTTGGGACACAGCACATTACTGACACTGTTCACCATGACATCCCTTGATTTCCAGTTTCAGCTTTGAGTTACTGGCTACTTTTTGTGATGTGGAGGGGACAGGGGATTTCCAAATATTGTAACACCTATTCCTGGATTAGATTAAGTAGATATTTCAAAATGGAGAGGAAATACCAAGGGAAGTGAATCTCAGTTTTCTGGGCTCTTTCTTTGACTTCATACCTAGTTTTCTCTTTTGGACTGCTGTCATACTGTAAAATAAATGCAATTTGACACTGCTTTAACCGTCATAGCTTCATCTTATAGAATCCTGGGATTTGTAGTTTTTTGTGGCAGTTCTCTGGCAGAAAAGAGTAAACATCTTATTAATTCTACAGCATAAATGTAGTTTTAGGGCTCATTCCCGCTTACACTTTAAAACGATTTCCGATTTGTCTTCGCTCCGTGTTGATAATCAATTCTAAAAGGTCCATCGTTCCCACTGTGAAATCGGATCTTTTCATTATCCCCTTATAATCGCTTCTTTTTTGGCACAATTGTCATCCCCACTAGTTTGTGCCACTTCAAAATGCATGTCAATCATCTGTGCATCTTCAGTGATGTAAGCTGCAGCCCAGGCAGCCTGCCTTGGGAACGTAAAAAAAAATTGGTAGGAGATGTGATTCAGTGGTTTTGCAACTAGTTGCAATCAATGAGGGAAGCAGTTGCAAAATCAATGAATCAAATCTTCTATCAATTTTATTTTTATAAAATCATGCACCCATTGGTCACACCACAAGTACAAAGGCAGCTCTAAAAGGGGGAGGGGGATGGTAGATCTACCAAAAACTGAGGAGGGATGGTAAACACCCCTCTGCCATTAGTCCTCCCCTCCAGAATGATGTTACTCAGATCTGTCATTCCCACTTGTTGAACACCCTTCAGAATCAATTCTTTTCAAAAGAACTGCTAGGAAACTAGTGTCTGGAAAAAAACATTTTGTGTATGTGTGTTTACCTTGCTTAAATTGATTGGTGATTCGTTTTAAATCATAGTGGGAACGTACCCTTGGTTTGCTTTGAGCCTTTTGTGTCAGGATAGACCATTTCACTTCAGTAGCCTACATAGAGAGCACCAGCATAATTATAGTCATTTTTGTGTTGGACAAGGACACTGGGAGATCAGAGTTCAAATCCATGCTTGGCCATGGAAACCCCCTGGATGGCCTTGGGCAATTCACACTCTCTCAGCAATAGGAGAAGGCAAAGCTAAATCCCCTCTGAACAATTTCTGCAAAGAAAATTCTGTGGTAGGCTTTCCTTAGGATAACCATAAGTCAGATATTATCTGAAGGTACACAAGAACAGTCTACTTAGAAGATGTGGAGAAAACTTTCCATTACAAGAAGAAGAAGAAAAGAATTATTGCAATACAGGGATACAAGGACTAGATTTTTAGAAATGAAGCATTTTTCCCCTCTCAGCATGATATATGCAGAATTGCCTAGAAGCACTTCATCAGAGCAGGGGCTAAATTGTTAACATAGCTTGATAGCCAAACAACAATTGATGGGCCACTTTAGAAAATGTTGTCATTTTTAAAACAATAGTTTTAAAGCAATACACCTGTATGCTTTTATGTAGGCTGGAGACAGTCATCACTGTTTGATTCTTAGAGATTATAGTGGCAAATTTTAGAAAGATATAAGGCCAGATATCAACCTACAACACCTTCCTAGCTGTATCTTGGGTGAAACACTGGACCTGAAGGTTAATCCAAAGGGGTTGGTTGCTATCTTGGTCATATTTGGAAGCCAAATCTGGAGGGCTCCCTCCCAAGCCTCATGACTTTATAAGAGAGAATAAACCCCAGATCAGCCCTGAGGGCAGGCTCCTTCTCACATATCCCAGTCCCATGCCCCATGGAGGCAGTTCCAGAGGCAAACTCTCCACAACAACAGGATGTCAAGGTGTACACCAACCTAATACCTTTTTCCCCACTACCTGCCAAAGGAAACTTATTTATCGATACCATCTTATGCCAATGTCCAAACCCCAATAGATACAGTATGGGATAGGCGGGGAGGGGGGGGGACAAATGTAATGAAGGAATAAGTTTCTACACAGCTATCAAAGCTCCCACTGCACTGTAGAAGGATATGTGGGTTACTGAAATCACTCAAGATGCCATGAGAAAGGGGAAACACTTAAATTGCCTCAGTAGTCAGCAAAACCTTCTGGCATACCTTCATGGAGGACAACAAAGAGCCCCCCCCCCCCCATGTAAAAACATATGAAGCAGGTTTACTTAGAAATACTAAAGGTTTGATAATTCTATGATAAGAGGCTCTGTAAGATGTATCTTTCAAATATGGAGATGAGAGAGGAAGAATCATAGAAAACAAACTGGAAGATAGACAAAACACAGACAAACTTATGACTAATTGTTTCATGAAAAGAGAGGGTGTACCTAAGAGAAAAAACAGGAGATGACATGACTACATGGCACACTATTCTTACAGAGCCATGCAAACTAGTAATAACTGGGTAAAGTCATGCTAATGTTGATGCACAATAGCATTAGCATGTGTTAACTCAGTGAAGGAGAGCCAGCATGGAGTCGTAGTTTGATCACTGGAGTATGGACTTGAGACCATGGAAACCCACTGGGTGGCCTTGGGCAAGTCACATTCTGTCAGTATCAGAAGGAGGCAAAGGCAAACCCTCTCTCAACAAATCGTACCAAGAAAACCCTGTATTAGATTTGGCGTAGGGTCACCACTAACGTTGCTATCTCTGACATTTCTATATCCATGGTGGCAGAACAAAGACATAGCCCTGTTAGTCTGAAAAATGAGTATGCAAAGGGATCTTGTTGCACCTTTGAGAATAACAGAAAAAAATAAGTTGGAAGCATGAGCTTTTATAGACTTGAACCTACATCCTTAGTTGCATGCATCTGAGGAAGTAGGCTCAAGTCTACAAAAGCTCATGCTACCAACTTCTTTCTTT
Source organism: Sceloporus undulatus (assembly GCF_019175285.1). NCBI lineage: Eukaryota > Metazoa > Chordata > Lepidosauria > Squamata > Phrynosomatidae > Sceloporus > Sceloporus undulatus. Next base: position 130,081,980 of record NC_056524.1, on the reverse strand, counting down.
CATCTAGTCCTAAAGGTGCAACAAAATCTGACTGCATACTGACAATCGTATATCCAGCTTGTCATAAACATGTTTTTCTGAGATAATTGCATGTATTCTATGCTTTAGGACTCCACCTCCCCTGAACCACAAAAACAGGAAGAAAATATGAAGAGGTTCCCTATGTACTGATTCAGTATCAGAGATTCCCTATATAGTGATTTAGCAAAAGCTACAATTTAAAAGCAGAAAAGTCAGCTCCTTTTAGTTCCATCTTTTTTCCCCCATAATCATTTTGATAGCTCAAGTCTCCCCTTTTAAGAATTTAATTGTATCCTAATTAAAGTCTCACCACAATACCAAGGTAACAGTTGTTGACAATAGAAATAGAAAATTTGTACTATGTATATATTTGAAATCTCAAGTAAACTTCAGCAAACTTGCCTTGCACTTCTATCTGACAATAAATGTTTCTCCTTTTGGGGTTTTTCTAATGTTCCCTTTCAAAAGTGTTACCATTTATCCTTCTTTCAATGAAACCTGTACACATAGGAACTTGTTTGTGGCAGTTTGTTTCTTCTTACCTTTGTGTTTCAAAAACAAAAAAAACCTCCCGTTAACATGTTGACTGACACAAAATTTATCTGGACAAGCAACCTTGATATCACCACTAACAAGGTGCCTCCAGGCAATCCCAGTTGGTTCTACTTCCTTTTTGTTCCACATGCTGTGGATTTTGTATTATTTGTGAGACACTCTATGGGTAGGGATTTTCATACTGAAATCATTGCACAGCAAGTAAAAGATGAACAAAATGTCAATCAAGGACTCAAGCTTTCTTTTGACAGTCTTTTGAGTCAGGAGCCTATGCAGCCTGACTTGATTAGAATTCTTCAGTGTTATGTTAGATATAAAAGCATGTCCCCCAAGTACTGAGTTATACATTATTCTAAGAACTATTCCAGTGTCTGGTAGGAACTAATCTGCTAGAACTAACCATGTAACCATTAGTTTAGGTGAATCATCTATCCAGAATACTCTTGGGACTTTATGCCAACTTAATTCTTGGCTATGCCAGCAGTTATACTATAGGATTTTTGCATAAGCACGTATCCAGTATTCCCTTTTACCTGCTGTGCATGTAATTGCCTGCAACACAATGGCAAATCAGAATAGCTCAGGGGCTGTGCAGACCACCCCTAAGGGGCGGCCTGCAGCTGCCTTCAGGTGTGCTGGATCATGGCCCTGGCAACTGCATGCCATGGCTCAGATCTGGCCTTTCCAGGATGCAAAAAAGAGCTGCAAAATATAGTTCCTTTTTGTGCCCAGGAAAGGATGTGATAGCCACAGAGCTGTAATTTAAAGGCACTCCTTTGGTGCTGCATTTTATGGACACAGTGCCAGAGGAGCACTGTGATGCTGCATGCTGTGTGTGGAATGGCATGCAGCATTACGGCACTCTGTGAGTGGAGTCAGGACATGTGTCATGTGGATGCCATGCCCTGACTCTGCCCCCAGGCCGGCTTTAAAGACCGGTCTGCACAGGGTCTCAGTCTCTATCCCTTGACGACGCTGGAATATTACAAAATGTCTGGGAAGCTACCAGCTACATCATCCCTCACTACTTTCACTGCTCTCCCCTCCTTCCGCATAACTTTCCTAATGAAGCTTTACTCTCCAATGATGCTAAATGGGATTTCAGCCTAAACATGGTTCCATACTCTTTCTTAACAGCAGCAGCAATAACAATTATATTAGCATGATTAACTGTGAGGCTATATGGAGCTGAGCTACTGATATTTACAATGATTTAGGAATAAACTTTTCCACAGAGTCCAGTCTTTTGCATGCCCCACATGAAAACATTTCTATGTGGATTAGCAGAAGTACTTTTGTAAGTAATTACTTGAATGAAATAAAACAAAACAAAACAATATACTCAGAAATCCAAAGAAATTCTTATTTTAACTTTGGTTAGTTTGACAATGGTAAGGGTTACAGTATTCTGTCAGATGGTCTTCCAGATAACAAAATTTCAATTGATGGTCAGAAAGTAGTGACCAGTCAGCCAAAAACTCCTGTGTATACACTCAGAACTTGGAAAGTTACTTTTAAAAAAAGGAAATTTGTTAAATTTATTGTTCAGCAGCTCAATATTGTAGTTTTAATTTCAAAATTACTTTTTTAAAAAGAAAAGTTTGGGCTAGCAACTGTACATGAATAATAATGGTGTAAATTGGACTTATGCCATTAGAACTAACCTTTTTTTAATCTTTATGGGGGTCTGAATTCTGTTCCAACAATTCAACAACCAATTTCCTCTGCAAAATGTTATACGCAGTGCAGCCCTTTTGCATAAGACAGCCATTTCTCTGTTCATGAGCATGGACAAGTTCACGTATCATCCTTAGCTGGAAATGCTGCAGAGATATCCTGAGGAGCCCTAAAAAGCCACTGCTGATGCCTGTCAAGCTCCAGTAACACTCACTTTTCTTTTCTTTTTTCTAGCTAAAAAGCCCCCCCCCCCCAACATTGGCATTGGGAGGCTGGAGAAAGACTGTCTGATTAAAAATAATATTGTAAGCCGCCCTGAGAGCCATTAGGGCTGAAGGGCGGGATATAAATACCTAAAATAAATAAATAAATAAATAAATATTATGATTTATTAATAACATTATTACAAAAAATCCATTATTAAAGATTCTGTATGGTGTTTTATGGGAGGCAGTCAATGTGAGGGTGACACCATGAGCTACCACACCAGATGACTGCCAAGCTTAGTAGTCCTATCAGCAGTCATTTTCATATGAGAAATGTCCTCCATACCCTTACCCACAAATCTTTACAATGCTTGCCAATGGAACAAGCATACTTAGTTTATGTACAATTGGCCATCACATTTGTTTGACCCTAATGAGCAGTATATTACTCCAAGGAGAATAGACACTGAAGATTTATTTCCTAGTTCTAACACTCTCTCTTGGCAGCTCATTTATTTATTGGCCTAAATCCAATTGCTAGTTCCAGCTGGGGTGAACCACTGAAGCAATGGATTTACCTAAGTTTGATTTGTCATTCATCATGTCAAGCAATGGTTCTACTTTAGTTGGGACTAACTATTGGAACTAGCTGGGATTTAACGAAATAAATACATGTATCACCAAACTGGCAAATGTCCTTCCGGAAATATATAAGTATAAAAGTGCAAAACAAGAAACAAAAAACATGAGCAAAACAAACAAGATATGTCAGTATTAAAGTGTTAATAATAATAATAATAATAATAATAATAATAATAAATTTTAATTGTATACCGTTTTTCCATAGATCAAAACAGTTTACAAGCTATAAAACTAATATCTTAAAACTTTAAGATATTAGGAGCTACCAATAAAACTGAACCAACAAAGGCAAAACTAAAAATAAGAATCAAGGATTAAATGCTTGCTGGAAGCAGAAGTCTGGATGGGTCCTAAAGGTATCTAATGGAAAGGTCAGCTTAATGTATGTCAGAAAAAACAAAAGCCACCCCCCCAAAAAAAAACACCAAACCAAACAAAACAAAAACAAAAGCAGAAAATCCCTCAAACCTTCTGCTCAGAAATAAAGAAACCAAGGATGAAACCTGCCTCTGTAGAAAATACTTTATTTTTTTTATTTTTTTCTGGCAAGCATTTAATTTATCTACTGGATCTGTCTATGGCTTGCTTTCTTGTCTTGGCTGTTTCCTATGTTGTATTATTTATTATGGGGAAAAGACTAGATTCCTCAAGCACAGGGAAAAAGAGAGAAAGACTTATAAATACAGGGGAGAAACCTATCTTGTTTACAGTTACATCTTTGTCTCAGTGATTTTAATCCTGTGTTGATGGATTTAGGCAAGTAGTGTGTTTCAGGAAAGCTTGAGATAGCCTTGAATCTCAAAGTATGTATAATCATGTTCAGGGAAATGCCTAACAACACCATTAGCTTTGATAATTTCCTCCCAGTAAGGGACACACTCAAAGCAAAGAGTGCTTTAGAATGATCAAAACAAAGTGGGATGGATATCTTTACAGATGCATGAGGAAGCCAGGCTTTACAAAGTGTTACATGTAATGACCTAGACTGCACTTCTCAGACTAATGGGTGGATTGGAACTTGGCTATTCACCATTTACACTTCTCTGAATGTTGTGACATGGTGTTTGTCAGGTGAAATTTATCTATTTAGATAGGACAGAACATATGAACTTATTTAGATATGGCAGATGACATGCACATAAATGCATCATAAAATGTACATCAATGAACTTTATCACACCGGGTTCTCGGTCCGGCCCGACAGAAAACGGAAACGAGTGGGGGACGGATTTTACCACACACACCCTTCCCTCACTCGTTCCGTTCCCCCTCTCTTCCCTGCCCATTCCGTTCCAGAGGGAACGCTTTTTGAGAACTGTTCAGAACAGTTCTCAAAAATTTCTCCCTCTGGAACGGATTAAGAATGGAAGAGAGGGGGAACAGAACGAATGAGGGACGGGTGCGTGTGGTAAAATCCGTCCCCCACTCGTTCCGCACTCGTCACTGCTCCTTCCGTTATGTGCTCAGAATGGAACGGAAGGAGCCAATGCGATAAAGTTCTCTGTTTTATATATGTAATCTGAAGTGATGTTTTAAAAATTTATTCATTACCTTAGAACACCCATCCTCCAAGATGCAGTAAAAATGTCCCTCCTAGGATTAACCAGCTCCTCACTCAAGCCATGATCCAAGATTAGGAAGGTTTTCTTATGCGAAAGTACTTAGGCCAATCCAGGTCAAATATGTGAAGAAAGACATATAATTCAATTCTAGTTATGTTTAATACCAAAATTATGGGACAGTCAAACATGCAAAATCCTATACATCAAGCATCGCTAAAACATTCCTACTGCTCTTTCTTGTGCTCTGTATGTCAGAAGCAATTCTGAACTACATATCTGTCTACTTTAAAAATATTGAAACACATTATTGCTTGGTATAGTGGATTATATGGGAATTAATACTTTGAACTCAAAAAAATCATATACAACATGTGCAATTCATTAAAATGATTGAAATCATTTTGCTAAGTCTTACACATAAGTGGATTTTTATGCCAAAGATCTATACTTTTGAAGCTAATAACAGTGCATACACAAAGGGCTATTAACATCCAATAGTACTATATTTGTTCATTCCTGAAAGTATAAATCATGATTTTGACAGCTTAATAACATTTTTTTTTTCATATTCTCCTGAGGCTAAGCTGTGTAAGATAAATTCCTCTTGAACAGAAATACAACATTGTGCTTGGAAATACTGGCTTTCTGATGGGCATTGCCTCCATTTACTGAAAGGAAAATCCTGTTAGTCAAATAGGACTTCACGAATAGCAACTGTGTTTATAACAATAGTGTGCAAAAGGAAAAATCTCCCATGGAAATAATGCACCCAGCAGGATAGTCCTTTCAGTAGGCAAAGTGAGGTGGCAGATACTGGAGTCAAAGTGGCATGTGGGAGAGGTGTGTGCCACATGGCTTGTTTTGCCTCACTAAACTAGTGCATTGCCCTCAAATACAATGATAAAGATATAAATCTCTATAAATATCATTAATAATAGAATATATAATTTAAGCATTTCTTGCTAAGGGAAAGGTCCTGAAAAGTCCTGAAAGGTCTTGGAAAAGGTCTTGATTTTGGAATATGCAGGATTTATTTAATTTTTAAAAATTCACATATGGCTTTTCTTTGTGGAGAAAATAGCATTTTCTGGGGAGAAATGTTGTTTTCTGACCAGAAATGTACATTTTCTCTGCAGAAAGCTTATTCTGCATTGCCTACTTAGCTGTGTATGCATAGATAAATATTGTCTTCATCCCCACCTACCCAGTCAACCTTAAAAGACAGAAGCCGGATTGGGCGAAGGAGGTCCATTCAGCTTCTGATTGGGATGCAAAGAGGATGGATCTCTCTCTCAATCTCTCTCTCAGTCTCTCTCTGCGTCTGAATCCCATGCTCTCACTTTCTGGAAGGAGGGGGTGGAAATGACATCTTCCTTGTACCCTGAATGGAAGCTGAATGGGCCTCTTTTTGTCCAGTCCAGCTGCTGACTCCTAAGGTGGGGTGAGGTGGCATTTACATAGTCCTATAGTGAGACTCCATAGTCTTACTGAATGCAGCACAGTTACAGATTTATAATTCTAGGTTACCAATCCATCACTGCAATATTGAATGCCAACAGTTATATGCATCAAATGCTATTTTCCTATGCAAAGTCTCTTGCAAAGAATAAGTCCTGAACTGTAAAAATTATGCTCCAACCAGGATTCTATTCATCAGAGTTTCCCAAGACTGAGGAAACACCTTCTATAGGGCAATATAAAACCTTGGGTTCAAATATTTAGTAATAATATTTCCTTCTTTAGTGGAGAATGCTATTTAATTGGTTGTATTATACTATGTTTAAGCTATCAATCTAATCAGTTTTGATAGATGGAATGGATAAGTGGACTTGCCATTTTGACTTTCATTTCAGACAGCAAAGTTTCTCTGTTTGACATTGCTTCTTAATACAGGCTGTTATATGTCAGGGTGGAGAAAAGCCTTATTTCAAAGAAAATCTCAGTTTCATTGATTTCAAAAATTCTTCTATTCCAAGGTCAGTAGAATTTGAAATAATAATAATAATAATAATAATAATAATAATAATAATATAATTTATTTATACCCCGCCCAATCACTAGGAATCTGGGCGGCTTACAACAGTAGGGAAATACAGAGCAATAGCAATAAATAATAACAATACACATAAGATAATAAAGAAATATAACATAGCAATACATAGCAAAAAACATAATAACAACAACAATAACAGTAATATTGTAGCAATTCAATAATGACAAAAGCCTAACACTGATATCATAATACAGTGCACCTGCATCATATGCAAGCGTGCTTTATGTGGCTTTCAGCATACACTGAAAGCTGTGCTGGGAGAAGGGGCGGAATGTCCTATAGGGAACAATGGGATGCACACCCATAGTGCATGCACGCTGCCACACTGCCACACCACCGCGTGCATGAGCCCCATTCATTTAAATGGGGCTCAACCATAGGTGGCATGTGCTTTACACAGGGGAGTTCAGAATGGATCCCCCATGTAAAGAAAGGGCAGACTGTAGTTTGAGTCTTTCCAGATTTTAGACATAATTTTCAAGGAATTAGCACTCTGACAGTGAGCATATTTCCGTAGAATTCAGTAAAACTTACTTCAATGCATTCTTGCTTAGAATGGGGCATTTGGAAGAATAAATGGTGCTTACATTGGGGCAGTACAGACAAGCATCTAGAGACTGTCCCTGTAGGCACCGCATCTGTGCTGTAGCATCTGCTTGCTGCAGCACAAACTCGTCATCCAAAAGGAGCTGCTCTAGGCAGCTCCTTTTTTAATGCATCATGAGGGCTGCAACACAGGCCTCCTATGCCTCTTCCACCCACAGGCGTATGGGCGCTTGGGTACACTTATGTCACGAGGCTGCGTCCTGTGTGGACAGGGCTGCAGCCTTGTGACATCAGCGTGCCGATACTAGGGCTCTGCGAATGTGGACGCTGAGGCACATCGAGTCATAGTATCGGCACAAACGGCCCATGTGTACTGGGTCATAGTGATCACATATTTAAAATTATAATCTTGAAACAAAAGATATTTAAACTTGTTTACTTACTAATGGCTAGCTCCAACCGTATCTACTAAGGTATTTGTGTGATTTGCTGATCACACTTCAAATGGCTCTGAGCCAGTTTTTCCTTCTTTATATTTGCTTTAACACTGTATCTTTAGCAGCATGTACAGCTTCCTACTTATTTAAGCTGGTCATGTATATTCCATCAAGAATAATGACAATGTCACTGTGTTGATCCCAACGTATTCCCCTCCTAGAGAAATTCCATAAAAAAGAGTAGAAAACTGAAATATCTCTTTTTTTTATTCTGCCCTATAGAATTGTTCAGAAAAACATGCCCCTCTTAAAAAGTTATTAACACTAGACTTTCAGAGCACCCTCTTGAGAGCCAGATTACATTCCTTTTGCACCCTATTAGTTTCACATCTATTAAACTCTACTATGTTTCCCCATAGGCAGTTTATGATTCATGAGTGGAGCATATAAATATACACAAAATGGGAGTCATGGCAATTTCCTTCAATCGTACCTTTAATCACCTGTGTGTAGATTCTGACACATATACTTACATTTGTTTCACTCCAGGTGGCTGAAAATGAGTTCACCATATTTTAAGGCTGCTCATTGCTGCTTTATTTGTATGTTTTGTTGCTGTTGTTGTTTTAAAAGCAACAATCAGTAACTCACCTGTCAGATTATTTGGAGAATGGGATATCCATCCCCACCCTGTTGCTACAAACATTTTAAACTGAAGCACTTGGCTTCGGGTGCTTGCCATCTCTGCTTCTCAAAGATTTTCCTACGCTTAGAAAATGCTGATAGCAGGTGTCCAGAGGTCAGTGTTTTAGTCCGAAGAACTCCTAGCTGTTGTCAGGGCTGTCATAGGATGAGGGGGAAGGAACACATTTTGCCACTGTCTGGTGAGATGGATCAGCTTGGAGATGAGAATATAGGAATGGAGGAGAGCTGGAAGCCAGTATACTGGGAGGAGGAAGAATAGGCAGATTTCAAGCATTGTAGTAACCTAAAACTTTAGTTGTAGAAGCACTGAGAAATACAATTTAGCATTCAGAAAAAGGGGCAAATAAAGCTGCCAAGGAAGTGAAACTCAGCAAATAGGAGAGTCCCAGTGAGAACAATTTTCAAAGTTTGATGTTCTACAATGTGAGAAATTAAATTTAATTTGAAGGGGGCACAATTCTTATTTGGTTACACAATGCCTTCATTGTATTCCGCATAGTGGGAGAAGGCTGTTTGGAAGAAAAAGTGGGAAATGTTTGCATTTTTTAGGTAAAGCAAGGGAGAGAGAGGCAGAGTGTGTGTGAGAGAAGTTACAGGCGTGATCCTGAAAGATAAAGATAAATAAGTGATAGAACTGAATTGATTTTGTGTGTTAAGAGAGTAGTTTTGTGTGTTAAGAGAACTCTCCATTTTGTTTGTAAGATACGCAAACGCAGGGTGACCACTTAGCATGGATGCTGTAGGACAGGATTTCCACTATTGACATGATTCTATTTTTAAAAATGCATATAGATGTAGTAGCTAAGTCCTAATTTTTGCATCTCAAGCAGCTTCTCCAAGCATGGGCTGAGAGAGAATAAGAATGAACCTGGGTCCATTGGCCAAATTCATGGTGGAAAACACCTATCTGGTATATCCAGGGACTTGAAGATATTAAACAGATGCCATGAGTCTCATCCATGTTTTTTATTCCCTTAACAGGATGCCTCTCCTGGCAGACCAGTAAGTGACTGAGACAATGAAAGCTCCATACAGAGAACACCATCACTCTCCCAACCAGATTTCCATAGGTACAGAAAAGAGCATCTTGTGTGATTCTTCCCTCCTTGACTTTTGTTTACCTGTCAGTTTGGGACCACTTTAATCACTAAGTCCAGTATAAATTGCACGGTGTCAGTCTCAGGAATAATAATTATAACTTGGTTTACTCCCGAATTTGATTAGACAACAGTCATACAGAAGTTCAAAAAAACATTCATCCTTATTACAGTCATTTGGCAAAAAAACCATCATTATTTTCACCAGTAGGGGGTGAAGAAGGAAAACGTTTGAAGGTTTTTCTTTGGGGATAATGAGCACTCAGCACGAGAGTTACTCAAACAGCTACAGCGATGTCAACAATCATAGATGAAGTTTGAATAACAGTAAAGACAGGCAGTAAAAAAATTAAAGGTCGGGTGTGATGAAGCATTAGTTATTTCTTTTCCTGTGACTTCCAAACTCTAAAATAAAAAGGTTATTACCCATTAAATTGACAGATCTTAAACTAACAAACTACTTTTAAAGAGTAAGCCTGCATATGTATACGATGGATTCCTGTGCCTTAAAATCTAAACTAAAATCTTTTTCGTTTAACCTAAGTCAGGTTGAGTGAGATTCTAGTTTGTTTAAGTGTTTTTTAAAAAAATAATAATTTACTGAAATTAGTAAATCACTACATAATAATAATAATAATATAATAATAAAAGTTTATTTATATCCCGCCCCTTGAGGTCAATCGGGGCGGCTAACAGCAATAAAATACAAAAATACATATTCAGGGTGGAAAGAATTTTAAGATTTAAAAACTAATTAAGAGTGAATTGAAACTGACTTGGGACCTTATCACACTAGAGGAATCCTGCTAAGAAACTGGATTTAAAGCAGATTTAAAGTAGAAAAACCACAAATGCGGGAGGTTTATCACACAACATTTCTCCAAACCTGAAATAATGCAAAAATAGAGTGAACGTAAAGGGGACAAAAATGACACCTTTTTACTTTCAGAACTTCCTGAAAGTAAAAAGGTGTCATTTTTGTCTGTTTTACGCTCACTTTATTTTCACATTATTTCAGGTTTGCTGAAACGTTGTGTGATAAACCTCCTGCATTTGCACATTTTCTACTTTAAATGTATTTTAAATCCCTTTTCCGAACTAGTGTGATAAGGTCCATAGTCATTTATCCAGGCCTAGGGCTTTGTGTCCCCAGGTCTTAAATTTCCGGGGCTTCTCTAAATTAGTCATTTGTTGCAAACTGTCCCAGGTCTTTTTGTGTTGCTTCCTGATACTTTTTATTGATTCTAAGTCTAAATTACCTTCCCCTCCAATGCTCTTCTGACCCAAATGTCTCCTTAAAACACACACTCTAATGGTTTTGTGCTAAGGTGTTAT
>NC_056524.1:129966585-130071134 GCF_019175285.1 Sceloporus undulatus | reverse complement strand
GCTCAGACTTTGCTGAAGTTCTCCAAGACTCCTCTAACTTGGCACAATGCCAGCATTGACAGGGGCAGAGGGAACTTGGGGATATGCTAGCACCCCTTCCTGCCCCTGTCCCTCCACATGTCTCTTCCCTGATGGCACTACAAACCATATTTTTCAACCATATTCCCATCCCCAGCAACACTCCATTCATAGCTGATAATGTCAGTGGGACATATTTTTGTGCCCGACCTGGCCATTCCACTTCATCCAAATTGGGGGTGAGGGCTGATCTTCAAATTTCAGGATCCTACCACTTTACTGATAAAGCTTTAGGGTCAGTCTTGGGGTAGGAACAAAATATTTTGGAATAGTTCAGATGAGAGGGAGAACCTAAGAATTCCTGACACTGTTTGGATTAGGAGTGGGAGAGAAGAATCCGTAAGTGTGGGAACAAATATTGCCATATCCTGGTACAGTTATCTCATCTGATGAACTCTTAGTTTGAATCCCATTCAGTCATGTTCTGCTGAATTAGAACTACCATTTTTTTTCCTGACAAGGTACAACTTTGTGTCAAGAGTTAGCGTGATGTAGTGGTTTGAGCATGGATATAAAGACATAGCAAAATGGTGTCCCTTATAAAAAAAATGGAAAATCAAGGTTTGAACATTTTCAAACCATGTATGCTTGAATCCGTGTATAAAAAATCCATGTATAAGAAGAGCCGACTGTAAGTATATGTACAGTAGATCCTACAGGGAAATACAGTCAGCCCTCCATTTTCACGGGGAATCTATTCCAGAACCACCCCCCCCCCCCCAAAAAAAAATGGAGACTTGCATGTCCCACTGAAATTAATGGAGGTCAAGACCAAAGATCTCATGTTCACGAGAATTGAGGGGCGACTGTATATGCATAAATAAACAGGGAATTTCTATTTCATGTACATGTGTGCAGCTAATTAGATAATTCATAATCTTTTCAACAAACCTTTAAAATAATAGTATTAATGAAGAGCCAGTCTTGAAAAAGCAAAGTGATAATTAGATTGTGAAGCAGTCAGGATCCTGGAAGGTCAGGTAGAATTTTCTTGGCCAGATGCAGAAAGAGAGTTTTAAAGCTAGGAGGTCTGTGTCTTTGAGTGACAGTGGATGAATTTCACTAACATTGCTTAAATGTTTAGGAGCTGTGTCAAAAGAAGACATAACCCTATTGCTACTTACTTCGGAAACCCACTGAACTCAATGGAATTTAGTTGTGCATACATATGTATAGAGAAGTAGTCTGGTATAATGGCTCGAGCATTGGACTACGACCATAGGGACTAGGGTTCGATTTCCTGTTCAGCTATGGAAACCCAGTGGGTGATTTTAGGCAAGTCACATACACTCAGCCCTAGAAAACCCCATGATACAAGAAAACCCCACTTTAGGGTCACCATACGTCAGAAATGACTTGAAAGCACACAACAACAAGGTATGTATAAGAATAGGATTGTGGTGGCAGATGAACAAAATGTATTTCACTAGTTGCTGGTCTCCTTCATATGATTTTGTCTTTCATAAAGGGTGTGTTCAGAACAACTATTCCATGAGGCCTAGTTGGAAGGTGCAGTGGTCAAATGCTGGTACTACAACCACTCACAACCACAGCATGCAGGGCTCCAAGTTGCACTTAGCCTTCCATCCTTTTGTAGATTGTTAAAATGAGTACCCAGCTTGTTGGGGGCAAGTGGCATACATATTGTAAACTGCTTAAAGAGTGCTAGTTCACTGATAAGCAATATAGAAATGTACTTGATATTGCTATGGTTTCAAATGTAGATCCTAGTTCTATTAATAAGGCAACTGTTTGGGAAAGCAGGGGGAAAGAGCCACATTTATCTCCCCCCCCCCCCCCAAATCATGGTTCTGCCCAAAGACAAGAATAGAAATTCTAGTGAAGTTTTTAGAAGATGTTATGGTTCTCAGAACATTACACACTAGTATGCACTTGATGGTGGTCTTGTGAATGATGGTTATGTGACATTGAGAGCTCTTCCTCATTATACAATTATTATATTTTAACTGCCATGGCTGCATCCTATGGCATCCTATGGAATCATCTGTTTAGGTATGAACATTTAGATTTCTCAGCCAGAGAGTACCTCCAAAAATCCAACCCCAGAATCTATAGAATGCAGCCATGGAAGTCAAAGAGAAAAGAGCACTATATCTATGTCATGTGAAAGGGCTCAGAATCAATAGCCGACACTCCTATTGTGGCACCTAAGCCTTGCAGTTGCATGTTTCTAGAAAAAAGTGTGCATATGGCAGAATGAAGACTTTTTGTATAGCTTGTAAATGCAGCATTATTCCACCATCAATGTATATTTTCACTCTTACAAGATTACATTTGAAATAGCATCAGATGACTCTCCAAAGGAGAGCATGACTCCCATCAGACACAACTGTTTTCCTTTGTTAGATGGAGCCAGTTTACTGGTGGGAGCAAATGAGACAGCAGGTCCATCGTGCCTTTGAAATAAGGAACAAAGCACACTGTGATGTGTGAATTGCAACTGATCAGAGGACTAGCACAGGTGTAGTACTGAATATGCAGGGAATATTAGGGTATAAAATTAAACTCTTCAGTGGCTACATCTGGCAAGGAAATCAGACAGAAAGATATGGCAATTTCCCCCCTAATAACTTGCATTCTACCTATGAAATTCAACTAATGAATGGTTTTCTTTTCCTCTCTGTTTCTGTGTTATGGTTATAACAAGCACTGAACATGTCTCTTTCAATAAGGCTTGCTCATGACAGTGCAACATTTAGTCAATTAGTTGTTTTAATTAGTGAAAATCCTTTGACTGTATTCAAAGTGGAAACCATGATTAATCAAGCAGCAGATTTTTTTTTTAAAAAAGTATTTTTCAAAACCGTAAATGGTGGGCATTATTTTATCAAATGCAAGTCTCAGGAGAGGGAATGTATTTTCCTTTCATGGTATAATCTGTGTATACATCTTTTTATTTCCTTCACTGTGCTTCATTTATGCATGCAGAAATGTGTTGTGATATTATGAGTTGATTTGTTACTGTCAGACATCAACAATGCCATTAAACATTCACAAAATATAGTGTCTTTGTGACCTTATCAGAATATCAGAGTACAGAGGCATCAGGGAGCCCTGGTGCAGTGCCAATACTGCAGCCAATATTGCAGCCACAAGGTTGAGTTCAATCCCAGGGCTCCAGGATTGACTCAGCCTTCTATCCTTTCATAGGTCGGTAAAATGAGTACCCAGTTTGTTGGGGGCAATTAGTTTACATGTTGTAAACTGCCTAGAGATTACTTAGTTCAGTATGAAGAGTTATAGAAATGTACATGCTATTGCTAATGCTATTCTTTGTATGTCCAGGAAAGGCCATGGTGCATGAGCAGAGAAACCATGTTCATGCTGAATTTGCATGAACAGATCACATCAGTATGATTTAGGAAATGCCAATATGATTTAGGAGATGCACTGAAGCCCTGGAAAATTTTAATTTTGGACTGAAGTCCCCCAGATCCCCAAACCAACATGCAGCTTGAGAGATTCTGGTACTTTAATCTGAAAGCAGTAATCTTTCCAAACTCTGTAATATAGTGCTTGGAACCCATCCATACGTTCACAAAGTCAGAACTTCTGGAAGGTTAGGATCAAGCCTTACATCAGTATACACTCATATGGAGGCTAAACGTTTTATCTACCTTGATAGTCTGATCCTCCATGAATTTGCCCAATCTGTTTTTAAAGTAGTCCAAGTTAAAGGCTGTCATTCAATAAGGCATTCTGTTAAACTATACTTCTTGTACTGTTTGGTACGATATAGTATGACCTCTGAGCTTCAGTGGGAGCCAAATCTTCAATTTCCTTTGGGGTGAGGGTGGGGGGGGGGGGGTGAGGCAATTGGAATTTGTTTCACGAAATATCCCATTAAAAGCCTGAATTGATTTAATCTGATTATATTTGATTATATTTGATTTGTTCATAAGCAGACTTTCCCACTAGCTATGTTTACAGCCTAATTTTTGTCTGTGTAGACTTTTAATGCCTCCTTTCCAAATTTGGGTTAGTCTCAGTCTGTGGTGGATTTTCACTGAAGCCATTTGGGCTCCTCTGTTGGAGCAAGGATGTATTATAAATTACTGCATGATGTTTACACCTTGGATTGAGTGTCTGAGCTGGGCATATCTAAATCAGAAGTAAGACTCTTCTTTCCAGGGGCCTCAGTTTGGTCCCATGATTCACTGTGGATTGCACTAGTCATTTTTTAAAAGAAAAATAACAGAAAAACAACAAAAAATGAAGTAAACATGGCAAATATAATTTCTGATTTGTTTGTTTGTTCTGCCCATGTACCCTGTCTTTTTTGGGGGGAAATTGTTCTGTGTTTAGTTGATATTGTTGTGCCTTTGTTTTTGCTTAAATTGATTTTTTATGAATCACATGATGGACTATGTAAAACAAACAAACAGGTAGCCCTCAGTTTCTCCTTACCTCGATGCTTGTGTATATGCTTCACACACATACATGCTTCAACTCCTTTTACTTGCACTTTTTCACTGAGGCTTCTCAATAATAATAATAGTAATAATAATAATAATAATAATAATAATAATAATTTGTATTTCCCACCTCTCCCTGCAGATCGAGGCAGGAATACAGCAAAGAATAAAAACCACAATACAATAGAAAATATTATCTAAAAATACAGTCAGTAAAACAATAGCAATATTACTACCAATCACTAAAAAGGCCAAATCGTCGTCAATTTTCCATGCTATCAATGTTCCATAAAATCAGCTGTAAAAGGTCAGGTGGATAGGCCCACCGGAAGAGATCCATCTTAAGTGCCTTTTTAAAGGCTTCTAAGGTGGTAATGAGATGGATCTCTTCTGGTAAGCTGTACCATAATTTAGGGGGCGTGGCAGTAAACGCTTTATGGGAAATTGTAGTTAGTGTAGTTTTCATATGTTCCAATAGTTTCTTCCCTGATGTTCTAAGGGTGCAGGGCAGATTGTGTAGGGAGAGGCGTTCCCTTAAATAACTTGGGCCCAAGCCATGTAGGGCTTTAAAGGTAATAACCAACACTTTGTATCGCACCTGGAAGCTGAATGCCAGCCAATGAAGAGATCTTAATATTGGAGTAATATGGTCAAATCTTGATGTTCCTGTGACCAATCTGGCTGCAGCATTTTGGATCAACTGAAGCTTCTGAACTTGGTACGAAGGTAGCCCCATGTAGAGCGCATTACAGAAATCAAGATGAGAGATTACCAGTGCATGTACTACTGCTTCAAGGTCCCTCTGGGCCAGGTACAGATACAGTTGGCATATCAACCGAAGTTGGTACTAAGCACTCCTGGCCATCGCCTCCACCTCAGATGTAGAGATGAGTCCAGGAGTACTCCAAAACTGTGAACTTCATCCTTTAGGGGAAGTGTGACCCCCGTCCAAGACTGGTTGGTAAATCTCTGTCCCTGGATCAGGGGTACCTATCACAAGCACCTCCCTTTTCTCTGGATTCAGCTTGAGTTTGTTTTCCCTCATTCAGCCCATTATCTACTCAAGACAGGCATTTAGAGGCGAGACGCCATCCTTGGTCACTGCAACAGTCGGAGATATAGAGAAATGGTTTTGGGTGTGATTAGTGTACTGATAACACCACACTCCATGTCTCCAGATGATCTCTCCCAGTGGCTTTGTGTAAATGTTAAAGAGCATGGGAGACAGAATGGTGCCTTGAGGGATGCCAGATGTCAGGTCTCTTTTACGAGAGCAGTTGTCTCCCAGCATCACCATCAGGAATCTGCTCGAGAGGTAGGACTGGGACCACTGGAGTGCAGTGCCCCCAATACCTAACCCCCTCAGGCGTTCCAGAAGGATACCATGGTCGATGGTATTGAATATCGCTGAGATGTTCAAGAGCACCAGCAGGGTCACACTTTGCCTGTCGATGTCCAGACAGAGATCATCGACCAAAGTGACCATGGCAGTCTCAACTCCATATCCTGCCCTGAAGCTGGTTTGAAATGGGTCTGGATAATTGGCTTCGTCCAAGGCAGCCTGGAGTTGAAAAGCAACTGCCCTCTCAATCACTTTGCCCAAGAATGGTAATAAGGAGACCGGCCTATAATTGTTTCTTATCAAGGGGTCTAGGGAGTTTTTTTTTAAGTGGTTTTACCACCACTTGTTTAAGCCTAGATGGAAATTTCCCTTCCCTAAGGGGTGCGTTAATTATAGATTGAAGTAATGTTGTTACTGCATCCCCTCCCTGGGTGGTCAACCAGGATGGGCAAGGATCAAGGAGGCATATTGTCCCCCTTACACATCCAGAAGCTGGCTCCTTGTAGCTAGTGCGGTGAAAGTGTGATCTATTTACTCCTCTGCAACAGAATTAGAACCTGTATTATCAACTCCAGAGCTGTCAGATTCAGTACTAATATTCTATTCCTGTCTCATATCTTTCTCTCCCTAAGGACACATCTTTTACGAAGAACCATTGATTCATATTATCTGCTCAAGCCAAGTATTTTAGCATTCTGTTCTCTGTGTGACTTTTATAGAAGAAACCATTGATTTTTTACTTTTTGTTATAGATTCTTAAAATTGTTCTTTAAAAACTATCCTTTCATCTTGCTTTGCATTGGCGGCAATGGTAGAGGGAGGAGTGAAACACGGAAACCAAGATTTTCTGCACACTTAACTATACAGAGTACAGAGGTGAAAATATAATATGCTATGCAGTCTTCTCAAAGGAGTAACTGAACACATTTACAAAATATCTTTCTGAAATGACAGCTGTAGGCAAGTTTTATGTAAATACAATGCAAACTATTCTTGGATGCTGTGTTTAAGAGAGACTATTGTCCAAGACATTTTAAGGTAAAATTTTCTAATGCATTTGTGAATTAAATCATAGATAGTAGGCAAACACATGATAAATATATCTGTTTTGTTTTGGGGTTTATTTGGGGGGGGGGGGTAGTGGTGGATGAACTATATACAATGCACCCATGGCCAAGCAGGTAGTTAACTCTAATGAAAATTGATACTGCAGCCAAAATATTGTGAGTTTGATCCTAAAGGGCATCCGGTTGATTCATCTTTCCATCTTTTTGTAGATCAGTAAAATGCGTACCCAGCTTGTTTGGAGCAATTGGCTAACTCAGTGTAAACTCAAGTGGAAGCCAGAGGTTTCCATTTCAACAGGATAGTGGATCTGTTTCAGGTTTTAGACTAAACCTAAAAGAATATATCTAAGGGTTCTTTTTAAAAATCATTATTGCTTTCTTTGGATGGTTTAAACATATATGTAAAATCAGTTGCTTTAATACAAAGTATTTTTAAAAACAGTTTGGACAAAAAAACAAGGAGTGGCTTCACACGGGCAGAGATCCTGAATGAAGATATGTACCCACATCTCCTTAGCTACATCTCTTGAAGCTAATCCTGCAACAGCTTCTTTTACAGCATTGCAGTGTATCCCCAACAGGTCTGTTTTGCTGGATAGCAGGAGGATGAGTGGAGATGTATACAGTATTCTCCCTGTAGCTATGTGTGTTGCAACAGGCTGCTCTTCTAGGAAATCTTCACACATCTCTGATCCTCTCCCACACTCTGTAGCAATAAGGAAGTGGCCACATGGGGTAATTCTGAGAGTAATTCTAAAAGATAGGTTTTGGGGAGAAGGGACTTTTCTGTGCACAAGAGCCATAAATGTGAATTGTGATACCATAAAGTAAACTTATAACATTGTATTTTCTGAACAGTGTGCAAGTCTGTTTTGGAAGGACCAAACTTGCAGACCATGTTCAGTTCAAGAAAATATGAACCAGGGGCCCATTTATTTAAGCAATAGCTTTGGTAATGGATGGGAAGGCAAGAAATGAGGGACAAACAGTAGGAAAGTGGTAATACAGAAAGAATTAGATTCTTCCCCCATCTGCACAACTTGGTGGACCTTCAAATAATGAGAGATGAATCCAAGTTTCTTGTTGTTGGTTTGTACAATGCAATTAAAGCAAATTTCTAATTGTTCTCCGTCTGTTTATTGAAAAAGATTATTTAGTACTTTGGTACACAATCCACGATTAAACCCCTTATCTCCAGGGAGGCCACATTGTTGCAGCAAAGTCAGAAATCCCTTCTGCCAAAGTAGAATTGGAAATTATGTGATCTGAAAGTAGTGGGCTATCTTACAGTATTTCAAGAGATTTTAAAGGCTATATTTACTAGATAGTGGCTGGAAATATCTTGTGGTAATGTTAACAACAGTGGAGTAGCACAACCTCTACATGACAATAAAGGGTTCCTACTTATATTCTTACAACATGATGTTTGTGTTCTTATAGACACTAAAGAAAATATCATACATTTTAGTATTTTTTTTAAAAAAAATATTACATTTCTAAACCTGAATGTGAGAAATCATACCCCCATTTTGATGATTCAGATTTTGAAAGAGAAAGGCAGGTTAGTAATATTTATAAAAGGAAATTGATAAATAAATAACTAGTTGGCATGGGTTCATCAACTTGGATGAAATTTGTTCAGCCTGTCTGGCAGGTATCCAACAATGGAAGCTAAGCTAGAAGGTAACAAACAAAAGTACTGGTTTATTCATCTCATAACTAGGTTGTATAACAATATGTAATCTAAATGTATCACAGTTCACAGTAAATAGAAATATTAAGGTTAGTTCCCTTGTGAAGAGAAAGAATTGGTGTAACCACACTGCAGAATTAAAGCAGTTTGAGGCCACTTTAACTGCTATGACATATCCTACAGAATCCCAGGATTTGTAGTGTGTAGTTTGGTGAGGCATCAGAGCTCCCTGACAGACCAGGCTGAATACGTCACCAAACTACAAATCCCAGAATTCAGTAGGGTAAGTTATGGCAGTTAAAGTGGTGTCAAACTGCCTTAATTCTGCATTTTGGCTCCACCCTTAAGAGAGTACCTGAGGCAATTGTATTATGTTGGCATTTTTAGATACTTACAAACTGAGCACGGAACATGTATGCAGACACACAAAGTACTAGTTTCTGCTTGGTTCAATTCAGAAAATGTCTCTTCAGAAAAGAAAGTTCAAAGAGAGGGAATCATGAATACCATTTATGGAGGCAGAAGGATACACATAATAGATGACTACTATAACTAAGGACGTCATATTTACTACTCTGTTTTCACACACACATGAATGAGTGAAATTACTGTCTCTCCTAAGTCAGGAGAAGTTGGAAGGACAATATAGTGATTTCATGCATTCATTTTAAAGAAAATGAATACTTTTGGGGAGCTAACATCCTTTTCCATTTGTGATAAAGTTTTGGGGTATTTCATGCACCATCCTCTTTTCTTTTTAGAAATTCTTAAAGATCTCATCCCCTCCCACTTATATTATGCTGTAACAAGCCACAAGAAGGAGAATGATGGAGACAAAAATATTGGAAGAAGTAACAACACGTACGAAGCAAAACTCCAAAGTGTGGCAATTCAGGTAGAAATGATAGGATACCTGTATGGTTTCTAAAGCTATCTTTAAATCAAATCATCAAAAGCATTTCAGTCTGACAGAAATCAGTCTGAGAGAAATATTATTCGAGCATGAAAGGTACCTTAATTTGAACCATTTGGGAGTGTGATCAGGAGTATAGCAAGTGAGCTGAGCCACCTACCACAGTGCACAGCACAGCTACACAAAATTACAAATATACAGATTTAAAACACCCTACAGTTGAAATAGCACAACTAAAAGCCCAAGGTGAGATGCCGAAAGTCCACCTTTCATTGGACACCTCCATTGTCCAAGCCTCTCAAATCAGAGGGCTTCAATCAGCGCAAACATAGTGGGAACCATGCTCTGCTGCTGAACCGATTCATCAATTCAGACCAGAAACCGAATTATCTGTAAGTGGGACTGAGGCCTTAGACCCTGATCTTTATATCAGGCTCTTTTCTTCTGTGGCCTTCTTTAGAAACCATGGCTAAGGCAAAATTTATCTTTGAAAACGTGCATAATTATTGCTGTGTGGATTCCTCTTTATCACTTTTAGTTTCTTTTCTATTAGAGGGTATTGTAAATTATCAGTGGATTTGCATGAGCAAAAATGTATAACATGCAAATCTGGATAGGAGGCACTATGGTAGAATATTGCAACTGCTACACAGAAATTCCTAGTGCCTTTTATAGATGGGGAGAAAAGTTATGAGATGGAAAGACTGAACAAAGGAGGATTAAAAAGAGAAAGGGAGGAACAGTGTAAGAGAGAGACAAAGGTCCAAAATGCACTGCAGAAATTATCCTGTTTCAAACCACTTTAACTGCCTTGGCTCAATGCTAGGGTATTCTGGAGAGTGTACTTTTGGGAGATAATTATTCTTCTCAATCAGAAAGCTCTGGTGCCACAATAAACCACAGTTCCCATGATTCCCTAGCACTCAGTTAAAGCAGTCTCAAACTGGATTATTTCTGTAGTGTGTTTGAACCAAAGACATGTATAACCCAAACAAAGTTTAGATGGGCTATATAAGTATTAGTATGGAAAGAAATAACAACTCAGAGGAAGTTAGGAAAGGGAAAGAATAGAGAGAACTAGCCTACGGAAGGAACAAATGGATTTTTAATTCAGGTAAAGCTGTGAACTAGTTACTACTGTAATTTTACTACAGGGGAGGGAAAAGGTGTCTGTGGGATTTTCTACCCTACATATCAAATTACCATGATTTGACTTGGATTGTCTAACCTTGGATGGAAAAGCAGATTGAAAAACAATATATTGCTCTAAAAGACATGGATGTGCCACAACATTTAATAGTCCTAATATATAACGTGTACTCAGGACAAGAGGCCATTGCCAGGACAGAATATAGAGAAACAGAATGGTTTTCCATTAACAAGGGAGTCAGACAAGGCTGAATTTTATCACTCTGTTTATCCAGAAAGCTGGATTAGACTTGCAGGAAGGAAACAGAAACACTGGATGAAGGACATCAGTTAAACATTTGCAGATGATGCCAGACTAATGGCAGAAAATAAGAAAGATTTGGAATAACCATTGAGGCAAATGAAGAAAGAAAGTGCAAAAGTCAGTTTAGAGCTAAAAAGTGAGAAAACAAAAATAATAACCACAGATGCTATACAAAACTTTAAAGTGAGTAATGAAGATATCGAAATAGAGAAATATTATTCTATAATTCTATATTATTTCTATAACCTGGCTCAGTCTTAAGTGAAAGTGAAAAAAGCTGATAGGAAGCAAATTAATTAATTTATTTGAAACATTGTGCTGGAGGAGAGTTCTACAGATACCATGGACTACCAAGAAGACAGATAAATGTGTCCTAGAGCAAATCAACCCTTCACTCTTACTGGAAGTCAAAATTACTAAAGTCACCTACTGTACTTTGGCTGGATGGTAAGATGAAATGAGTCATTAGAAAAGACAATGGCCATTAAAGTGGATGACATAGGAAAAAAGGAAAACTGAACTACAGGTGGATAGTGAAGGAAGCCATAGCACTGAGTATGCATGACTGTTAATAAATGAATGTCTTTCAGGTCTCTCCTTCAAAGGATCAACATAAGTAAGAGCTGACTTGGTGGTAATTAACAACAGCAAACCTTGAATGCTGTGCACTTTCACTTGCTGTGAGTTTCTGCTCTACTTAGCAAAGCAAAAGTTTTGGACCAGCTCCTCTTAACATAACCATTTTGATGCTAACAATCCAGTCTAAGATCTCTGTTTGAGATCTGAAGAACTGATACAGCAAAGATAATACTCAGCTGAAAACTTCAGCTAATGTTGCCTAAGACTCAAAGCAGACAAGCCAAAAGGAGCAGCTTCCAACCACTTTGGGGGTGTGGCGTGCAGACGATGCACACCCCAGACTGGCCGGAAGCACAGAGACTGTAAGAGCCAGCCCCAAAAAGAGCAGGAAAAAAATGCTCCTGCTGGCAGCCTATTCAGGACTGCAGTGACAGCCTTTTTTGAGAGTGGGCCATGCATTTACCACTGTCCCGGGCTGATTGGGACCTGGTCGCAGCTGGAGCAGCCAAAGGAAAGTCTTCAAGTATCAAAATAAATAAATAAATAAATAGTGTCCCTGTTTTAAGAAATTACTGCCTTCATAACAGAAAACTGAAATGTTGTTTTTGATTTTAATTAAAATTTTACTTCTTGAACACACTTTCACAAAACTGCTGTTATCATGAGACAGCTGATTTTGGTGATTGTGTAAGAATTCAAAAATATCACTGTGTTAGTCTAGATCACTATGCCAGTAGATCGTGCAGCAGCTTTGAGATTGCTTTTGAGAAAGATGTTGGTAGCATTAATTTTAGTAGAGTTAAGTCTACTACATCAGGCGCATGGATTGAAATGTCTAGGAACAGACCTTTTGGTAACTAACTACATTTTGAAGCCTTGTAAATCTAAGTGCTATTATTTTTTTGAAGTGACTTTCCAAGCTTGGCAATGGAGCAATATTTAATTCCAGCTGTAACCATCCCCATCAGTAATGAGGTAGGGTAATCTGAATTTGCACATCCTTTGTGGCATTGCAGGAGGTTCTGAGCAGGTTAAATGAGGTTTCTGCTATGGAAAAAAGTGCATGATGGGATTTATGGAAAATGCATCCATAAAGAGTGTCTTTCTCTTTCTGTTCTGTTTAATCCCTTTTGTTTCATCTTCTTCTAAGAGGCTCTTATACTAATTGCCTTTTGTTTTATTCTATGTAGATTAGCTGCACTTAGGACTTTGAACTACAGAAACCCAAATGTCAGATAGACTTGCGCTATTTTTGTCTCATTGCACAGGCACTAAAGAAGAAAAACTTAAATGGGATTGCTCTTCTCAAATTCCTTCAATTGTCTCAAGTGGTATTATTTCAGACACTTCCTTTCAAACATAGCTTACATTATGTTTTTCTGGTTCTCTCTCATATCTCAGCTATTCCTTGTTGGCTCCATCAAAGTCCTCTTGTCACTTTGCTATTTTATCTCCTTTGCATTTCACCAACTGTTCTTCAAATGCTTTGCGGGGCTTATTAGGGGTCATATTTCAGCTCTGCATGTATATTTTTAAAACCACGATTAGAAGTTTCAGCCCTTCTGCAATCTTCCACAGAAGATACAATAAAGAAAATGTGCTCAAGGCATAAAAATAATGGCTTGAAGGAAGGGTGGCTCAGGGCCAAGCCAGACATCACATTAAATGTGTCTTTGCATTTTAATGGGTAGCAGGCTTTTAAAAAAGTTAATAGCATCAACTGGGGTTGAAGTCCATAATTACTGGCATAGCAATAGGTGTACAGGATGGACTTAACTTTCTCCTTCCATACTATCTTCCTTAAGAAAAAGAAAAACCTTCTCTGAAGTTGCTATTTACTTGGAAAGGGGTAAAGTTTCCCACCAGTGTCAGAGGATTCAAATAGAACTTCATAGGGTTTCTTCATGATGTCTATAAATCAACCCAGACTAATAACAGATCTGAATGGTCTCAGCTATGTTCAGTCCAAGAAGAGGTGGTGGTGGTTGTTTTGAAACATAAATAGTTTTCCCTGTCTTCTTCTGCCTGGCTGACTTTGTGTGCTGCAAAGTGTTTGACTGTGACCTGCCAGCCTGCACAGCTAGTACATGAAAAAATATTGCAGAATGGTTGAACGATCAAACTTGAATGTAAGATTTAAGTTCAGTGAGTGGCATTCTGCAATTGAGAAACAAGTCCCCCCTCCTCCACACAGTGAAAACTAGGCAGAAGCAAATAGCTGTTTACTGCAGAATGAGGTATAAATGCATTTTCTTTCTTTGGATTCTTATATTAAAAGGATTGCTGTTTATACATGTCATTTAAAACATTTGAACATCTTGTCTTTCTACTGAAATCTGAGCCTTGTTGCCCGTTGTTACTACCCATTTCATTAATGCACATTGACAGTCATCAGTTCTTGGCACTGGTGGCTCATAGTCTGAACTGGGGAAGGGCCCACTGGTAATTTGGGGGTTCTAAACATGGATAATTGGTGGGGAACGGGTAGTAATTATCAAGCAGTCTGGACTGAAACCAATTGCAGTGTGGAAAAAAATGGTTAAATCATAGACCCTGTGATAGCTGATAGTGTGATGTATTGTTTGAGTATTGGACTATGACTCTGGAGAACAGCCATGGAAACCCACTGGGCGACCTTGGGCAAGTCACATTATCTTAGCCTCAGAGCATGGCCATGTCATATCCTGCTGAAGAAACGTGTCAAGAAAATCCCATGATGGGGTTGCTATAAATTGGAAATGACTTGAAAGTACACAACAACAAATGATATGTGCACAGTCCTCAAGGTTGTTTTCCATTTTAAGAAAATAAAGAATCTGTGAAGCCTTTGTTAAAAGTGGATATCCTACCAATCAATCTGGAATCAGTCTCTATCTACTTTTTCATGACATTTCATCCTGTTTTTGATGGGCTCCTAAGATAAATGTGTATCTCACTGTAGAAAAGCATTCTGAGCAATTGTTTTAAATAGTGTACCGTTTAGAATGTTTGAAATATGAGAAAATGTATACTAGACAGAGACTCTTTTACAAAGAATGAAGGTCAGATATTGGTAATGTGACCAAGAAAATAAAAGGAAGGGAAACCTGGTTGCACATATGGTATAGATCCAGAGAAGAAACAGTTTGAAAGCACATTGAAGTAGTAAAATAGAAAATAACAGACTAAGGTGCTCTACAGACCACCCTGAGGGGAGCCATAGCCATGGCGGTGCAATTATATGGCACTCCTTTGGCCATGCACCACTTGGACACAGCACCAGAGGTGCACTATGATGCCATGCCGCACATCATCTGGAGCAGTGTGCAGTATAAGGGCACCCTGAGGGGTGGAGTTATGCATTTGTCATCAGGACGCTGCACCCAGACTCTGCCCCCAGGCTGGCCTTTCAGGCCAGTCTGTAAAGGCTCTAAATTTGCAACTTATTTGTAGAAAAAAAGAATAAAAGTGAAAGTATTTCCCCATAAATACTTAGGGGATTTCAAGTTTTCAAGACAGTATTAATGAAAGAGAAAATATTTATTAGCATCTATGTTGATGAAACTGAGCTTCCATGAAAATACTTTTAACATAAGCTTTTGCAAAGTGTGAATAATTCTCTCTGTTCTGGTTTATGAGATCCCCCCCTCCCTTTCTGTCAAGAAAAGGAAACAAGTAAAACCACATGACTGCAGACTTACAAGATCTTCTTGCCTTTTGATGCATGGAGAAATACTAGAACTTTACTACCAGAAGTTAAGTTACAAAATGATGGCAATATAACACACACTGAAGTTTACAAAGCTGGCTGTTCTTTAAACATAGCTTGCTGCCACTAAAATTATGGCTAAATTCGATCTTAATCCAGACATTTTTTCATCAGGTGAAATTTCTGAAGATTTTCAGAAAAATTCAAACAGTTTTAATAAGAGAAACAAAATTTCTAGGGCTGCATCCACACTGCAAAAATAATCCAGTTTGAAACCACTTTAACTGCCATGGCTTGATGCTATGGAATTCTGGGATATGTAGTTTGTTGTGACACCAGAGCTTTCTGACAGAGAAGGCTAAATGTCTCACAAAACTGCAGTTCCCAGAATTCAATATCGTTGAAGTATAGCAGTAAAAGCTGTGTCAAACTGGATCACCTCTGCAGTGTTAATGTTGCTTAAGAAGGGTTTTGGCATTTTTCTAGGTTGTCACTGAGTTTCACTAATGCTAAAACCCGAAGTGAAATTGGAAGTTTCTCTTCAGTCAAAATGCCTGAAGAATGTTGAACAACATTGAATATGGCATACATAAAATAAAAAAGTGAATGAAGGTGCAAGCGAAATGGACTACTGTTTAACCCCATATGTTACTAGTAAAAGCAGAGAAATATAGTAATCCATTGCACACCTATTAGTTTATTACATCAGTAATTCTCCTATTCCATGTTTTAAATTGTTGGGCGTTATGAATAGCAAATGGAAATGATAATAACTTTCATTCTTTTGTACATTTAGCAGTCATTGATGTTGGTCTGCAGAAAACTTCACATAGCAGCAGGTGTTGCTTCTCTCACCCCTCCTTTTCTATCCTGTTTTGTCAATCACTTCCCATTCTCTCTCCTTCTTTCTTCTTGACTAAACATAATGGACTTTTGTCTCAGTATCCAGCAAGCACTGGAAGATCCAGAGCATGAGAACTGAGCAAAATGAACACACACATACCAGAAAAGTAAGACAGTGCTAACAGCATTTTCTGCTGTAGCAGACTGGTTAGCTGTAAAAAGAATTCTCCCCATTGCCACCTGCCAAGCCTAACTGTTATTTCTTCATACAGCACAAAATGGGCAGCAGATTCTATTTGGCTGGGAGTGATCAGTGGGGTGATGGTGATGAAATCTGAACTCTGCCGAGGAAAAATCATGTCTGAAACAGTCAAAATAAATAGGTAGTGGAATGGTGAGTTTTGGATAGCCTTTTTTGCACTGAGTGCAATTACAGTATACTATAAAACTTAGAGATTGATTACTAAAATCTGTAGATTTCCTTTGTAGACTATGTTAAAAGTAGTTAGCTTTTCTCTTCACATTTTAATTTAACCATAAGAAGAAAAAGCATTAGAAAACAAAAACAAAAACAGATAACAAAATCACTTTACATGGTAATAGCAACATTTTCTGCTCCTGCTTGCTAGCTATTATGGAAAATGATTAGCATAAGAAATGCAAGGAAGGCATGGACCACATTTATTAATATTAATTTGACATTTAACTTAACAGTGAACATTGTGTTAATATTAGCTTTTTTAGAGATACTGTATTTGGAACATTCATTTGCAGAAGTTCTAACCACACACTTTACATAACTTTGGGGCTTATCGCACAGCTTTATAATGCAATTTACTGCTCCTGAATTGAAGCCTAATTTGGGCTCCATCCTCATCCTATTGCATGGCTTTTGTCTCCCAGTCTGCTATCTGAGTACAGCCCGGCTGCAGCCCACATCCCTTACAATGCTTCGGCAGCCATTTTTCAAAGTTGGAAAAGCTGGTTATTCCTGTGAATGATTTGTTGATGGTTATTCACTAGTTATTCCTGGGACAAGCTATCTTTAATTGCTATCATGTGTGAAAAACTTTACAGCGATATTGTGAATATCGTTGGATAATTCCCCTTGATTTCCCCCATGTGATAAAGTACTTAATACTTTAAACCCATAACCAGCATGAACACCTGAATTCTGGATGTTTCAGTCCAAAGACATCTGGAGGCATATTTGGTTTTCATGCCTGCACTAGATGCATACATGCATGTATATTATCTATAAGACCTTTTCCATGTGTAGTGGAAAAACACTATCTATCTATAGTTGTTTGCCCCCCCCCCCCCCCCGCCGCCATTCTCTCTGTGTCTGAATGCAATTTTAGTGAAAATAAACTTTGAAAAATGCTCCATGTCTCAGAGATGTGATGTCTCATTTCAATCAGCTGTCTTCCTGCCAATCAAAATGAAAGCAGACACTATAGCCTCATTCAGGCATTGCATGTCTTTCTTTCTTCAACATGTAAGCAGGAGAGTGTCTAACCTTGCCTCCTCCACTGATATTTTCCCTGTGTGAAAAGCATTTGAAGAAGAAATGTTCTTGTTTATATGGAGGCTAGTTTTCCGAGCAAGATTCCTATTATTTTTAAGGTATTTGCTTATGATAACAACAACAACAACAACAACAACTATTATTATTATTATTATTTATATCCTGCTTATATCCTGCTTCTCCATTAAGATCGAGGTGGCTAACAAAATTAAAAAATTAAAATACAATGAAATACAATAAATACATTGTCCTAGAACCTGTGAACAGAGTCCTTTAGGGGAAGTGTGACCCTATCCAGGACTGGTTGACTAACCTCCATACCTGGGTTAGAGGCTCCAAAATCAAGTACTTCCGTCTTATCTGGATTCAGTTTCAGTCTGTTTTTCCTTCATGCAGTCTATTACTGCCTTAAGATATTCTTTCAGAGGGGAGCTGCCATCCTTAGTTAACTGTAGCGCAGGGTGCTTTGTACCACACTGAAGGTTAGCACCAGGATGACCACCTGGAAAGTGACACGGAGCTGTGTGCAGGCTAGAGAAACTCCTCTCCCATTCCAGAAGCAGACAAAAGAGACTCTAGTCACATATCTCTTAATGTGGCTCTTGACTTGAAGTCCCACTGTGTACAAGTTTGTCATCTCCGACAAAGCTATTCTCATTACACCAATGACACTCTGACACACCAACAAACCAACAACCTAACACTGTACAATGAGGTTCCTCCCTTATATATATGAGCACCATGTGGCCACTTAGCCCAGCCTCTTCCTGCTGTGTGTCACATATATACATGTCCCCATTGCAAGGTGACTCTGGACTTTCCAGCCAAGATGAGGTCACATCCTGTGATTCAACACAGCCCAAATGCACAGTTATCTTTTACCCACATTGAACATTTTCCTCTGGATTTATTCACCAACAATCCTGTCCCAAATGTTCAATGTGTGCCCTAACGCTTGGCTTGATTTTCATAAAGTGCATGTGTTCCAGGACCTTCTGTCTCATAGTGCCAAATCCCACCAGACTGACAACCCTGGTGTCCTCCCACCAGTGCCCACTGTCCTGGTGAACCTGTCTGCAACATTGTCTGCTGAACCAGTGTAGATCAGACACAGAACTGCATTCTGCTTCATCAACTGCACCTTCTGATACCAGCATCTTATGGACCTTGTCCAGCACTCCAGGCTCTCTTCTTCTTCTTGTGCCACCACAAGCACTCCAGGCTCCATTCTTCTTCTGCCACCCAACTCAGGCTTCAATCTTCTGGTTTATTATGAATAGTATATGATGAAAAGAAGACAGTAAGAAGAATGAAGATATTAATAACAATTTTATGTGGGTTTTTTTTTACTGGTTTAATTAATATTAAATGGTTTGACATGAATAAGATTTAGATAAGGTTGTAAAGAATGGAGAATTAATGTGATTTACTTTATACTGTATGTGGGATATTGTATAAAAGGTTTTTTTAAAATACTATTGTATGTAGGTTATAATACTAATTTTAAAAAAGAAATATAAGTGAATGAATTGATAACAACCTTATGTCTATCTACTTTTAAATATTTGTTAAGTCAATCGGACGTATTCCCAAGTGCAGAGGGGAAGGTGTAGCATCTAAATAAAATTCTGCTTTAAAGCTGCTTTAAAAATATACTTTAAAATTATGATCTAAACTTTTTTTTTTTTAAAAAAAAAGAAGTTTCCTCTATTTTTATGAGATCATAGCCGTGGGAAGGCAGAAGTAAAATTAATATGTGTGAATGAATTTATTATATAGCACAGCAGTGCTAGCTTTTACAATTCCTTTAATAAGATATCATAGAACAGAACCCACAGGCATTACTGTGGTATACTATGCACTCATTTCCACCCCTTGGTCATTGGTTTAATCTTTACTTTGCTTTGTACAGAAAATGCTGGCTTTTATTCATGTTTGCAGTCATGCAACTTTTTGGTCAGTGATTTTTATTTTTATTACTTTTTGTTTAGATTAGCAGATCTATCAAGGAACCTCTGCATGTTTGTTTGGAACACCTGAATATTTGACGAGGTGAGAGGAAGAAAGTTCTATTGTGCCTATATATCATCCAGACAGCATTCACACTGCTGAAATAATGCAGTTTAACACCACTTTAACTTTCATGGCTCAATGCTATGGGATTCTGGGAACTCTAGTTGGAGGGGCACCAGAACTCTATAAGAGAAGACAAAATGTCTCACAAAATTACAAATCCCAGAAATCTATAGGAAGGAGCCATGGGAATTAAAGTGGTGTCAAACTTGATTGTTTCTGCAATGTGGATGCTGCACTAGACATTTTCATAACACAACAGAAAAAATGTAACTCTTTCTGGGAGCTGTCTTGGGTTTCACTTTGGGAGAAAGGCATCCTTAATAAATAAATAAATTGAATGTACTTATACCTTTGTTATTAGGAAAAATGAAATAATTACTAGTAACTATATTTAACTGCAATCCAGCTACACTTAAGCTGTTTATAACAGCTTGTCTTAGCTTGATGCAGCAGCAAGATATTGTCATATATTGGTGCCATTGGAGATTTTTCCTCTCTCATTTTAGCTCCGTTTGTGTGGAAAATAAATAGTAGAAAAATGACAAAAGGAGATTATACCTTTCCTGCTTATGCAGAGTGGTCCTGATCTGGATCAGAAGCTCATCCATTGCATTCCTACAGTTATTGAGCTTCTGAGGAGTCAAAATAGGAGTGGAGGCTGAAAACCACTGCTCTCGATATATTGCTACTGTTCAATAATTTGAGCCTCCCTGCAAAGTATTTTCATTAAACACTTTTGGGATATGAAGACTGAACTAGTAGCACCATTAATCTAGCCTTACATTTGGTTGGCATTGTGGTCATTCTCTATTATTTGTGCTTATTCTTGAAAGTGTCTTTCCTAATCAGTAGGCGAAACATCTGTCTGCACTGTGTGTTTCTATCTATGGATTCAAATTCACTATGGCTTATTGTTCTGATACATGGTGCTACATGAAAAGAAATGAGAATAAATCCAATTATAGCCACAGAACTATCACCAGAGGCAGGGAGCTCTCACGCAATAAATGTTGATGTACAAGGGGATTTAGCCTCCCTCATCTTCTTTATTAGTCTAGTATGGTATACCAGGTACTTTATTTGAGACACTCTTTATGGCACACTGGAAAAATAATTTGGGTTCACCTTGTAGATTACATTTTCACAGACACTGAAATAATTCATTTGCTTGAGGGTGCAACTGTGTAGCAGTTGAATAAGAGGAAGCAATTGGAAAGGATACTTCAACTAAGCATAGGCCCTCTAAAGAATTGAAACTGAAGATACTGTTTTAAAATAATAATTGCAAACTGGACAAAACAAGGACTTGCTTGTCTTGTTGATTTCAGGGGCAAAAGGTTAAGTGTGATCTTATTTCTCTGGAAGTCAATGAAATGTGAATAATTTTGACCAAATTGTTCCCAATAACATTTTCATAGCATATTTTATAGATAGATAGACAGACAGACAGACAGACAGATAATATACAAATATACAAATCTTTTGTAACCCTGACAACAATATTATTAGATAGGCCACAGTTCTTATCACCAAATTAGAAATGGAAATAAGTATGCATGTAAGAAGAATAAAGAATAGAGAATGGACAGGGAAAATATATGCCACATAATATTTTTGAATGAAGATGTAAAAGTTAATTAGGATATTTTAAATATGTAGGAAGGAGTATCTAACACACATGCCAAGAGAGAAAGAGAGAGAGAGAGTATTGTTTCTGTTTTGCTGGCTGATTGTAGTTAGGGACTCCAGCCAGGCCTCAGTTTTGTTCATACTAAAAGTAATAGTTTCAGTGACTTCTTAAGAAGCTGTGCCCATCCTTAACAGAAGCAATATAACACTGGTAAATCAGCATTATTGTTGTGTGCCTTCAAGTCATTTCCAACTTATAGTGACCCTAAGGCAAAGCTATAATAGAGTTTTCTTGGCAAGTTTCTTAAGTGGGTTTTGCCATTGCCATCCTCTGAGGCTGAAAGCATGTGACTTGCCCGAAGTGGGTTCACATGGCCAAATTGGGATTCAAATCCAGGGTTCTCAATGCTCGAACCACTGTGCAACAAAAAAGAAGGGCACCAAGAAACAAATGAAGAGAAGTGAAAGGAGAAAAATGCAGTACACCCCCTACCTCTGTGGTTTTGATATGAATTCTCCCTGACTTCTATTCCCACCTAAAGCCATTAGTCTACACCTTTTCATTTGCTCAGTATATTGCAGTTTCCAGATTGATCACATACATTTTGCATTTACACACACACACAATTACAATACAGAAATTGGAGCTGCTGTTTCAGTGATATGACCTGAATCTTCTTCCTCTGATTTTTTATTTCAGACTATAGATTATTTGCATTTGTTTGGCATAATGGCAGTAAGTGGGATTTGATCATCACTAATTAATTGCATTGCTTTGATCTGGTCATGTATATGGCTGTTAGCCATACTTTGCTATTTATTATAGGCCATGCTTCTCATGCAAATACAGAAGATCATAAGGTGGAAATAATCAGAATACAGATCAAAGCCATAGCCCCAGACTCCACAGAACACCCTCTGATCTACTCAAAGCTCTGTATGAACAGTGACTGCCCATTTCTCTTCCACTCAGAAAAGAAACACTTTTCCCACACAGAATGTAAGAACAGTCCTGCAGGATCACACTAAAGGACTGTCTAGTTCAAAGCTCTGCTCACCCAGTAGCTGGTTGGTTGTTTATAGATATGCAAGTGTACCTTCAATCTTATGCTTCTCAGCAACTAGGTCTACATATGAAAAAGGTGCTTGTAATGCTCTAAATTATGTGTGGCTAGGCTGGGTAACGGTGATGGGAATTGCAGTCCAATAATATCTGAAGTCACACATGTCACACTGCTGATCTAAATCAGAACTAGGGATAGCAAAGGACCATAGTGGTGAGTTAAGATATGGTTTGGATATGTGTATGTACATTTTACTATAGTGGAATCTGAACATAAAGATTTGTTTGATGTCTCAACCAATTATTTTCCTCCTTCTTTCTCTTCCTTTCTGTCTTTTCCATCCATTGTTCCTATTGTCAGCCTCTGTGGAGCATCTTTTCTCCACAGAGCATCTGGGTTATTTAGAAAGAAACAATTCAACCAAAG
Source organism: Sceloporus undulatus (assembly GCF_019175285.1). Classification (NCBI taxonomy): domain Eukaryota; kingdom Metazoa; phylum Chordata; class Lepidosauria; order Squamata; family Phrynosomatidae; genus Sceloporus; species Sceloporus undulatus. Next base: position 130,048,319 of record NC_056524.1, on the reverse strand, counting down.
TAGTATTATTACATTTATAAATGGTGCAAGTAACTAAACTGACTTCAAGCAGGCTTGGTCTGTGCTAGTTCCATTGGATTTCCAAAAACATATTTTGAATCTGTTTTGTCAGAAGCCCCCTTGGAGTTGATTTCAAAGCAATAGTACATATGTTACAGTTGTATCATCTTCCTGTTACATGCTGTCTTAATCCCTTTCTAACCATATGAAGTGCTTTACACTAGCCAGGTGCTGTGAAGACATGTGAAGACATGTACTGTCAGGATCATGTGGCACACTTGGCTTGGAAATGACATGGATGTGGCCACTAGATGGAACTGCAGCAGAGGTAACTGCAGTTCAAGTGGCAGGTGTGTATGAGTCAGCATTTTGGAGTTGTGCATCATGGGACATCTGATGCAAGTCAGCCAGAGATGCATCATGGGATACTGTTTGATGCAACATGCTCTGGGTATGAAACTAGCAAGGTTTCATTGGTGGCATGACTGTCACATGACTTCACAGAAGACCACCTATAAAAGGGAGAAGGTGGCTATCTCCGTTGTTGGGTTGGTGTGGTTGGTGACTGGCGAAGCACTTTGTCTATTTGTATATAGGGCTGTGAGTATGTAGATGGCTGTTTGGTACTCTGTGTGATCCTGTAAATAGTTTGGAACAAGTGAATGAAAGCACTCTTGTTTGAGTGAGAGCCTTGCTGTCCAGCAGTGTTTATTTCTGCAAGCCGGGAGCTCAAGGCTGAAGCCTGCGTGGGAGGAATTTTTCCTTCTCTGCTGAAGCCTTTGCAGACATTTCTCCAAGAGCCTTCTCGTGGTGTCCTGCCTGTGTGGATCAACTCTGCATGTGGTCATAGTGGACACAGCATGTCTCTCTATGCCCCAACATGTACTGGGAAGAAGTCCTGTCTTAACAAAGTCCCAGATTTACATACACTGGAAACATACTTTAATTTGGATCCATTTCAGTCTGACTTCAGATTTTATTATGAGTAGAATTCTGCTTTGGTTGTCATAGTGGATGATCTATTCTGAGAACTTAATAAGGAAAGCATTTCCCTTTTGAGTTTTCTAGATATCTTGCTGGCTTCTCCATGATGTTCTGGGCTTCTTGGCAGTATTATTTTACAGTGGCTCCATTTCTTTCTGCTGGGATGAGCTAAGAAAATTGAGGAATTAAGTTGAGGAATTCCTTTTTGATGCCTTGGTCAGCAGAGTTCCACAGGGTTCTCCTTTGTCTCTCATGCTATTTAACATATACATGAAACTGCACATGGAGAATGTTTTGGTGTCCCCAAAATATTGATGACACCTAGCTCTCTTCTTTCCAGCCAGATGCAAAGATGTCTAGCTTTATCTGGCACAAAAGAGCCAGTCCACCCATTCCTTCAGCTGACTGACAGGGCTGTCATGACACATGTCTTAGTCACATCCCATTTGCATCACTATTAAATATTATCTCTGGAGCTGACTTGAAAAGTGTTCAGATACTTCATCTAGTCCAAAGAACTGAAGCCAGAAGGTTGACAGAGGCTGATTACAGGACTCCTTGTTGCAACTACTCCACTGGCTACTGGTCCATTTCTGGCCACGATTGAAGAGCTACATCACTTGGAATCAGAATATCAGAAGGACCATATTTTTCAATATAAACCTGGTTATGAGATGTTTGGGAAGCCTCTTTTGTCAGACCCACACCACTAACATGTCTATTGTGAATCCAAGAGTATTGCCTACTTGTTGTCCTTCCATCAGACTTTTAAAATTATTATTATTCCAACAGCTTTTGAGAATTATTATTTCATAAGAAAACACTTTTAACTGAGTGCAATATGCTTTTTGAACTCAATCTTTTTCTTTTTAAATGAAGGTAACAATTGTTTTAATATTAAATACTGTTTCATTAAATTTTAATAATAAAATTTTGTATATAACAGATATTAGTTTCAATTTTTTTTTCTGACTAGAGCAAAATCGATTGGTCATTGAATCAACCGAATTTACTTATGTGTCAACTCACCATTCAGCAATTGATTCAGTGATTTTGTTCCTGCTGAAAAATAAAGACATAAAAAAACAAAATCAAAAAGTGAAACAAGTAACACCATTATATGAAATAACAATTGTCTAATCCATCATCTCCTAGTAAATTATTGTTTAGGTCATCTTGTAAATAAAGTTCTGTTTTCATTTTAACAAAAGCTTGTCTGCAGTTTGAGTATGAATCCACACTACTACTACTACTACTAATAATATAAAGCATTTTAAAACAAAGTCTAGAGAAATTTTAAAAAGGGTCAGTAATAAATTGGTGGTAATGAGGGGATATAAAAAACCACTTTGGGCTGCCACAATAGGAAAATAGTTGGGTGAGTGGGACTCATTGTGACAAATTGGTGACAACATCGCGATACGTGAAATCTGGTGACCGGAAGTGTGCTTGGAGGTGTGCTTGGAAAACTTGGTGTGGAGAGATGGTGAAGTCTAAATTTGTCATTTATGAGGAGAACAGCATCTGTCAAAATGAATGTTCTCCCCAAACTCATGTTTCTGATTCAAAATTTACCTGTTATTATTAATGATTTACTTTTTATACAATGGGAAAAAGACATTTCTAAATTTATATTGTCAGTGAAAAAGCCGAGTTTCTGCTGGAAAATGAGGAAAGACGCAACAGAATATGGAGGACTAGGTATGCCAGATTTAAAAATTTATAACTATTCCTGCTGCATTCATTGGTTAAAAGAATGGATATATCTGAAAGATGAAAAATTACTTGCTTTGGAAGGATTTAATTTGTGATACAGGTGGCACAGTTATCTATGGTATAATAAACTACCATTGAATAAAGAATTTAATGATCATATAATTAAGTGATCCCTTCTAAAAGTAGTGAACAATACACACACATACATACACACACACACACACACACACTTTTCTCCTGCACATCAGTGCTTCTTGAGGGGATACCCATTCTGGTGTGTGTATGTATACACACACACACACAAACACACACACATACATACATACCATTCTGGTAGACCAGAATGGTGTGTGTGTGTGTGTGTGTGTGTGTGTGTGTGTGTGTACCAGAATGGGTATCCCCTCTCAAGAAGCATTGATGTGCAGAAAAAAGTTGAAAGTTGAGATACCAAGATATACTGAGTTGGGAAGGAAAAATACCAAGGATAAAAACTGAAGAACTGTAGGAAGACGATATCAAAATCCAGTAATATTTTCTCAGACAACTCAAAGAAAGGACAAAGATTGGTCTTAAATCAGAAGGTATCATGAACATAAAAACTGAATTGGATGAGATTTTATGATCTGATAAAAAAAGCCATCATTTCCAAAACATATAAACTACTTTTAAAAAGAGAAACAGAGAGGGATATAATTAAGGAAGGTTATATATTGAAATAGGCATGCAATATCAGCCACCCAACACAACTGGATAGGTGGAAGAGAGCCTTGGGTCAAGACCTAAGATTTACATTGAGTATGGACACTAAAGAAAATTTTTATAAAATGATGTGTCAGTGGTACTTGACCCCAAGGAAATTATCAAAGATGTACAAAAATGAAAACAGACAATGCTGGAAAGATTTTCCCTTTAGGGAAAGGAAACTTGAAGAAAACAAATAATTAATGAACGTGAATGTTCATCGCTGTATTAAATAAATAAATTAATACAGCTATTACGTAGCTGTATTAAAACAGAAAGAAAATCTCATACAATATAGTAAATGGTACGATCTAATTTTTTTTTAAATTATATTTTCTGAACAAGAGTCACTTAAAGGAATCACTAGTAAAATGGCTAACTTATTGGTGCTTGGTGAAAATATACTCCCTTCACTGAGCTGCTGACATGATGCCAGAGTGACATTTACTGGAAATGGTAGATTTATACTACTCCTGTTATCATTTTAATTAAGCAAGTTTCAGCTGAGTGAATATGAATGGAGAGAAAAATTAGTAAATCTTTTGTAAAAAGACAGATTTACTATTGGGGGGAAAGAAATGAATAATCAGATAACAAGAAGGTAGTTAAAATCCTGTACAAGGAGTTGTTTAGCAGTGACTGACTTTACAGCTTGAATAGGATAGACTGACAATTGAAAACGTAGATAGATAAGGAATTAAACTCTGTGAAACCCCAACGTTGTTTAACAGGGAGGGCCTAGCACCAGTCCAGTAGGTATACTCAGTAAGGTAGTCATCACTTTTACACCCATTCAAAATCACCAAGTTCAGTTTTATAAAGGTTTGCATTAGGCACAAACCCCTGTAATCACTATATACATCCTTAGACTAGCAGCACAGAATAAGGGTATAATTACAGAAGATAAGGGGTGGCAGTTAAACTTGGCAACACTTAATATATCGTTTGCTCCAGTTCTTGCAATAAAATTGCCAGCCAGTATAATGTTGTTGTTGTTGTTGTTGTTGTTGTTGTTGTTCAGAGATGTGAAGAGAAGTAATGTCCAGGAGAGTGTACAGTTTGTTGGAATACCATTGCAATCCTATACATTTCTACACAGAAATGTTCAATTGACTTCAGCTAGAATTAGTGATAGGCAAGTGTTTATACAGTCATAGCTTGATGTTAAAATGATTTCTGTGTAACTTTTAGTATTTTTACTTTAGATGCAGACTTGCAGAAGAGAAAGGAGAATGAAGTTAATAGATTCACATATTTAAACACTCACAGAGGACCTTTATAATCTGGCTTAGCCTGACCCTCTGCACAATACAAGAAATGCATTTAAAAGGCCCTGGAACAAGTTCAAATTGTCTAGTGTGGCTTTAGAATAAATTTCTAGATATATTTTTCTCTGATGCAAAGTCAGCCCTATGGGTGAAAATGATGCTCTCGGAGAATGGTTGATTCTGGAAGGAGTTTCATTCCTCAGCAGCACAGGAAAGTCTGCAATGTACTCTGGTCTTGAATGTAAAATCATATACCCAACTGGTGAGTATGATTAAGTCTATTAACATCTTGTTATTATCAGTGCAGAGGAAAAAAACATTAATAAATGGTTGATATAATTTCCTTAGACAGACTGCACACACATTTTATGCAACCACATAATCATGACTGTCATGTTTATCATTCCTGCTGTGTCTATGAACAGAACATTGTAAATAAGTTTGCTGTAAACTATGAGCCAGAAAATCAAGCCATCTACTCAATCATTCCTGGCTGAAAGATTTAATCATGGACAATAGCCATAAATCTCTCTTTAGATTCACCATTCAGCTAAATCATACGCAGGTTTCTCTGTGTATTTTTTTCCAAATGCCCCTGTAGTGTCACAAGTGAATTCAAAGTATTGCAATAAATCTAATTATTGTATTTCCCCTTCCTAATAGTGTTTATGATATACTTTCTACTGAACTTTAAAAAGCAGAGGAAACTATAGCAGCTGTCATCTAATCAGCTAAAGAGACATCTCTGGTCTTTTTCTGTTAATGATTGATGCCAAATCATAGAATCATAGAATCATAGAATCATAGAATCATAGAATCATAGAGTTGGAAGAGACCACTAGGGCCATCCAGTCCAACCCCCTGCCATGCAGGAAATCCAAATCAAAGCATCCCTGACAGATGGCCATCCAGCCTCTGTTTAAAGACCTCCAAGGAAGGAGACTCTATCACCCTCCGAGGGAGTGCATTCCATTGTTGAACAGCCCTTACTGTCAGGAAGTTCCTCCTAATGTTCAGGTGGAATCTCTTTTCCTGCAGCTTGCATCCATTGTTCTGGGTCCTGTTCTCTGGAGCAGCAGAAAACAAGCTTGCTCCCTCTTCAATATGACATCCCTTCAAATATTTAAACAGGGCGATCATATCACCTCTTAACCTTCTTTTCTCCAGGCTAAACATCCCCAGCTCCCTAAGTCGTTCCTCATAGGGCATGGTTTCCAGACCTTTCACCATTTTTGTCGCCCTCCTTTGGACACGCTCCAGTTTCTCAATGTCCTTTCTGAATTGTGGCGCCCAGAACTGGACACAATATTCTAGGTGGGGCCTGACCAGAGCAGAATACAGTGGCACTATTACTTCTCTTGATCTAGACACTATACTTCTATTGATGCAGCCTAAAATAGCATTGGCCTTTTTAGCTGCCGCATCACACTGTTCACTCATGTTCAACTTGTGGTCTACTTGGACTCCTAGATCCCTTTCACACGTAGTTTCATTCAGCCAGGTGTCACCCATCCTATATCTGTGCATTTTATTTTTCCGCCCTAAGTGCAATACCTTACATTTCTCCGTGTTGAATTTCATTTTGTTAGCTTTGGCCCAGCTTTCTAGTCTATTCAGGTCATTTTGAATCTTGATCCTGTCCTCTGGGGTATTAGCTATTCCCCCTAATTTGGTATCATCTGCAAATTTGATAAGTATGCTTCCAATTCTGTCATCCAGGTCATTGATAAAGATGTTGAATAGCACTGGGCCCAGGACAGAGCCCTGTGGGACCCCTCTGGTCACTTTTCTCCAACAAACAAACAATTCTCCTCTGCACATACAGGTTAAAATACAGCTGAAGAGACTATGGCCAGCCAAACATAATGGGCCCAATACAGCAAGGGTTTATTTCAGTCCCTCTACACACCTATGCATACTTGCTTGGAAATAAGCTACACTAAACACAATAAGACTTGCTTCTGAAGAAACTATGGCCCGGTACATACTGCCAATAAGCGGCATACCAGGGCCAATACTAGGGTTAGGGACCGCACAGCAACCGCATGGTCCCTAACCCTAGTACGAACAGAAGCTATTTGGTTTGGCAGCTGCGGCTTCCCTCCGGAGGAAAAACAGGCACCGGCAGGCTGCCTTTTGTCAGCGGTCTGTACTGCGCCAAAGATAGAATCAGGGTAGAAATTTGAGACTTACTATGAAGGCAAATGCATGTCTGTTTAGACAAGAAGCCCACAGAGCTCAATGAGACTCATTTCCTGGTGAGCATATATAAGTTTGTAGTCCCAGACATTAGGTCATTGGGAGTTTAGGGATTGGTTGTATGCCTATGACAATCAGCTTTCCTTATCATCAGAGTGGGCTGGGTCTGTTGAGGTGCTGGGGCAGTGCCTGGATGCTTTGATAGGCTGGATGAGTAAATAGAAGTTGAGTCCCAATAAGACAGAGGCTATGTGTGAGACTCTGGAAATACTCTGACCAGGAATCCACAACAAACTTCAGATGATACAGAAAATTTATTGAAAGAACTGGAACAAAGTATTCTCGCCACGTCTTTGCCAAAACTGAAGGCCCCAGATGAAATCAGAACCTTAAGATTCCCTCCAACTCCTCCCCTTGAGTTGGTTCCCAGCTTTTCTTTCTTTGATGTATAATCCCTTTCTTTGATCTGTAGGAAGTAAGGAAGGGGGTTTTGACCATTTGGTTCCTGGCTCTTCTATCGGGCAGAGATCTAAGGCTGTATGCCGAGCTGAGCTCAGATTCCCAATAACCCCTCATAAATTACCTGCTGCCATGCCCTACGTGACCCACCGGCTTGTTCCCCATGGCAGCATTCCCCCACTCTTCCCAACGTTGCTATATGTCTATCTATATCTATCTGTCTGTCTGTCTGTCTGTCTGTCTGTCTGTCTATCTGTCTATCTCTCTATCTCTCTATCTCTCTATCTCTATCTACCTATCTACCTGTCTATCCATTTATCTGTCTATCCATCTATCTACCTATCTCTTCATCTATCTATCTATGTACTTATCTATCTATCCATCTATCTATCTCTCTGTCTATCTAGTAAAATCCACCCTGAATGCCTAACTACTTAGCCATCTATCTATCCATCTATTTATCCATCTATCTATCCATCTATCTATCTGGCCGAAGACACCCTGAATGCCTAACTACTTATCCATCTATCTATCCATCTATTTATCCATCTATCTATCCTTCTATCTATCTGGCAGAAGACACACTGAATGCCCAACTGAAGGTGGATTCTGACACTATGTGGCTTGGTGATTCTGGAACCCAGGAATTGGGTAGATTACCTGTCCTGCATGAGGTTGCACTCACTCTGAAGGAGGACATGCATACTTAGACTCCTACAAGATGCACCCCTGTAACTGGAAGCACACATAGTGGTTTGGAGTGCTTGGGGGCAGCTTTGACTGATCCATCAGCTAAGGTGTTTCCTGGACAGGGAAAATTTAGCAACAGTAGTCCATGCACTAACTTCCTAATTAGACTACAGTTGGCCCTACATATCAGCAAGCTAGCCATCCACAGATTGGAGTATCTGCAGATGGCCATGCCCCAGTATCATCAATGGTGGTGCATGCACGCAGCTGTTCCAACTCAGCTATGTACATATTACTATTGATGGTAATAGGACTTAAGGTCCCACTTTTTTTGGTATCCACGGTGGAGAGGGGAGTCCAGAAGTGAACTCCCACTGACTGTACTGCAGTATACTCTGCATAAGGCTTCACTTGAAGATGACCTGGAAGCTGAAGCTAGTGCAAAATGCAGCAGCTAGACTGTTCACTGGAATACCATTCAGATATCAAATCTGTTCTAAATGAATTGCACTGGTTGTCATTATGTTTATGTTTTGAATTCAGGGTGCTAGCAGTAACATTTAAAGCTGTAAATGGTCTGGGACCTCAACAGTTGAGGAAGTGACTCTCTTTCTATGTCTGCTCAAGGATTGACACCTGTTGGGTGGACTCTCCTCTGTGTCCCATTACTACGGGGAAATACACTGTGGAAGGACATGGGAGAAGGGCTTTGCTACAGTGGCACTCAAATAGTGGAATTCCCTTCCTCTGGAGGCCCAATTGGCACCAGCATTGGAACTTGGCACCATTTTCATGCTGGGAACTATAGTTTTGTGAGACATTTAGCCTTCTCTGTCAGAGAACTCTGATGACACAGCAAACTACAAAGCCCAGGATTCCATATCATAGAGCCAGGGCAGTTAAAGCAGTCTCAGACTGGATTATTTCTGCAGTGTGTTTTGGACCATAGTGGTTCTGCTATACAATAAGCAAATGAAAAGCAGGAAGGCTTTATTGGCATGCAAATAGATCTCAATACTCAAATAAATATGTAAAGCATACTAGTGAATTTCTTGGTCTTGATGAGAAAGCATGTCCCATTGAGAAAATGGTCAACCTTTGTGACAGTTGTTGCATTTTGAGAGGGATTCCATGGTGGAAAAAAATAATCATTTTTACAAAAAAGACCCCACATTTTTGGGCAAAAACATGTGCTACCCATCCACTCCTACAATTTCCCATGAAAATAATAATTCTTAAAACATGTTTTTACAGATTTTTTTTTCACAGAAAAGTCTCCAAATGTGAAAAAATATGGATTTTATCACATGGGGAGACTTCCATCCTCGTCCTGTGATTAATTCAAATTAATTCAAACAACACAATTGGAGTTCACACGCCCATGCTTTTCTCCTATTCTTCTCCTGTCGGTAAATTGCAACCAGTGCACTTGTCCTGTCAGTAAAGCGTCATGGACCCATCATTTGGCAATGACAGAAAATCCCGTTATTGCCAACTGGTGGCTCCATGATGCTTTACTGATGGGACAATACACTGGAAAGGAGATTATCACATGGGGAGGCTGGCAATTGCAATTTACTGATATGAGAAAAGTGCAGGGGTATGAACCATGATCATGCTATTAGTTTAAATTTGAATTAATCTCCTAATAAAAAAGTCCTCTTGTTATCTCAGCCAACAAGGAGGATAACTTTATTCATTCTTCCATTGAATAATGAAATAAGCAAAGGTTTATATAGACATTCTTAAAGAGAATGCACCATTCTCTTGCATGAAAAGGTGTTCAAGATTGTTGTATGATCACACTCTTTCATTTGTATGTGCTGTATATTTGCCCATCCATAAAAGCAAATGGAGCAGCTCATGATTTTTCATGTAAGAAGTTGAATCCAAGCAATAGCTGGCATTTAAATTACCTTGTGGGGAACAAAAGCCACTGAAGACAATGAGACTAAATGTGGTCTGTGTGGCTGAATTTTGGTTCTAGTAAAATTAATGGGACAAGATTTTACTTTCATGGAGTTCAGCAGAAAGTGTGTTCAGCTAGTTTCTTCTGTATTCAAGGATCCCTGCCCCCAGGCACCCAAACTGATGTAAGCAATTCAATATAATAAATGCTTTCAAATATGAGGCCATAAACCTGATACCCCAAATATAATCACAGGAAATTAACCAAAATAAACCTTAAAACAAGAACTCTGTGGAGTGTGCATAGCAACAGCCTAGGCAGCACTCCTTATTATAACAAGAACAGCAAATGGCTTTAAAAAATAAGAATGGTTTATCTTGCTGCGATAATGCCACAAGGAGCATAGCCATAAGGATTCCCTTGGGTAATGCATTCTGAAACATGAGTGCTATAGCAGAGAAGACTTTGCTTCTTCCCTTTACAAGGCAAAAGGTAGCATCTGGTCACCACAGACCACACTCTGCTCAGCTCACACCATAAGTACACATGAAGCAGAAATGCACTGCCAGATCTCTAATGGCTAGAAGAGAAACATGTAGGAAGAAATGCTCCAGTCAAATGCTATTAGGGCAACGGGACAAACCCCCCCACACACACACATAATATCGTTGGGTTCCCATTTAGTAGTCTCTTAAACTAATTTACCTAACCCCACTGTGTATGTCTGAACTCCAGTATAACTTTTAATTAATAAACCCAAAGTGCTATAAACTCTGTGCATGACAATAAATGCTCATTACTTTATTTAGTTATACTGCTATATTAAAAGCAGAGAAGTTGCCAGCTTTACAGAAGAGAAAGGCTTGGGCTTTGGGGCTCTGCATTCTAATATATCCTGTTGAGATTGCTCTCTTGCTGGTTTTATGGCTGTGCTTGGAAAAAACAAATAGAATTACAGCAAATGAGAATGAAACCTACTGAGTTTTTATGAGCTGTGCTGCCTTTGCTGTTGTTTAATCTTTATGAATTATAAAATCTTTTAGCAGATTAAAAATAAAAAAAGAAGAAGAAGAGGGATCTGTCACATCTTACTCATTGAAACCGCACCTCAAGCTCGAATATTAAGATGCTCACATATTTTAAAGTCACATGAAAAATAAAAATTTTCACTTGCAATGTCAACTCATTAGATTTTAGAGGGCAGGGAAAGACATGCCATGGAAGGAAAAGACAGTGAGGTGGCAGAAGGTAGTCAGAATGTAGTGATTTGTAGTATATCAGCAATGCTTTCCAACTCAATTTGTATAACAATAGCAACTAGTCAAAAGCCACACACACTCTAGGAATGCTCAAAAGGAAAAGGATGGGAACAAATGTTTGTGTGAAAAGACTTTGGGAGCTTGGCTTTGGTTCTGATCACAATTCCTGTACTGAGTATGTTTTCTAAGGCAGCTTGTTTCTTCATCCTTGGCATTTCATTCTCCCTCAGTCTCTACTTGAAACTAGACTCTGGTTGATGGACCTCTGGACTCCCCCCCCCCCTCCTTTAAAGTAGGTACACAAGAAATAGGGTAGTTTCTTGCTATACAACATTTTGAGAAGAAAATAAAAACAGGAATAGCAAAATGCCAAAAATATCAGGTTGAGCAAGTCTGCACAAATAAAACAAAGAAATAAGAATGTAAGAGACAAATTCATATAAGGCCATTGTAAAAGTTTTAATTGGAATCATAACATACTTTGAGCATATTTAAAAATGGATGTGAGGAACTGCTGTAAATTAATTCTCTTTCCAGTTTCGCTAAACATGCTATGTGCACTCGTATAGTTCTGCAATATCTAACAGCAGAACTGAACTCATTTTAAATATGTGGTCTTTCCATCTTAATGTTTCCTGTAAATACATGTTCATGGTCTGGAAGAGAAGTAGAGCTGTGACACTCTGCTTTTGAATAGATTGCCTAGATTTTCACTCTTTCTTATATCCAGCAAATATAAATCCAGTGGGCTCTATTTATTCTCCGTATATAGCTCCCATGGGGTTTAGCTGAAATCATCCTGAAAATATTTGAAATTCATTTATTTGTAATGGAAGAATTAGGCAGAACAATACAGCATGTATCCCCATAAAGCTAAATGTGTGAGGAATCTGTTTGAACAATGCAACTAACAGTCCCTCTTGAGTCCAAAGAGAAAATTGGGTCATTCCTTGCTAATTTTGTAGTCAGCCAGAGCAAGGATTCTTCTAACATCCATCAAGGTACTGGCTTCTTCACAGAGTAACCTCTCTGCAAAATTCAGAGACATGTGACAATCACAGTAAGAGGTAAAGACATAATTTTGCAAGTAAGAAGGTATTGTTTTGCAACTATAATACAATTGTAAGTACTAATATGTAATTTACCCCCAAACAACTACCACCATGATTTACCATCCTCAACTGCGATAGGTTCACCTTAGAGTCACTATAAATCAGGGGGGGGGGGGGGGAAACGTGAATATACACAACAACAAATGGCCCTTTCTCTAGATGGGCTGTCATTGTCCCATGTGAAGCTGTGTATATGGCAATGCACATCCTAACACCTATCTTTTCCTCCCATGCTAAGATCCAACCATTCTGCTTTCCAGATTTGCGTGCAAGGGTTCCTTTTGCTCAAAGTGATGGATTGTGTTCACCAATGGTTCATGTCCTGCTACAATGAGGTGTTTCTAGATTAGCATCTTCTCTTGTCATGAGTCAACAGGCTTCGTGTAACTCTCCTGTTTTTTCCCTCCTTGGGAGATTTTCTGTGTAGAAAATTGATGGAAGTAGCAGTGAAAAAAACATAGGAGGGTTACAAATGAAAGACACCCTGGCCCTGGACACCATGCTATTTTTTCAAAATGAAGCTGCTGATGTTGTTGTCTGCCTTCAAGTTGTTTCTGACTTATGGTCATCCTAAGGTGAACCTATCATGGTGTTTTCTTGGGCTGATATGTGACTCACCCAAGATCACCCTGTGATTTCTATGGCTGAGTGGGGAATCATACCCTGTTCTCTAGAAACATAGTCCAATGCTCAAACCACTACACATACAGGCTGGATGCTTGTAAAATTAAAGCCTCGTTTAGAAACACCCATAGATTAGATCCTAGCTCATACTGCTTATGTGAATCAGTAACAGCAATCACTCCTTGCACGTTAAGTGGCAATCAGATGAGTGGTTATACCTTTGGGACCAGCAGTATATTCCATCCTCCAGGAGAAGCACTTGTTCAGCTCTCCAACTAGTCTGAAAAAGGAAGCTTCCAGTGCTCTTCAATTATCTTTGGAAACTGAAAGCTTAACAGAAAGTGGGGGGAGGAGGCATTTTCTCTGTGCACCTTAATCTCAGGCTAACAGCCAGTCCTGAACCTCAGCACCTTATAGTCAAGAATAGAAAACATCCCCCTGCATGCATTTGCTTGGTATTTTTGGAAGATAAATGTTTTTCTTCACATGCACTCCATTTTCAGTGTTGTTTGCCCACTTGGTGGGAGAAAGGATATTAGCTGGGAAAGGCTCTAGGCTGTGTTCAGAAATACGGAGAACAGGTTGAGGAGAGAAGAAGTGCTTGTAAATATAGCTTGAAAACAGCCAGTATAGAAATTAATTCTATTATCCTGCATGCAAGCCAAGCACAAATGAACACAGTCTCATTTTTTTCCAGCTTTAATTATGCAATTAGTTCAAGGTTCACGTTTAGAAATTCAATTCTATTTGTGGGTTAAACCTGAAATCTTGATATAAATGCAGTACTGAAATGGTGGTGGGTGGTGGGTGTCAAATGCAGAACATGGTCAGAGGTTGCCCAGCTAACCAAAACATAGCCTGGAAGCTTAAGAGGAGCAACTCGGTTTCATCCAAAGAACTATTTGTTCAAGCACAGAGAGCAGCAATCCTGTGTAGACTTACTCAGAAGTAAAATTGCCTCTTTGTCCTGCTAAAACACACAGAGAGCGTAGGAGCAGCAGGAATAAATCACCACCACACACTGCAGGTCTCCATTATTTTTCCAGTACAAAGAGATTCAAACAAATGTAATGTTGTTGTGCAAAAACAACACCTGAAACTTGGCAAGGACATTAAAAAGTTACCACTTTACTTCACTGCAAAGCCACCTGTCCTAAGACCTGCCTATTCCCTGTTTTTCCTAAGTTTCTAATCAATGCCACTTGAAGGATTGGTAAAATATTAAACAATCAACAGGAACACAGGTTCCCAATGAACAGAAAAAATAAGCACGTTAAACTGAATTTCATATCTGCATTTGTCTTCTTCACTCCAGTTCCCCTTTTCATCATGCCCTCCAGCATTTACAGATGCAAACCAGGAAATCCAATCAACATGGGAATGAAATCACTATGGTAGAAGTTAGTAATGATGAAGAACAAACAGGCTAGGAGAGGATGCAGCAGTTTACTTTTCCCTGAGCCTACTTGGAAGGAGAGGAATCTGCCCCTCCTATCATCTCCTCCCTGCTGAATTAACTAAGTACAAACTACTTTTCCACTTTGAGCTCAGTTTGCAGCAATTGAAGTAAGATGAAGACAAAGAGGGAAAGTGAAGAAAGCAGAGAAAGTGGGACATTTTAAAAGTAGCAGGACATCACGATGACAGAAGCTTCATTTCCAAATCAGGACCGTTGGAAGGCATGGTCCATGTCACATGTACTCATGTACGCTCTTTTGGCAGACTGATTTAGAAGCAGAGATGAAAGCCCAAGCATGGCTCCAGCTTATGGTAACCAACTGAAATGTTGAAAAGAAATGACAAACATGTGTTGTGGATTAGCCTTCAGTGCTTTGAATATACTTAGTGTTTAAGATTTGTTTGTGTGTTCTGAAAAACCAAGACAAACATACAAAGAATGCCTGGCTGGAATGCTTCATTCAAACTTGGTTTGGCTCCTGGAAGTCACTATGGTTACCTGGCTCCTGCTTTTCTTATCTAACACAATGTTGTTCTTATTTATTTTTTTCAAGTACTTTGAGTGAGTAGGCGAAGTATTGTGTTATTTTTTAAAAAACCACTTTCTGCCTCCTTGGAGGCTCCTCAATTCCTGTTGTTCAGAGAAACTTTGAAGTTCTGCTCATGCCAGTAGGTAACTAGAGAGCTCCCAAGCACCAGCCTTGAGGCATGTGGGTGCAGAGTGTAGGTGTTAATCCTTCACAAGGCATGCTTCCTTTGTGAGTAGCTGTATCTTGAGGCTTTGATCTGCTGTCTGCTGAGAAATCCTCAGATTAGTAATTCTGTAGACTGCAGAACTCCAGAACTAATCTGTGGAGGGGGGCAGGTTGGTACTGGTTTAAATAGCCCAAACAATGAAGGGAAAGATGCCATTTCTTATTAAATGAATGGCTTATAATCTTAACTCTTTCTTGCTCAATGTTTACATCTCTCTTCCGTGAAAGTTTATAGTAAGAATAACATCAGAGGGAAATGTTAGCAAGAAAGATGAGGAAAATATTGTAAGGACTCCTTTAAAAAGTTAAAATTTTCTTATTTAAATTTGTCTGCATATAACAAAACAAAATTTAAAGCATGCTGAATCAAATGGGGATGTTTCAGTCCCTCACACTTGCATATTGTGGTCAAACTGATACAGAGTTATAGTATGGTCAATCGGCCACAATATTACCTAGACAGTTGTACATATTATCCACACATTTTGGCTGCCAGTTGTGTGTTATTTTTCCCTTTAGACAAAAAGCAATAGGAACATGAAACACTGGCTCTCTTCCAGTCAGTGTAACAGATAGGGAATAAAAATGTCCAATGTTGCCTTCCTCTTGTTGTTGGGCAAACCATGGGTATTAAAGCAAGGGTGACCTGTTCTGGTTTTCTGTAAGATCACTTTTGGGTAAAGCTGAAGTTTCTTCCATTGAGACGGTAATGGAATAATTAATGCAATTAGGAAATATTCTGCAGTATATTTTTATTTTTACTTTATCTGATTTTGTTTTTATTACCCTTCATGTTTTATGGCTTTGGATGTTTGGGTGAAACACATGATTTTGCACATCTAAAAACCTTTTTGCACATGAAGCTTTTCAAAACTCCATGACCTCTTTGGATCTCTACTTAGAATAAAGAAATATTCCCCAAATCACAAATGCAAAGTTGATTTTCCTAATGCATTGAGGTTATAAACCAAAGAACAATTAACTAACTATGAAGAAACCCCTGCTTTAGCAAACTGACATACTGGATATATGTATGAGGATAGGGGGTCTAAGAGAAGTCTTATTCACAGGGAAGCCATGAGTCAATGCTGATTCAAGGAAAGTGAACAAGATCAAGAACAAAAGGCTCCAGCGTGGCCAAGTGGTTTGAGTGCTGAACTATGACTCTGGAGACCACAGTTCAAATCCCTACTCAGTCATGGATACCCACTGAGTGACCTTAATGCAACCTCTGAACAAATGTTGCCAAGACACCCCATGATAGGTTCACCATAGAGTTGGCATACATTGGCAATGACTTGAAGTCATGCAACAACAAACTACGTACATATATTTGCAAGAAGCCTGACGGAGAGAGAGGATATAGTTTGAGAGAATCTCTATGGAGGAAAGACTCTACAATTTACACTAAATTAAGTATCTATGGACTACTAGACCCTCTGCCACTTTCCCAAATGGGAAAATGGGAATCAGGGACAGCACATGTGTTCTACTCCATCACTGATCCTCCTAAACAAATGATTGTGTTCAGTGCAGATAACCAAGAGCAGCTGCATGGTGTCAAGAGAGCACAGCCCCACTTTTCCTTCAATACAGCAAGGGCCTCCATTTAAATAACATAAAGGCAGAGTTATAATGGATTTTGGATTTTCCACTTTGGGGACAACCCCCATGAACACAATCTTTGATCATTTTAACAGTAGAGGAGCCTTTTATGTGTGAACTACATCCCTATAGAATAGCAGTGCTGCTTGTTCTTGTGAGTCTTTGGGTAATTTCCAACTTATAATGACCTTAAGGTATCAGAGTTTTCTGAGGCTGAGAATGTGAGGCTTGCCCAAGGTCAGGCAATGGGTTTCAGTAGGAGAGCAGGAAATCAAATCCTGGACTCCAGAGTTGTAGTCCAATACTCAAACCACAACACCAGGCTGGCCCTAGATAGATACTTTGGCTTGAATTCTTTTGAATTCAAGGAGGGAAACCCACTGAGTCGGTGAGATTTATGTAAGTGTTGACTCACCATCAAAGAACTGTTTCAGTGAGTGTACTCCAGTTGAGACAACCAACAGAAGTCAGACCTTTGCAATGTGCTTATGTTGTACTTGCACTCCAGGAACTGTGAAAAGAACTCAGGGAAAACATGTAACAATATAAGATATTCAGAAAAAATTAAATTAGATCTTCTCATTGCAATTGCATCAAAATTAGAGATTTTGCATTGGAAGTTCTCACAGAGGATGATCTGAACAGGAAGAGGGACATATGCTTTAGTTCTGGCCTATTGAGTTTGCCTTCTCTTTTTCATATCAGGAAACACAAATCCAAAACCGAAAAAACAGCCAGTAACAACATAGGGTAATGGTAACACCCAAAAATGCATGTAAATTTCACAGTTTAAGAACAAAGGGTTTAGTTATTTAATTGATAATAAAAGCAATAATTTAAATTACCACAATAGTATTAAGAATATATTAGTTTTCATCTTCCAGTTATCAATATTAACAAATTATTTTTAAAAACCCAATGTTCTAGGCTCTGATGTTTGTAAAGTATTTGCCTTGTCTCCAGTTGTCTCTGCAGCCCTGTCTCACTATTTCCTTGAACACAGAAAAGTGTAATGTAATTCAGAATATTTATTTGCTTCTGCAAATGTTATATTCCATTTCCTTATAATTCACTGCAGACTGAAGATGGAAAAAGTATGCATAACACTTCTATTCAAACTACGCTTTAGAATTATAGGATATCAAAAAGCATTTGGAAGTTCTCTTTACACAGAATAAGCATTTCTCTAGAGTGACACCAGATGACTTAATTTACATTACAAAGCCAAAGTCTGAATTACAGCTCCATCCATAGAACAACCAGAATGTGCTTTAGAAAAGGAGAAGCTTTCATTTAAAAAACCAGTTGTATTTTAGTTTCAAGCACTAATCAATACCTTAAACATAGACAGCAAAGTTAATCACCACCCCATGTTTGTATATATGTGTATCAACAAACAAGAGGAAGGTGCTCCTTCAGTGAGAATGACTTTTAATTTTACAGTAAAATAAATCTGGATGCAACAAAATTAATAGAGGTTCATAAAACATTGGAGAAATAATCCAGTTTGAGACTACTTTAACTGCCCTGGCTCAGTGCTAGGGAATCCTGGGAACTGTAGTTTGTTGTGGCACCAGACCTCTCTGATAGAGAAGGCTACGTTTCACAAAACTACAGTTCCCAGAATTCCGTACTATTAAGCCAGGGCAATTAAAGCAATCTCTAACTTAAATTATTTACAGTGTCTTTTCAACCTAGGTCTTCACAATCTATGACCCTCCAGCCTAAACACAAACTATCAGCCATCTATCATAGCCAGCCTGGTTTTCACAATTTTTGTCTTGTTTTTGTAGTTCCAGGCAAGATTAGTGATTGCGAGGCTTCATTCCATTATGTAATAAACCGGTTTGCAATCTGGTTTGAAATGGTTTACATGGCCCTTGTTTGCACTTGCACCAAATCCCGGAAGCGGTTTGTCGAGGGGCCCCCAGTTTGTCTTCCAGATCTGCTGAATTCCTGCATATTTTGTCCTAAATCGATTCAGCACTAGTGTAAGAGGATCCAAACCTGTTCTCTTTGATGCAATTGTAACTTGTGTACCCTAGGTGAGTGTGAAGTGGGTTTGCCCCACTTCCCAAGTTTGCCGAGGGAGGCATCTGCCCAAATGTGGCTGCGGTGGTGGCCGCGGCTGCTGCTGTCACTTCCCTGAATACAGTTCTTTCACCCAGATAAGGACTCCAGAGCGCTTGTGCCTTCCCCCCTCTGTACTCAGTTGGGGAGCCTCCCAGGTACCTCAAGGGATGGGCAGTGGTGCTACACTGATGGTCTGGAGCAGGGACAGCTTCCCTCTCCCAGAGAAGCCTGGTGGTCCCCCTATGACGAGCCGCTGTTGTTGCTGCCTTCTGTGGCTGTCTGTCTTGCCCTCGCCATGGAGGAGGAAAGAGAGATCAGGTGCAGGGCAGAAACCTCCACCGCTGCGACTTCTTGCTGCTCCCTTGGCATATTGCCTGGACTGGGAGCATCAGGCTTGACAGAGGGGAAAAAAGCCATGGAAGAGGGCTTTGATGGGCACAAATATAGTGTGAATGATGCTCCACTGTTGCACCAATCCATGGATTTGGGTCACAAACCAAATTATTTTAAATGGAATGAGGCCTAGGTTTGCTGATTCCCTGCCAGACATTTTTATGTGTTAAGATCAGAAGTTAGGGAGGCCTGAAGTTATCTTAAGCAAATTTGTAGGGTCTGGCCTATGTAGTGTTGATAGCTCAGCAGCATCACATTCTCTGAAATCTCAGTTCCAAAATGTAAGACAATGGGGAAGAGCTTTGTTATGACACAGGCATTCCTTGTGGTGTCAGAGAGGCAGAGAAAAAAGAGTTGTAAGGAGGGCTGGAATTGCCACTTGGACAGTTGAATATGGAAATAGTGACAAGAAAAACCTGGGGAAACCCAGTCAACTAAGTAATATGGTAACCCAAAGCCTAGCGCTAGCACTCTGCTTCCTGCCTTGCTGCCAATGACATGATGGGCCCAAATGTACAAACTCATCAAATATCTTGATAGTCTCTTCCTTTTATTTCTTGGTGCTTTTGATGCACCAACAGTAAGCAAACACAACCCATGCATGCAAACACTGTTGCACTGAACCAGTGAATCTCAACACTAGTAGGAGAGAGGAAATGGCACCAGATATTAGTCACTTCTCTTAATAATAACAGACTTTCTCCTCTTCCAGTGCCATGCACCTGATCTTTGTTTCCCTGATTTGAGGCATGAAGAGGCAGAACAATTTCTGAAATTTCAGATGGTGTCCTGAGGCCTAACAAACCTAGCTCAGCTGCCACAGTGAAATAATATTGAAAACAGATAACATTGTTTCATATGCTAGGTGCCAATGTTTACATTGCATAAAATCACTTTCACTTTGAGAAATATTGCTAGCCCTCCAGAAATCATAGAATCATAGAGTTGGAAGAGATCTCACTGGAAATCCAGTCCAAGCCCATGACATGCAGGAATACACAATCAGAATATCCCAGACAGATGTCCATCTAGCCTCTGTTTAAAACCTCCAAAGAAGGAGACTCCACCACTCTCCAAGGTAGTGTGTTCCACTGTCAAACAGCTCTTGTTGCCAGGAGGTTCCTCCTAATGTTGATGTGGAATCTCTTTTTCTGTAGTTTGAATCTGTTGTTCCATGTCTTATACTCTGGGCCAGGAGAAAACAAGCTTGCTCTATCCTCAACATTACATCCCTTCATATATTTAAACAGGGCTATCATATCATCTCTTAATCTTCTCTTCTCCAGACTAAACATACCCAGCTTCCTAAGTCTCTCCTCATAGGGCATGGTTTCCAGACTTTTTCACCATTTTGGTCACCCTCCTCTGGACATGCTCCAGCTTATCAACATCCTTTTTGAATTGTGGTGCCCAGAATTGGGTGTAGTATTCCAGATGAGGCCTGACCAAAGCAAAATAGAGTGGCACTGTTACTTCTCTTGCTCTAAATTCTATACTTCTGTTGATGCAAACTAGGAATCTCATTGGCTTTTTTAGCTACTGCATCATACTGTTGACTCGTGTTCAACTTGTGGTGTACTAGGACTTCTTCATCCCTTTCACATGTACTGTTGTCAAGCCAAGTGCCCCACATCTGTGCATTTCATGTTTTTGTCCTAAGTGTAGTACCTTACATTTCTCTAGGTTGAAATTTATTTAGTTAGTTTTGGCCCAGCTTTCTAATCTATTAAGGTCATTTTGAATTTTGATCCTGTCCTCTGGGGTATTAGCTCTTCTTCCTTACTTGGTGTCATCTGCAAATTTGAAAAGCATGCCCTTTATTCCTTCATTGAGGTAATTGATAAAGATGTTGAATAGCACTGGGCCCAGGACAGAACCTTGTGGCACTCCACTGGTCACTTCCCTCCAGGATGGAGAGAAGACATTGGTGATCACCCTTTGGGTTCAGTTAGCCAAGCAATTGATATAGATAATTTCTTTACTTAATAGAAATGCCAACATGACATAGAGCCACTAAGTCTATTCACTATAATTACACATAAGTGGCATCCTGGACCCTTTATGTTCTTTCTATCCCTTGGGGAAGCTCCGTCCATGGCTATTGCTCCTCTGAGACTCAGTTGCATATCTCCACCTGCTGCATTGCTACTGTGTTCACCAGCTTTCTGACATTTGTATGCAGGTGGATTTTAATTACAGTTGAGATCCTGAAGTGGAAGATGTAGTTACATATACATCACCCAATGGACAGGTGAGGGATGACATATCGAGTCCTTTCCTTGTAACTGGGCACACTATGGCAGGTAGCTGAAGGGAAAAATCATCACTCAACCTCCCCCTGCTCTCTGGCAACTTGGAAATAGCTGGGGGAGGGAGCTTAAAAGGTAGGTTTTGGAGTGACTTTTGGTTGTTGTGATGATGGAATGACTGTAAGAGTGAATTCTGATGTTATAAATCAGATGTATCCCTTTGTAACTGATGAATAGGATGCCAGTTTACCTTTTTTCTGCTCTGTACTGTTGTTGTCTACAGAACATGTATATTTTCTGTCTTCCTCTGCACCAGAAGAGTATTCATGTTTATATTCAATAAAATCTTAGTCCTATATTAAGCAGAATGCTTCAGTCATGTCGGAGAAGGCAAAGCCCATCAATGCCACTTGTGGTAATGTCCATTCAAATTATGTGGAATAGTTGTATCTGATAACAACTATTCTCTCTTCTCTCAAAAAAGGAGTCAAGGAATCTAGCAATCCATTAGGTGAAAACAACATAAAGAAGTCTTGCTTTCAAGCCCTACAAATAGTTTAATGATTAGTACATAATTATACCTTATGCTTAACAGGTTCATAATACAGAATGAAGGAAGCAGAGCTGGAGAGAGACTGCTATATTATCTAACTAGCCAGTTTCTATATTACCAGTTAGGTTAACGTATATGAATGGCAGGAATACAAGTCTTCATTTCTTTTGTTCTTCTGAGCAAACAGTGAAGAATTCTTGCTGTAAGCGATTATTAAAGATTATTGCATAATTTTCAATTACTTTTCACATTTTGAGAGTTTTTTGGTTAAATTCTTGCCAAGTTCTTTTTCTCTTCATTTCATACTGACCTTACATGTGCAATGACATTGTGTTTCATATAAAGTGGCTAGTGATTTTTGTGGGGAAATATTGATAAATTACAGTTAATAATTCTTTAACATGTAGTTAATTATTATTTGTGAATTATCCATAAAAAGGCCCATAATCTGATGTGCTTTGCACTGGTTCACTCCCTTCCCCCCACAGATCTTATTTCAGCAATAGACAACAAGAAATATGTAGATATTTTTGCATCCCTAGGAAGGGTTCCCTGCATGAGCAATGTAACATAAGAGAGCAGTACTGCAGGAAAAGAGATTCCACCTCAACATTAGGAGGAACTTCCTGACAGTAAGGCTGTTCGACAGTGGAACAACTCCCTCGGAGGTAGTGGAGTCTCCTTCCTTGGAGGTCTTCAAGCAGAGGCTGGATGGCCATCTGTGTTGGGATGCTTTGATTGGATTTCCTGCATGGCGGGGGTTGGCTGGATGGCCCTTGTGGTCTCTTCCAACTCTATGATTCTATGATTCTAAGAGCCAGATTTAGCTCGTATGAGCTGGGTGCACTGCAAAATCAGGACTCATTGCCCATGAAGAATTCTTCTGTGTCAATCTTTCATCAGTTAGGACAAAATAAGGTATGAAACAGTTGCAACTTTACCTAAAGAAAAGACTGTACCAGGATAGCTAGCTTATTGTTGTGATTTATGGGAAGTCTTTTATTATCAAATGGAGCTTTTGCTGCTATTTTTGCCACTGAACTACCAATTTGCAGGACTCTCTGCCTTAATAAAACTGTCTTAAAATGTCATTCTCCAGCAAACTAGGAGGAGTACAGTAGTAACTTTCAGAATTCTTCTGAAGACAAAGACTAATAATTTAAAATCCCTTGTTGCAAAAAAGAGAGAATTTCTTCATCGGGCATATTTAGCATATTGTGGTTTGATATGTTCACAAGGCAGAAGCAGCCAAATAATACATTTTTAAAGCCACTCTGTTTTTCATCTGAATAATTTCATCCTTTCATAGGAAATGTCAAGAGAGCGGTATAAAATAGCAAAACCCTTCACCAGATGGAAAAAGATTCCTGTTTCTAACAATAGGCCAGATTGCATAAGCCATTTGCAGGGACCAGAGAGTCATGGTAAAATGGTATATAGTCATAAAAGCAGTGCTGCCACCCCTGATAGTAGATATCAATATAAACTTCACTGTCTTTTCAAGATGCACAAATTGTCCTTGAAGTTCATTGGATAATGGATGTATGTAAGCTCAGTCATACACTAAGCTAGCTAAAAGTATTCATTACATGAGAGAGAAGCATGTACAGGTGCTTGTACAAATTTAAGGTGATATGTGGAGCTTCACACACGTGCCGCGCGCACACACACACACACATATATAGGTCTAATTTCCACATATTGATATATTCCTGTAACCAATGCACATGAGTAACCACTAACTAAAAGATTAGTTGTGTGTGTGTGTGTGTGTTTATTTCTCTCAGATGATCTTAGAAGGATAGTTGTTCAATTTACAGACAAATACATTATAAACAATATTCATTTCAGTGACCAACCATCAACTTAAGTCTAGTTCTGCCCCACTGTAATTTATTCTTTGGATGAAATAAAATGTGTAATTGCAATATGCCATTCTAGTGCTAAAAATGTCTATAATAAAGTTCAGTCTGAAATATTATGAGAAGTATCTTTGAAATCATTAATTGCATGCTCCCTGAAGTCATATGCTCTTCTCAAAAGTACAATTATCATAGTTAATCCTCCTTTTGTCTTCTCAGTAAATTACACTCCTGCAGACAGAATGTCCAGCAATGTCAAAGTTGTCGGATCACTCACATGGAGGGACTTTTATCTGTATTGTTCAGATTTTCAGTGAACTCGCAAAGGCAATATATCCAAACTTTATATCTTGAGCTGTAGTCAAGATGAGTAAATCATGATATGGAGGGATTGTGTTCCCAACGGACTGAAATATGATATTACATTTCACCCTATCTTCAGTTATGAATAACTGAAGAACAGAGTGATGAACAATGGAGAAGATGTAGTGAAAATTTTGTTCTCATTTGATTTTTACTTTGGTCTCTAAAATGATCAGTAGTTTTGGATTGGCTTTCATATGCTGGTCCAGTAATTGTTGTTAAGTATATTTTCATACTGTCATTCATACAAAAATACCAACATAAGGTGATATGAATTGGGATATAAACTAGTAGTCCATATAGTAGAACCAAGCTAAAAGTTTAATCCAAAATAAAATAAAGCAACAAATAAAAGATAGGACATTCAAGGCTCCAAAAGCTGTTAAGAGTCATTACCCAGGCAAATCAAATCAGGGTAGACTTTTGTGCACAAATTAAAAGAGGTATGATGCTAAACAAAGGTAACCTGGGAATCAAGATGTAAAGTTTGAGTGTGAGCACAGAAAAGAAACATTCCCCAGTAGTCATGTCCTACTTTTATAAGTGGGTGCATGTAGCGAAGCCCCTAGCCTTCCTACATTCAACAGAATGAAAGTGTGAGCTGGGATATGGAGTAGTCATTTCGGATAGAGTGATAGAGTTAGATGGGGCCTCACAGGCCAACGAGTGCAGCCCTAAAGTTCAGTGCAGGATCTCCAGTTAAAGCATCCCCAGCAGATTTCTGTCGTCTAGCCTCTTTTTCAAGGCATCCAGCAAAGGAGACTCCATTACCTCTGTAGGCAGTTGCTTCATTGTCAAACCTTTCTTATTGTCAAGAAGTTCTTTTCAATGTTCAGTTGAAATCTAGTATCCTCTAACTTACAATCATTTGACCTGGTTTTACCCTGGGAGGCAGCAGAGAACAAGGCCTGTTCCCTTCTTCTCTGTGGCTGCCCTTGAGGTATTTAAAAACTGTAGTCATATCACCCTTCAGTTTTCTCTTCACCAAGCTGAACAGGGCCAGCTCTTTCAACCTTTCATCACATGTTTTGTTCTCCATAAACTTTATCATTCTTGTTGCTCTTCTTTGAATCTACGGCACAGCACAGAAGACCCCAAAGGGCAGTCTGCTGGTGCCTAGTTTCCCACTGGCAGGAAGCCGCAGCGGACAAAGAACCCATAAAAAGCAGGCTCTTTCTATACTGCAGTTGTGGTGTAACCAGTGCGCCACTGGCATACTGGTTACGGAAGCACCATGCGGTGCCATAAGGATGCTGCGCGGCACTTGTGCAACAATGGCGGTGCAGTGTAAGCAGGGTACCACTATTATTACGCCCTTGTCACATGCAAGGGTTGTGGGACGTGTGAGTGTTCCACCCCCAGGCAACCCTAGCACATGATGCGGGCATCATGTAAGGCCGGTATGTACTGGGCCTACTTAACTTGTCTATATACTTTTTAAAACAAGACACCCAGAACTAAACACTTTACTTCAGATGAAGCCTGACCAGCAGAGAATATAGTGGGACTATCACTCCCCTTAACTTGGACACTATGGCGGGATACAGACTGCCCAAAGCGGGCGGTCTCCCGCCGCCCTAGTTTGCTCCATGGGGAAGCCACAGCCTCCAGACCGTGGGGCTTCCCCACAGAGCAAAAGAACCCTTAAAATCAGGTTCTTCATGCGCCGCCAATGTGATGCCGCAATGCACCAATGGTGCACTTGTGACATCACAATGGTGCCGGAACGTGCAGACGCTAAGCGTCTGTCATGTCAAAATGGCGGCACCCATGTGTACTGGATGCCACCATTTTGATGTACAGATTATGTACTAGGGTTGTGGGGCGTATATAAGCAGCGCCCCAAGGCAACCCTAGTACGTATGCAGGCTGGCGCTTTCGCCGGTCTGTACAGCACCAAAAGTAATATTAATGAAGGCTAAAGTGGCATTTACCTTCTTTACTGCAGCATCTCATTAGATTTATCTTCAACCTATGATCATCAACAAATTTAAGATTCTTTTCACTACTGAGCCATGTATCTCCCATTGTATCACCTGTGAATTTGGTTTTTGTGGCCTACATGTGGGATTTTGCATTTGGCTCTATTACATTTCATTTTATTCATGTCTGCCCAACTTTCTAGGTTTTTTTAAGGTCCTTTTGAATTTTGTTCCTATCTTCCAATGTTCCTATCTAACTTTTGCATCTCGCCTGTTCTCCAAGATTTCTCAAAAATGATGATAAGTAGTTCAGAGAGTGCACCAGCAAGTTCCTTCTGTACTCTGAGATACAGTTCATCTGACCCTGCAGATCTGAACTAGTTTAGGTTTGCTAGGTGATTCTTGACTAACTCACCACCAATCTTGTTTTTGCAATCCAGATCTCTTTCCAAGTCCTCTTTTAGAGGGCAATTACCTCTATACCCCTGAACAATGAGTGCCCAATCGACACTACATTCCTTTTCTTGTTGTTGCAGTTGGTAGTCACCTTGATTCTTTCCATGGCTTGTGATACACTTTGTTCTTGGTTCTTGACTGAGCATCCTGAAGATGCATAAGCAATTGCTTAATCTGACAAATTCTTAATCCCTTCTATATGGTCTGCTGCTGACAATTACTTTACTCCAGGGTGTTTCCTCATTATTATAGGCTTCTTCATTTTCCTTGGCAATTTCTTCTTCTTGTTCTGTATGACCAATTCTCTCTGTGCTCTGTCCAGGAAGTCCTTATGTTTTCTGCACCACCAACTCAGCACCACCGCAAAAACCTTTCTTCACCTATTCCAAGCTCATGCTTCAACCCAAGCCTGGAGATATCTGAACTGATCTAAATGTGACATGAATCTATCATGTCTAGTGTTTTTCTGGCTCTGTCTTTTTCCCTTTCATCCAGTGACAATTAAGCAAGACATGACAATAACCTCCCTTCACCACCTCATATATGAACATACAGTGTGCCTGCACCGCATGCGGGCGCAGTTTATGTAACTTCCAGGTTACGCGGAAGCCGAGCAATGATAAAAGCAATGGCACACGTGCCCGCAGCACACATGCTGCCCCAAGCCGTGAGCACATACCCCATTGTTTCCAATGGATTTCTGCATAAGGGGAGGGTCCATTGTATATTTATCATATGTCATATGAACATATATTTATATTAATTTATTTATGTCCCAGCTTGTCTGACATACAGAAGTGTTAGAACAAGAAAAAGCTAAACCCCCGATAATAAAAAGTTAAAACACAATAAACAAGTGATTATAATAAAATTCCACTAAAATAAAAGTGTAAAATCATGACAATAAAGTTAAAAATACAGGACACTCCCCCATAAAATTATTCCTTGCAACCAATTAATCAATACGTGCCTGTTTAAATGGAAAGGCCTTTGCCAACCAGCAAAAGTAGAGCAGACAGAGGGCTAGGCTAACCTCTTGTGCCTGGGAGCAGCCACTGAGAAGGCTCTCTTCCATGTCCTCTCCAGATATGCTTGTGATTCTGGTGAGACAGAGAAAACCTCTTCCAAGGATCTTAAGACATAGGTAGGCTATTTTTGTCTTTGGTTATTAAGGAAATTGGGATCTTCATATTGGTTCTCCTACCTTGGACCAATAATTGGTGTTAAACACCAATTATTATTTTCCCCATTGTTCAGATCCTCCCTCTTAAAAAAAATAATCAGCCATAGAATAAAGAAATGCAAACAGTAAAACCAACAGAATACAAAGCAGAAGGTCACACTGTAGAAGTTATGTCTTACCAATGAGATGATCAAATATGTCAGTAAGGAGCACTGCTGGACAAAAATTAGTGGGGGGAGAAAGCAAAAAACAGAATGCGAGAAATAGAAAGAGAAGAAAGGAAACAAGTTTGGGACACAACTAATAGGGCAGGGTGTATCCTTTTTTTTGGGGGGGGGTCATTTATGTTGAGTATTTGCATATAGCTGGGCTAATAGTTTGAAGAAGAGAACAATTTGTAGTCCACTCAATTATGTTTCATTTACGGAGGGCTATATTTGTAGTAACACACATGCATAAATTCATGGAAAATATAAATGGTTTGGTATTAAAATTAATGAACACAGTAAGAAGCCTGGAGTTTAAACATCAAGTATGCATTACCCTTTCTGAGTTGTGGAGGTGTCTTCTTTACTAGAACCATAAGTTAACAGTGAGTGATTACTTTCTTTTTATAATAACTGTGTCTGTCTTCCTAAAAAGAAAAACACTACACTATAAAAACGTCACTGTTACAAAGTTACCTGCACAGAATTTATCCTAACAGCAGTCATCACTATAGCCTTTCAGTCCTAACTTTCCAAAATACATGTAGTCTGAATACACTATTGTGTGTTTCAAGTAGAGATGGTTCTTTAAGTTTTTTTGGCGCAGTTGGCATAGCATGCTGGAACGAGAACGCACGATTAGAATACAATCCATGTTCTCCCTTCAAATTCCTTTGATGCTCCTTTGGAGTGGCTGGTAGAAGGGAAAGGAAGAGAAGAACAGGGAATCCTGCAGGGGGGCTTTTAAGCCAGAGCTAAACTTGGACATCTGTTAGAATCCCAGGCTGTTTTGGTAGGAATTTAATTTCATACAAAGCAGCAAGATATAAGGTTTGTCAGATGAGTTGTAACTAAAACTTCAATAGCGCACACATTTTAATTTTCTGAGATAATTGCATGTGCTGCATGACAAAATATTAGAAAATTCCACCTGTAGGCAAAGCCACTAATTACCCAGATTAAACACTGGAAATAAGTAATTTTCCCTTTCCTGATACCACTCTCTATCTTGTATTTCCAGCCCTAACTTTGGAGAGTGTCACTCAGGGTTTTTTGTTTGTTTTGTTTTGTTTTTTGCATCTAAATAATTTAAAGTGTGAAGCAAGGAGGTTGAAGTGCTTCAGAAAATAGAATAAATGCTGCCCCATTGACAAAAAACCTACAACAACCCACCACTGGGATGGCATGCTACCTAAAGTCCCCAAGCACACCACTGGAAAAGGTCCACTGGCACAGATGCTCCACCAGCAGGTTAACTGAACAAAGAAATTCCAAAGTCTGTGCTGGCCTTAAATGGGACAAATTTGAGAAAAAACCTCAAGAATCTACATGACTTACTAGCTAATGTTTCAAATACTGTACCTTCTGCTACAAAAGACCTCACTGTTGTTATGGTCTCAAGAAATATCTAGAAGTAGACTACGTCCCTGCTGGGGTTCCATTCAAGGGTTTTAGGTCTGTGTTTCCCTCTCCGGGTTCTGCATTCTGGGCTCATGTTGCTGACATTACCCCCTCTCCTAAACCCTCTCCTAAACCCACTGTGGGAGTGGGGGTACAGCAGGAAGGAGGGAGTGGCAATGGCAGCCAAACTCCAGGTACCTCCCCTCCCCTCCACACCGCATAACACCAACCACAATACCATCACTGCTAGAGTTCATAGAGAACTCCTGGCTGCACAGCCAGACCACTCCTGGGGGCAGTGTCTTCCATTTAGGGTCTGGTATAGCTACTTGGGTGAATACTAGACAAGACCCAAAGTGGCGGGCACCATCACTGAGCAGGAGTGGTACTGACGCCTCCAAACAGCCCATTCAGAGTCTGGCATGGTTGCTTGGGTAAACTGCCAGACCTGAAATGGAAGGCACCATCTCCCAGTTGAGGCCTCCAGATGGTCTGTTCAGGATCTTGTATGGCTGCTAGATGAGTGAGAAAGGACGGTGACATCTTTTCTCACTCACCCAGAAGCTGTGCTAGTCCTACTAGGTTTACCACCCCATTGGGTGTACAGCCCCTTCTGGAGTATCACTCAGAGAGGTCCTTACCCCCCACATCTTCTGAATGATACAACTGGATTTTACCTCCCCCCTTCTTTTCTTCTCTAAGAGACTCCAACCACAGTGTTATCTCCAATCAAACTATTAAACCATTCCTTTTCTTCCCCCCTCAGCTGCCTATCTCAATGCTAAGAGGTCTATGACAGAGTAATTCGACAGATAGGACAGGCCCTTTTGGCTCTGCTATCCACCACTAAATAAATCATTATTTTCTAAATATGATACATTTTACCAGGAAATTACTAGGACTGCCACAGTCACTGTCATAGTAAGAGTACAGTAACAAATGCATGGATACGCACGTGCGCATGCGCGCGCACACACACACACACACACAGCCATACAAGCCTAAAGAAGAAATATGCAAAGCCAGATTTTTTCCTAAAATAGATTTCACTGCAAATGGCAGAAACTGATTATCGATATCCCATCCACCCAATTAATTCAAATAATAATTTTGCAACTCATGTGAACATTCTGATTTGAGCTGCCTATTTTTTTTTTCATGATTGAATGATACTAATAACATCTCTCCCCTGTTTTCTTTTCTTTTCTTTCTCTTTTTTGGTCTTCCAAGGCTATTCTGTCCAAAGCCTTATTGTCAAGGATTTTATTCTAATTTCCCACAGCTGAAAAAAAAATTCTAGTGCTCTAGAGAATGAAACAATAGACTGGGTTTAGGTTTCAAATCAGGAAGAAACATTTGAATATGGGTAAAGGGGAACATTGGGATGTAATTAGACACAGAGCTTATTGTTAGTAGTTGGAAGACAACAATGCTGTTATCACAAGACCACAGTTCTATTTTAACACCATACTTTCTAGCAGATTATTATTATTATTATCATTTGCATAATGCTTAAAATCAACTTGCTATTTTTAGTGCCATAACTCTGGAAAGGTGGGCTCAGAGCTTCCATCATCATCTCTGCCCCAAGTAGGGATCCGTCCAATTAAAAAGATTGTATGTACAGCCCTGTGTAAATTTACAGCGCTTTATAAATAAAGGTTAATAATAATAATAATAAGTAGCACACTATGATCCTTATTAATCCACCTGTCAGAGTTTCCTTTCCCAGATGTATGAGAGTAACAAGCTAAGCTATGTGCTAATGCAGCATTACCCCCTTACTTAGAAAGTCCATTATTAGATCCCATACCTGACTTCTATTTATTGATTATTTTCTTTATTTTTATTTTTTCCCCACATAAAATCCAAGCTGTGAGTCTAATGGTGTTCTCTTGAAAGCCTTCTAGAAGTTCTAACGACATTATTTCCCATAGAGGGTTCACTGACATGAGCTAGATCTAGCATGCCTAATACTAGATTTATTTTTGTGCAAGCCATTTTCATATATGCTATGAGAGAAAGAGAGAGAGAGAGAGAGAGAGAGAGAGAGAGAGAGAGAGAGATGTATTCATTACCAAAACTCTTCACACATTTTCCTATGTGTCTCCTCTGAATAAATGCCTGGAGGAGGTAATGCACTGGATGACTAAAAACAAATTGAAGATGAATCCAGACAAGATGGAGGTGTTTACTGTCAAGGATTCTAACTTGGGGTTGGAGATGTATCAACCAGTCCTGGATGGGTTTACACTTCCCCTGAAATACTATGTTTGCATCTTGGGAGTGCTTCTGGATCTGTCACTCCAAATGTCCAGATAGAAGGTCAGAGAACTTATTATCAACTTTGGCTGTTACACCAGCTGCATGCTTTCCTGGAGGTAATCTCAAGGCTAGACTTCTGCAGTGCACTGTACCAGGGACGTAGCCAAGGGGGGGGATCTTGGAGTCCGGACCCCCCCCCTTTCCATCAGAAAAATGAATGGAGTGTGCTGCTGCGCCACTGTACCCAAGCCCCATTATAATGGTGGCACTTAGTCTGGACCCCCCCCCTTCCTAAAATCCTGGCTACGCCCCTGGCTGTACCTTGGGGGACACCTGTACCAAGTTCAGAAACTTCATTTAGTTCAAAACATGGCAGCCAGATTGGTTGTTGGTACATCTGAGAGTGACAATATTACACCAATACAAAAATCATTCCACTGGCTGCCAATTAGTGTCTAGGTAAAGTACAATGAGTTGATTATTACTTTTAAAGCCATACATGGTTTGGGTCCAGGTTACCTACAGGATCATTTTCTGCCATTATAATCTGCCCCATATGCTCAGTACCTCTGGGAGACATCAGTTTCAGTTAGTCAAAACTAGGCTGATTGAAAGCCAGAGGACATTTGCTGGGGGTACACCCAGATAAGAGGATGACCCACCAGAAGAGATTTGTCAACTCAAGATGCTGTCTGAGTTTAAATCAGCAGTCTCTTCCAGCAGGCCTATCCATATTATTTTTAGATTATATCTTTAATGGTGGATTATATATGTGTGTGTGTGTGTGTGTGTGTGTGTTTTATATGCTCTTTTAATTGATGATACATTATTGATTGTTCTTCTCCACTTCAATCTTTGTTGTTATTGTGGAAAGGTATGGTTGAACCCTGATAGGAAAACAAAGCAGCTCCAGTAATGACAATCACAACACGACTTGTGTAAATGGAAAAGTGGCTTGGGCCCCATATATGCAGGCCAAAATAAAGCTGATTCAGGTCACTTTTGAGGTATGCTGTTTAAATGATGCATGTGTCCTAAGAGTCTGGAAGCCATGCCAAAGCCATGCTCCAGTCCAAGAAACAGAAAATGAATAACTGGGCCTACCATCCTTATTCACCCTTGCATCATGATTTAATAAGACTACTGTAATTCAGCACTACATTCCAAACTTTCTTTGTTACTGCTTTCTGGAAATAGGCTGAAGATGACCAAGGCACATCTTTCCCAGGGGCATAGTTTATCATGTAAAAAGGCTTATTAGCCATAGCATTTCCAGTTTTTCCCTCATCACATTTTGAGAGCCTTTTATGCAGAAATTATCCCTTTTTGGTGGAGAATTCAGAAGAACCTAAATAGCCTTCTCATCTA
The DNA here is from genome assembly GCF_019175285.1 of Sceloporus undulatus. Taxonomy (NCBI): domain Eukaryota; kingdom Metazoa; phylum Chordata; class Lepidosauria; order Squamata; family Phrynosomatidae; genus Sceloporus; species Sceloporus undulatus. Next base: position 130,015,246 of record NC_056524.1, on the reverse strand, counting down.
TCACCTAGAATTAAAGCTGAGTCTTTTTGCTTCAGAGAGCCACAGTAATTTGGGCAGCACCAGATATCACTAGGAAGTTGAGTTCCTCTTGAACTTCTGCTGAGACACTTACTCTTCAGAATCTGTCTGGTGGAGCAGATCATGCTGACAGTGCTAATATGCACCACATCATTGATTTCAGATACAACTTCAGAGAAACCTAATTTTAACAAATGATTTCTAGGGCTGAGAAAATAAAATGCTATGCTTAGCAACGATACCTTGTACCTCCCTATCCTCATTCTATTGCCCCTTCAGTACACTTCTATTGACAGATCAATCACAGCCTCATTTATCATAAATGCTACAGGTAGAGAACTCTCTATGCCTTTTAAGCCCAATTTGAAAAGACCCTCCATAGAAGGATACAATTGGACTCAGAGAGCAAGAAGAACAGAAAAAGAAAAAAGTGACAAGCAGCATTTTGCTTTTATCATGAGCAGAGTCTTCATGGAATTTCAGGCAAATGAAATAAGTATAAAAATTCTTGAAAAAATCATCCTGATTTCCTAACTTCTTCTTTAAGAAATGGCACACATTTTTACAAGGCATTTGTGACCAATTAAATTGTGGATTAACCCTTGAAAAAAAAATCTGAAGAACACAATGACTGTAATCACTTTGTTAATGTGGTCTGTGCCTGAAAATTCATTTCACCGTGGAGTCCCGTGTCTCCTAATGTACTCTATTTCATGACCTACACTGCCCACACAAACCTCCCTGTCCTTCATTTGAATTCCTTATTTTAATCGGATGGGCAATGCACTGAGTTGAATTGTTAATTGTTGTTTCATAAGCTACCACAGCTGTAACATGATGATAACTTTCTAATCACTTCTTATAAAATTTTAATAGATAATATAATTGCTGGCATTATTCCACAATAATTCTGATGTAAACAGGGATATGTGAGCAATAGACATGCATGACTGGCAGCAACTAGATTATGTAGCAATCCGCTCTTGACCTTTATGAGTTACAGTCAATTCCAAGTGGAACCTACACCTACAGGAAATGTCAGCTTTGCAAACAATGTTCAGTATCTTAGTTGAGATTTCAGAAGGGTCTGAAACGTTTTAGAGGTATCTTGAAAAATGCTGCATAAATTTTCTCCTATTACGAGAAGAAAATAAAGCACACTGTGAGGTTTCTTTATTTAGCTCTCATAAAATTCATTGGATATATGCCATGTGGGTCTTCCCAAAAATCTGTTCCAGAAGCAGAAGTAGAAACAGAAAGAAATCTTTCTGAGAGCTTTAGGAATTAAGAAATCCAGAATATCATCTGCCTCCAAAGACTTTAACTGCTAATGCTGAATGCTTTGGAATCCTGGTATCTATAGTTTTGTGAGATATTTAGCCTTTTCTGTCAGAGAGCTCTGATGCCAGAACTAACTGAGTAATTCTAGTCATATAATGGTTTGTAGAAGCAATTCATGAGGTCTGGTTTCAAGATTGATCTAGCTCTCCCATATTTCAGTTTCATAGTCCGACAGTGGGGATTTACATTGGTCTGAACTGGTCACATTCTTGTGCCATTCAAAGTCATTCATGGTGATCTGGCAAGCATCCCAGCAACAGCTCTCAACATGATCCTTGTATAGTTGGAGATGCTGGGGAGGCACATATGGAAGTGAGCCCTTATTCCTGGATGCATAGACTGAACTTAATGGAGTATGAATAGGAGCATGTCCAATTAGATCTTGCAAGTAAAGTTTCACTTGCAGTAACTGGGCATTTGTCATGGCAAATGACAGGACAGATGGGTTACCTCTTTCTTCCAAGGATTATGACATTTATCTCAGGAACCTGCACCATGTTTGTGTCACCTCTTGCATCAGTGGGCAAACTGAGGTCAGACAATTGCCCAGCTCTGTTTTGGGATGGAGGATGAGCATTTGAGTAGTCTTTGCTTTCTTGATCACCATTCTCAAGCCCTGAATGGCTTGAGGGGAAAATGTAGGATCATTCCTTGCCTGAGATGGGAATTGTCTTTGGAGAGTACTGCCTGGGGAGCTCACCTGGGATTGTCCATTTCCCTCCATGGGGATAAGCAATGATGAGTTGAGGTACTAGCATTCCCCATCCAGAGCCATGAAATCCAATCCCATGGGTTTGGCTTAATGGGCTTTCCCAAATATAGTGCCTGCAAGTCTCATTTCCTGCTGTGTTGTAGATTTCTTTTCATAATAAAATTGTAGACTTTTATCGCATCATACCTGAGTCCACCATTGTCTTTCAAGGTAAGAGGGCAACGACAGCCTGAAAAATAAAATAGTGGGTTAAATCTAAGCCTGTTCATCTCATACATTTCTAGCTGTCCCATTTTTTAAATGACCACAGGGTGAGAGTTAGTGCAGGTAGGAGTTATAGCTGTTATTTCTTCTTTTCCTGAGTTTGTTTACTTATGATTCATATTTGATTTTTCTCCCCAAATTGGGATGAAATTAGACTCGACAAGATTAAAAAGACAGAGGTAAGAAAAGCCGAAGTATAAATATTAAAACAAAACAATAATAAAATATGAAATGATTTAAAATTTAATTTGAGTCTAAAATAATCTAAAAGCATATCAATTAGAAGTACAGAACCCTCCCTGTTAAAAGCCCAGCAGCCAATTGCCAAAGGTCCATATGAACAAAAAGGTGTTTTCCTTAAAGTCACAATATATTTTGTATGTTGTTCCTTTAATCCACCTGGAAATCCTGCCTTTTAAAAAACAAAATGTGAATAAATAAGTCCTTTTTAAATATTCAGTGAAGCCTCAGATGCATTTCAAAGACCATTTCTCAAAGACATCCCTAAAAACACCCTTTCCTTGGCCTTGCCTATTGTGCCCTTGGCCTAACCAGAAAAAGAGGGGAAATATGGAGTGGTGGCAGTAAAAATACTGTAGGATTCCCTGAATATGATTAGCTATGTACTGATACTGGAAAATCTCTGAAGTCATAGGTAGATTGTACATATGAGAGATTTGATTGTAGGCTTTCAAGATCTTTACATTTAAATTGTAGGACTCTTGCTAGCTTTGGTTAAGGTATATAATTTTCCATGTTTCTGACCTAATTCTGCTGCTGCATTTACTGTGGCTGAGATGCCAGAAAACTTATTTAGTACCTCAAAACATTTCCCCTTTCAAATGCCTAATTTATTTCTGCCAGCCTATTTTTAGATTATCTTTTAAAAACTGGAAATTCTGTTTAAACCCCATCATTCCAGTTCATCACATACATTTACCTGCTATAAGAATATTATGTATGTATTTATTTAGTTGGAGTATTTTTAATCTCAGGCTCTCAGAGTGGCTTACAATTTTATTTATTTTTAATTAGACAGTTCCCTGCCTTCAGGCTTACAATCTAAAAGGTCACGACACAAAAGGAGAAGGGAATAGTAGTGGGGAAAGGATCAAGTTCATTGGTTCTTCTCTTCCTCTGGGGCCATGGCCATGATAGATGGGCTGGAGGGAGGGCTCTTTATCTCACTTTGGGCTAGGCTCAATGGAGCTGGCCTGCCTTTTTCTCCCTCTAAGTTGAGATGATGATGGATGGGCTGGAGAGAGGGTCCTTCATTTTACTTGGGCTAGGCCCAAGAATCAGGGTTTATGTATTACTTGAGCTTCTGTAAGTAACTGTGGTATTGTTCCTTTGGGATTCATGATGATTTCCCTTTTTTGCACATGCAAGAACATTAGGCCTTCTTGCATCTGTTGGCATATAATCTATATCATCCTGTCATGTGCATTTTATGCTGTTCTTATCAGTCATACCTAGCATGCTATACCAGGATCTTCTGACAGGGATCTCAGGATACCTAAGACAGCAACAAAGTTGTGCCAATACATCCTGTATTAATATTTGTCTTCTAGTCTAGTCATGTCAGATTCAAGAGTGAGTTCTGGAATCAAAAGAATATGAACTGATGTCAGTGACAGAACATGGGGGGGGGGAGGGAGGCGATGTCACAAAGAATAATAGTTTTGAATCCAACTCTGAGGCATATTAAAGGTGGAATTCCACAAACCTCTCACAAAACACAGTTTTCTTGCAAAATCTATAGTAAATTTGTAATTCTTCATTAATTTTCTTCTTGAAGGATGCAATGAGTAATTTTAACAATTTTCTTTTCACTGTAGGAAATCAGAAATTTGGCACTCATTCTGTAGAAATATTTCTGTTGTCACTGTGTGCCTTCAAGTAATTTCTGACTTATGCTGACCCTAAGACAAACCTGTCACAGGGTTTCCTTGGCAGAATTTGTCCAGAGGGGGCTTGCCTTTGCCATCCTCTGAGGCTGAGAGAGTGAAACTTGCCCAATGTCATACAGTGGATTTCCATGACTGAGTAGGCATTTGAACACTGGTCTCTAGTGTCCAAGTCCAAGATTCAAACCACTACACCACACTATTTTCTACACAAAACAGTCACGTGTGAATTTTGCACAGATATTTCCCAAACTTTATCATTTTATGTGGATGAAACATCATTTTCGGCACAGAAAATAATATTTCTACACAGAAAAGGCTATTTTCTGAGCAAAACATAATGTTCATGTTTTGCATAGATGTTTTGCATAGAACTGCCAATATTCTTATCAGTTCAGGCTTCTTGTCCTTGGGATTTCTTGAAACACCAACAAACATGCTTTTCTGATCATTTTTTGAATATTTTGATTAATATTATTTAAATTTAGTATTCAGTTGAAATTACCACTTTCAGCAGGCAGCTATCCCATGAGGAAGTTTTTCTGTCTTGTATAGATTAAGGGCAGTGCTCCCAAGTGGTTAGGAGACAGTGACCCATCATTTTTGTGATTCCTACCCATGTAGAGAGTGCATGAACATGAGTGTGTAGCACAGATCTTCAAAATTAATATATATTAGTTGGAATTGGAGAATGCAAGCACAAGTCTAATCCTCCCTCCATGGGCTTTCACTGAACCCCTGACAAAGCCTTTGCGTGATTTTATATTGTGTATTAAAGTGCTCTCTCCCCATGGTTGAGTTCTTTCTGTTCTCTTACTTATCTCTCAGGAATATTTTGTGTTTGAAACAATGACTAAGCAGAAATGAGAATATGTGATGGAATGAAATCCTAATGAGAAAATACAGTTCACAAAGAGCTGCAGTCTCAGGATTCTGTGACCTTCTAGATTTCTGCTGGAAGAGATGTTATTTTTACACAAAAAGAAGTGGTGCATAATCCATGTTTTAGTTTTCTAGCTTTATAAGACAGAGATATGTCCTGTTTGTTCATTATTAATTTATACCATTCAGACCTGGCATGAATCACAGAATTCATATCTTGCTATTCAATTCTTTATTTACCAATTGCACTTGACTGCAAAATAGAAAAGAGGAAGAAGTTAAGATCACTAGAGTCATTGGAACATAAATGCTTTATTTAGCTACCAAATAGATTTGAAGAGCAAAACCTCACACTTCAGTTTTTCTCATTGCCAAACTTGCTTAACAACAGAACTCACTAGCAGCATTCAAGAAGGCTTCACAGAAAGCTTTATTTCTGCTACAATTGAGGTGATTCATGAATTAACAGTTCTACTTACTCTAGTAAAACCAATTTTATTTTGGTGTTTTGACATGAGAGTTTAACCATGCTTATGACTTAACACAACCAACAGTGACATCTATGTAAAGTCCACAAAGTGATTTCTGTGGTTCATTCGTATGCATAGCAGATCTTTGGGGGAAAGAAAGATTCATATAATTTCAAATTTTGTTTCACACATGCAAAGCAGATGCTCTGCTATTGAGACATAGTATGCCAAAAACAGTTTGATGTGTTGTTCTGTTTTTGTTTGTTTTGTACACATTGGCCTATTATTCCATGGGTGCAAATTAGATAGTATACAGCAAACCTATGTAACAATCCTCCATTAAACAAAAAAGAAGGGAAAATGTGAAAAGCTGAAAATTTGATTTGAAGAATTTCAGGGAGGAGATACTTAATAAGTTCCTGGCATTTCTTCCCTCCCAAACACAACCCCCCCCCCTCCTCTCAGTATTTTTCCTTCCATGAAAAAAGTAGTACTATGCATTTTACCCCTTGTTGCAAGAGCAGCTTTTGAACAGGAAAATATCCACTGGATGAAAGTGTTCCTTTTTTCTCTCCTGCCCTTTTCTGCTCAAACCAGCATTTATGTGGCTGATACTCACCTTTTAAAAATTATTGATAGATTGTTATGCACTTCTGTTGTTTAAAGGCTAATTTGGCCCATATTTCCAATGACCTGAAGAAATAGTTTTTTTAATGATAAATAAAACCACATTGAACATAATTAGAACAACGATGGGATCTGAAAATACACATAAGCATTATAACATTTTTGTCTCTCTTACTGCATTTCTGTGTCGCAATGGTATATTGCCTTGGAATTGTTGCATGTTGCCTGTTACATGATGCAATGCAGTGAAAGCTGCCATTGCCCTGCCTTCCACAAACTTCCCACATGCAGGAGAAGCACAAAAGCTTGGAAAGAGACAAGAATTCACATGCTTGAACAAGAAGTCAAGGTGGATTTGTGAGGACACTCTCACAACTGCGGGTTTGGTGGATTTGTGAGAAAACTCTCCTTTGGATCTCCTTTCTTGTAGTGAAGCCATAACAGTCCAAAAAGGTCAGTCTTCCCTCTACATTCAGATCTTCCCCACTCAAAATACAAGATTACTGTAACCAGAAATGATGTATAATTATAGTGGGAGGGTATAGTCTGATATCAGATAAACAGTCATGATGCATTGGTCATCTTGAATCATTTCTGATGAACAGAAAAGGCTAAAGGTTGACAATGTTTCATAATTTTAGGAGGAAACTGAGGTTCCTGCCTATCTTGCACTGTCTGTGTAAATGGCAAAGCATGTAAACCATTTGTAGATAAGGCTTTGGAAGAGATAGAGGGAATAAACCAGTTATGTACATTTTCTTTTAATAAAACTATGGTTTAAAAAAGTGACTTAGTGTGCTATGATGATTCCAGAGTTAAAATATCTAGTGCTATGAAAACCATTTGTTAGATCGCTTCACTTTTTATGAAGAGTTGGTTGTGGATACTGATAGTTTGCTGTGCCTCCATTACACAGCCTGTAGAGCAGGACCTGAGCTTCCTCCTTTTGTGTTCATACATTGACTCCCACAGCAGATTGATTTTCTTGTTGTTGCTGTTCAGTCATTGAGCAGTGTCTAATAATTGGAAAAGGCATCAAATCCTCATTTTTTTTGTCTCCCCATTTTGAAACTACTTCAAGTTTGCGATCAACAGAGTGCTGAGTGTGTCTATCGATCCTTATGCTCAACAAAGTTTTCTTTCTTGTTTGTGTGACAGAAAAATCCACCCAGAAGTCAATAAAATCCAGTGCAGACAAAATCAAGGTTGCTTGATCACCACAACACAGGCGCCGGCTCTTCCAATATTTAGAGATGCCATCTGCAGGATAGAAACAAATGTTTTTGAATGTTTTTCAGGAGTGAATTATTTCTATCCAGGAGTGTATTATTGTTCAAACAATAAATATATTGTTACATGTTTCCTATTAATTGTGGATGGAAGCATGTGTCAAATTTAGGCAATGGGCTAAGATTTGAGTATTGGGTCTAGTTCAGAGATGGAGAAACTTTGGATATTCCATTGCTTCAGACATCAAATTTTAGAAGACCCAAACAGCTGGGCCAACATTAAAAGGTTAGGGACATTGAAGCCTAAAAAGCACTTCAGTTGTTGGTGGGACAGAGGGGCAGACTGTCCTGAAAATCATAAAACATCAGCAAAGTTTTGATTAGTGAACTGTCTTATGAACATTTTTAACTACAGCTAGCTTCCAGTCTACACAACATAAATTTCAGTAAGAGTTGCCTGAATGTTGTGATTTGAGGTCAATCTGTGTTTAAACTGTCCCAATACTCTTCTTTTTGAGGTATCAGTGAGTTATACAGTTGTTAATAATGGCTAAGTTCCCAATAACGCTGAAACCAGTTCCATGATCAAATGAAGAATTTAGACTCCCCCTTTCCTGTCTCAACATACATATCCCACAGTCTTTCCACGAAAGCCTCACGACATGTTGAATTTAAAACTGAGAACTTCAAAAACAGCTTGTGATAGAGAATGGAGATACCATCCTCCCCATTTAACTAAGTTTAAAGCCCTCCTGGTCCATTTTCAGAGTCTTCTAGAAAATATACTCTTACTGTACAAGTACATGAACAGGAATAAGCTCCATAACTGAAATAATATTCTATCAATACAGTGGCCAGGAGCCAATTAATTATTTGAAATGGATCATTTTGACTCCGTGAGAATTAGTGACCCTTTTGCTGTTTTCACTACATTGTATTAAAAAAATAGCCAGAGTCCTGGGAAAACATCAGGGGTAGGGTTTTATGGTTAAGGGAACCTTGGGAGGAAAGCTATTGTAGTGGAAACTGGACATTTCAGCTGGGGGGGGGGGAAAGGCTCATTTTACCATAAGTCCTTAAAAAAACCTGATGCCTTTTCAAGCTGAAGTATTGGAAGTTTCAAATCAAGAACAAAATAATAAAAAAAGACTTCAGCAAGAGATGAGACAAATACACATAGTGTTATATGGATAACAAAAAACATCCATCATTTTAGTGTACCTATTTTGTTACCTAGGAAACAATATTGACTGCGTTGGATAAAGTCTTACAATAGTTGCAGGATTTTTTTAAAAACCCAGTTATAATTGCATTGTTGTGGGGATCTTGGCTACTCACCACCCAACCCTTTGTGAAATATACAGAAAGATTGAAACCATAGATACCTGTGTCCATTCATTAGTTTGAGGGTCATATGACTCCATGGTGTTCAAGTACGTCTGACCATCATAACCCCCTACTGCATACAATTTATCACCAAGGATGCAAACACCAACAGCATCACGAGGCATACTCAATGGTGCTACCATTGTCCAAGTATCAGTTTTGGGGTCATACCTGTACAAAAAAAGAAGAAGACAACTCTCCAACATTAAAAGCAATTATGTTCCATTAATTCAATAGATTTGTTGTGAATGACTTTCCAAATTCAGCCTCTTTAGTAAGAAGTGGCAATGCCACACCCCAATAGCCAATACACTGAAGATCAAAGTAGATGATATATCCATTACCTCCCACCCTCAGCAGACATACACCAAGGAGGAAACGTGTATGTCAGAACATGTAGTTTTGCTCACCTACACTGCTTTTATTGGCCTGCCTTCTTATTGGTTATTGGATAGTAACCGTGGCTTAATTTGCTGAGGTATGTATCTCTGGAGAAATTTCATTGTGTAGGAGATGTGTTTTAGAAATACACACTCTCCTTGTATTCTAGTTTGACCATGAGATATTTATGTATTTTAATTCAAGTAATTCACTGAAACACTTTTACCACTAGCCTATCACTATTTTATGGGATACATCTTAAGCTGCAACCACCACTACTAACTCACTAATTATATCTTTCCCTTGCCACCTAATAGAGAAAGGTTCCTTCCGCAGCTACATTATCAATTATGTTGAGTGAAGCTGGCATCCAGCTGGTTCCCTGTTAATTATAAAAGAATCTCTTTCTCTCTGTGTGTAGATGTACAAGATGTCAAGACTGTCTTGAATGAAGAGTACAAGAGTTTGTGCGCTATAGTGTCAGTTAGTGCTACATGAAAATAAGACTTGCTGCAGAAATCAATGGTTGTACTGTGGGATGGGCAGTGGCACAGAAGATAGGTGCTAACTTTCTGCCTCAAAACTCCTCCATGGTCTGTCACTGGTGTGCCACTTTTGGTCACCATTTTAGATCAATGTTCAGTTGAAATTGGAATGGTAGTTTCAAGGGGACTGGACATGGACTTTGGCAATCACAACAACCTAATTCAGGGGTAGCATGCAGCCCATGAACTGAACGTTCTCCAGTGGTGTTCAGTTCCTCAGAATAAATAACTGTGGATCCAACCCTGTATGTTGTTATAGTGAATTCTGCAAATAGATTCTGGTGATGAGGAAACTTCTTTCATTTCTGAATCCTGGACTGAAACCTAGTTAATCTACACAATACAGTGCTCAAGAGATTGCTCTCCTGCACATGCCTATTGTATGGCTACCCCTGCTGTATGGCCCAAACAGATTTTCAGTCAATATAAACTCCCTTTGGTAGACATCTCTTAAGTATGGAAAGAAAATTATGAAAGTATTTTAAAAAGTATGAAAATATTATGTTGAAACAAAGTACCTTCACATTTTTCAAACAACATGTAAAGGGAACTTGTAGTACTCTTGAGAGTAACTGGAAGAGAGAAGGTGGTGGTATGAGCTTTGATACACTTGAGCATATACTCAAGTCTACAGAAGTTCAGACTTATCAGCTTCTTTCTTTCAGTTTGCTGCATTCACACTGCAGAAATAATCCATTTTGTCACCACTTTAATTGCCAAAACTGACTGCTATAGAATTCTGGGAATTGTAGTTGTGTGAGACATTTAACTTTCTCGGTCAGACATTTAACTTTCTCTGGTGCCACAACACACCTCAGTTCCCAAAATTCCAGAGAATGGACAGTTAAAGTGGTGTGAAACAGTATTATTTCGGCAATGTGGATGCAACTTTAAGGCTGGAGCAGACTGGTCTGAAAAGCTGGCTTCCATGCATCTTGGGGGGCATAGCATTTGGATGCCACATGTCCCATGATGCCCAGAAGCTGGCCAGCATGATCATATGAGGTCAGCTTAAAGCCACTCTAAGGACATGGTGTTTAGAGGTCGCATGCTGCCAGAGTGCATGGAAGCCGGCCCAAATAGGAGTGGCCCTTAGTCTTAAGCGTGCTACAAGATCTCTTTTCATACTGATTTTCAAACTAACATGGCTATATCTTTGAATCTCTCCAACAAGATAAAGATGCACATTTCAGAGATACCCTAGTATTCTTAGCATACATGAAACACTAATTATCAAAATTATCATCTACTTTCAGAAAATAAATTACGAAGATATAATTTGGATTTCATTTTATGATGTAATTACTACCTAAAGCGTTTTTCTCATTTCATTATTAATTTTGGATTGGATGTTTGACATTTTTAATCCTCAGCCTTGTAATAAAACTGTCAATATTTTACAAATATTAATCCAAATCTCAAATGAATATTAATGTGAAGTTATTTTGCTAGACATCTATAGCAATTACTTCACTATATATATGACGATAAGTGTTATGAGGGCTTTTAAGAAATGAAAAACTCCAAAGCCTTTCCCCCTTGCCTTCAGCCCAGCAGTTCAAAATTGATTTCTTATTGTATTCAGGAACTTTATAGTATCTCCTGTTTCACCCTGGGGCACATCAAGTTATTACAAAGATGAAGCGTACTGCCATTTTCTTAGCAGAAGAAATAACACTACAAAATGAAGGCAACATTTCAACTACTATACTCATTTCTTTTCCATCCTGTTTTGGGAAGTTCTAAGTATTCTACTAGTCCCTTGATATTTGTTTATTAAAAATGATTTTTTTTAAAAAAAAAGGTTATTTTTATTTAGACAGTGTTTTTCTTTTTTGTGTTTTTGCAGGCATTCACCTTGGCTCTGTCAGCTGAAAGACAGTCTCAACACAATTACAGTTTAGAGTACTAGGGCATGTGAAAATAAAGCATTTGCTAATGGTAATTGTACAATGCCCATTAGCCACAGACTTAACAATGAACTTGAAGCCAATTTTCTTTTTTAGCCTTTAGTTGAGGGGCAAATAAAAATTATACCCTAACTCCTACTCCTAGACATATAAATATTGGTTAAGTTTCTTCTCAAAGGTAGGAATGAGTAATTTCAGTAAATTTGTTTCCGCTGTGGGAAAGTATTTGAAAAATATGCAGTTTTCCAAGGCCATTTTCAACTCGGGAGTTATTCTGTACAAAATTTGCACATGGTTGTTTTGCACAGAAAACAGAATTTTCCATATGGAAAATAATATTTCAAGGCTGCAAGATTGCTTCCTGAACAGAAAATGCTGTTTTTGGCACAGAAAATAACCTTTAAGTACATCACCCACGTGTAAATTTTATGCAGAATCAACCCCCAATTATAGCATTTTCTATAAAGAAAATAGCATTTTCCATGAAGGATTAATATTGTGCATTGGAATATTATTTTCCATGCAGAAAATGTTGTTTCCTGTGTAGAAATCCTGTTTTCTGTGCAAAGCAACTACATCCAAATTTTGTGCAGAATAAGTCCTGGACTGCAAAGATTGTCTTCAGTCCAGAGATCTTCTTGTCAGGGATTATCAGCATCCCAAAACATGTTTTTGACCATTTTCAGAATATGTTTGGCTATTATTTTTGTCCCTACCCCTATCCCAGGCTTCATTTTGCTTTTGCACACCACCCACTATTGCTATTTAGTGACTAATGGAGAGTAAGTGCTGTGGAGAAAGTCTTGGAGAATGCTTTCATCATTTGGATTCTAGATATAAGAAAATTGGCTGATGCTGAGACAGCATAGGACAGGAAGGTTTTGTGAGGATTGGGATTTCTGCAAGCAAGGTATTGACCTCCTCCCTTTGCAAACAAACAAACAAACAAAAGCCACAAATCAATGTTATGTTGGCATATGCCACTCATGCGATTCTGTTTAATGACTTCACAGAATGTAGGAAAGTCATTTATTAAAAATGTAGAAGGCAGACACAATATGAATAAGAAAATTAATAGAACATATGGCTTTTGTTCTTATTTTCCCAAAGTAAACAACAAATAAATATGTCCCCCAAGAAAAGTCATATTTATGGATATATATTATAGCTTCCACTTAGAAATGTCATATGTAAACACATACAGGATGGATACCTTTCAACATAATCCAGCAACCTGGAGCAATGATTAGAAGCAGGGGCATCGTGCCCTCCAACTGCATAGAGGAAACCATCACAGGTAGCCACGCCAACTCCTCCTCTTCTCTTACACATTGGAGCACACATGTTCCATTTGTTTGTGTGGGGATCATAATACTCCATTGAACTCAAACAAGAACTGCCATCTCGACCGCCAACAGAGTATAACCTAAAATAAATCATATACATTTCTAAGAATAACAGGAAATAATGGAAACCAAATTGTGTATGAAGACTTAGATGTACAATCAGATGGGAATTCTCACAAGTGGACCTTCCTTCTATTCCTCTGTTTTCTTCTTCTTCTCATCTTCTATTCTTGCTCCTTACAAATGGGGATCATTCAAAATGGAGAGGAAAAGAGGAATCTGGAAACCTGTTTCCTAATACAAAAGAGATTTCTTTCAAACTTGAAAACTAATGATATAGCACACAATAGGGAGAATCGTGGGAGGTGGACAAAGACATATACATCTATTCACTCTTCCCTAATCTTCTCATAGACTATACTACCCGATAAAAGACAAATTAGAGTTATGCTATAATATATACTATAAAAAAATTAAAATCAGCAACTCATGCCATATAGTTTTAACAAATGGGTGGGTGGTTGAAATCATCATTTTTTAAATTCTAGAATAGGGAAGAAAAGAATATTTGAAAAGATTTGAAAAATGAGTGAAAAACATGAGAGAAGAAATCCTGAGGAGAAAAGTCCTGGAGTAAAGAAAATCTTTGCAGTTTAGGACTTATTCTGCACAAAATTTGCATTTTATCCACAGAATACAACATTTCACAGAATCATAGAATCCCCACAGAAAACAACATTTATGCATTCTGTACAGAAAAAGCTTTCCCCTACACATAAAATGCTGCAATTGAGGACATGCCACTCAAAATTTGCACGTGTTTGATTTGTATTGAAAACAGCATTTCAGCATGAAAATAACTTTTCCATGCATAAATATTGTTTTATGTGCATACAATGCTGTTTCCACCCCATAAAATGATCTTTCGTCTACAAAGCAAAATGTGTGAGTTTTGTGCTGAACAAGTCCCAAATTGTGCATAGGTTTTGAAAACTGTGTAGTTTTTCTTGCAGTGGGTAGAAAATGGCTAAAACTATTATTTGCTTCCTTCATGAAGAAATCACCCTCAGGAACTCATGAAGTTACCATACAGACTTTCATGACTCCACAAGTTCTACATTTTCCTTATACATCCTAGAGATACCAACTAATGCCTCAGAAACAGAATACCTGGAACACAAGCCTTGGATATCACCCCCAAGGAATTTCCTTGGCCATGGAGTAAAAAAGATTGTACATTCACCCATTGTGAGAGGGTATCAGCACCAAAGGACATAGGGAGACCCGTGTTAATAAAGTATATTAATAAGGGTGAAAGAAACATCAATTTATTCAGGAGTCAGAGGATGTCTCAGAATGACTACACCTTCTGGCTCCTAACACAGAACTTGTGTTCTTGTTTTCTTATCTCCACTGCATATAACCTTAGCTACATTTTTTACTCTTCTTTTGGCTTCAGCTGACAACTGGAGTGCTTTTCGAGGTTTGACATTGTATTGCATCAATTTCTTTTTACTTCTCAGACCTGCAAATTGGCAAGAAAGAACCAACCCGGAAAAACATAGTCCTGGCCTAGATGAAGGTGACTGACTGAATTATTAGTGTTCCACGGCAGCAACAAAAGCATCTGTAAAAACAAGGAGCACATCTGCATGCAACTCACTTCTTGTTCACCTGACCGAGGACAGAAAACTAGCCAGCAGGCTTTGTTACTCATGACTGAATGTGTGGCTTTGAATTATTCTTATGGCTTCCAATATCCTGCTAATAGGCTGACATCACACCACTCACTAGAATGACAGGCATAGAAGTGGAATACAAACACCTACAAAGCCATTTCTGATAAGTGATGCACAAATCATTCATACACTAAAAGTGTATATATCTAACATAATTGTTGTGTCCGTTGGGGGTAATGTTATACATGCTCATCTAATTTCTATAAACTTTGGGAAATGCTCAAGCTGCTAGGCAGTTCCCTCTTGTGTTGAAATTGTGGCCTTTTGTCTTCATAAGGAACAACACCCAGAGAATAAATTCAACATTACAGATGAAGGACAGGGGCTGAGTGCCAGTTATTTGCTTTAGGGCATCTAATGAATTTGTGGAAGGGAAATCAAGTCCTGATCCACCACTGAATCCCTTGGGCCTCAATTCTATACACATCACCTGTCAGTTCTATTGAACTCATTTTTGGGTATACATGTACGGGATTGCACTGTAAATCACTTATACTATACCAGATCTCACTTTAATTGGTCAATGAAGGAAATTAGTATTCATTATATCTACCCTGTGACATACTTTGTGACAGGGTACTGGAGGATTACATGTCATTCACAAAAAAAGCAAGCAAGCAAGAAAAGAAATCACTTACATCTACTTAGTACTGCAGTGATAAAATTACCCAGTAACTAAAATTCTAATTCCATTTGGAAACTAACTCCCAGGTAAATAAAACATAATTGGTTCCTTCCTACATCAGCGAACATGCAGAAATTATCCTGACTGCATTCTAACTATATTGACAGAAGAAATACATTTCTTATAAGAAATCTCTCACAGTTTGTTGCCTATTGTCCAGTGCCTAGAAAATAGTAGAAGTTATAGAAATGTGGACTGTTTAAAAGTCCAAGCACTGAGCAATTTGGGATGCAAAGCTTCATAACAGTAGAAGACTGACACACTTGGAAGCTTTTATTGTCCAATGCACTTCATGAATTCTGAGCTAGTTAAATGCACGTGTAACATTTCATTGTTAATTAAGCTGTACTCTCTACCATTGTATTGCACCTCCTGCTGCTGTAACTACTGAAACTGCTAAAACAATATTTTCTGGTTGTATGATAGGCTAACATACATTCCAGTTTTATTTCCACATACAGAAGATAACTGAAATCAAGAAACCTGAAAGAGATACCTAACAGTATTTGTTGTTGTTGTGTGCCTTCAAGTCATTACCAACTTATGGCGACCCTATCATGGGGTTTTCTTGGTAGGTTTTTTCAGAGGGGGATTTGCCATTGCCATTCTCTGAGGCTGAGAGCATGTGACTTGCCCAAGGTAATCCAGTGGCCAAGCTGGGAATCATACACTGATCTCCAGAGTCATAGTCCAATACCCAAACCACTGCCATGCCAGTGTATTGACTGATAAGTTAATTTACAAATCATAGAACCACAAGACAGCTAAAATAATTATCATATTAAAAATTCCCTTCACACCAAAACTATTTCTTCACACAATCTAAGAGCTCTAGAATAATAAATGAGTGCAGCATCTCAGACTTCTTGTTGGATGCTTTAGAGCTCTTCTAAATATTGCTGATTTATGAGGGTGATGACTGGAAATTACATGCACTGCTCTTGAAATGATGCTTTCAAAAGTGCCAAGCATATTTAGCAGTGGGAATCTAGACACCATTATTTCGAAGTCATTCCTAATATATTCAGAGGGGCTTCCTCCCAAGTAATAGTGTTTGTAGTCAGAGGAAACATGAGATCTGAAGACAGCCCAAAATCAATATTTTTGGAGATTATTCAACTAGTTGAATGGGCCCCTCTCTTTCTAATGTTCATTTAGTAGAAATGTCTTCTCGTTTCACAATCAATCATTATAAGAGTTGTACAATAAACACTGAAACAAGGAAAACTATAGAATTCTTCTTCAAAAGCTGAACGGGGGAATCACTCCATTAATAAGCTGAGAATTACTTGCCAAGCAGCATGTTAAAACAGATTCTTTCCTTACACCATGGTGGTAGGCATGCTTGTTTATACTTGTTTTTGTAAGCAAATATATCATCTGTCTATTCCATTTCAGAAGAGATCATTAGCTACCTCAAGGCATTTCAGGGATTTTATTCTCTGGCAGACCAGTCATTTTGGATACAATTGTCATCCTCTTTGTTCTTTGAGAAAACACTGAGCACATCATTTTCTATTGAGAACCTTTTTAAAAAGATTTTCAATGGAAGGATTTCTTTTTCATCTCCCCTCTGAAAAGTGAGGCATACAGGTGATGTACTTAAGAGTATAAGAAAGGCCTTGCTGGATCACACCAAAGGAGTATCTACTCTTCCACTGTGCTTTCACAACCTATTGGCCTTAGGCTGCTCAGAAGCAGAACATGATTTGTTTTGAATTGTATCTCCATTGAGTTTCCAAGATATAAGACATTCAAATGTTGTTTACCAGTGTTATCTTCTGCTCCTCAGTGCTAAAAAGAGTCTCCCTGGTCCAAAACACACTGCAGAAATTATCCAGTTTAAGACTACTTTAACTGCCCTGGTTCAATGACAGGGAATTCTAGGAACTGCAGTATTGGAAGACATTTAGCCTTGTTTGTCAGAGAGCTTTAGTAACACAATAAATTACAATTCCCAGGATTCTCTTGACCTGAGTCAGGGCAGTTAAAGCAGTCTCAAACTGGATTATTTCTGCAGTGTAATTTGGACCTCTGCCTCTGTCTATAAGAGATCCTTCATTAATGTCACTTCCCATGACTGGTGTTGCCCAGAGGTCTCCCTTCCAGAGTTCTGTCATCACCACTGGAACCATAAATTCTCTTACACTGATGTGCTGTTAGTCCCTGAAGAGGATGGACATACATGGGGAGACAAACATGGGCAATCTTGGGTGACCCAACTAGGAGTCTAGAGTCTGATGTTATTGCTCTCAGTTCCCATGACACTCTCAAATCTCCTCACTGTATTAAGGTGTAAATCCAAGAAGGAGAAGTTAAAATGACTAAATTGAGGCTATTGAACTTGGGACATAACATGGGAAAACAGAACTAACTGGAAAACACAAACATTCTGGAGAAAGTTGAAGGCATACGGAAAAGAGGAAGACTGCAATATAGATGGATTGACTCAACAAAGGAACCACAGTTTTGAGTTTGCAAGACCTGTGAAGGGTGGTTAATAAAATATCTTGGAGGTTTTATCATCCACAGAATCATCATAAACTGAAATCAATTTGATGGTGCATAGCAACAACCACAACAAGCACAATACAGTTGTACTGTCACTCCATGTTCCCTAACTGTTATTTAGAGGCATGCTGCCTCTGACACTAAAGACAATACACTGCCTTCATGACTAGTAGCTATTAATAGCCTTATCTTCCATTAATATGTCTAATTCAATTTTAAATGTTCTTTGTTACACACTGTAGTAGGGAACACACTAAGTTAATTTTGTAGTATGTGAATAAGTGTTCCCTTTCATCTGACTTAATTAGAAGACCCCAGGTTCCCAACACTGTACAAAGTACAGTATAACATACACAAAAGCAGCTAGTAAGCTTTTAAAATGTGGTTTAATAGGGGTATATCTGGTTTTGGTGCCAAATGGGATGGACACTATCCAGTTTGTTTGCACCGAAGTGAGGTTTGGGCCATGCATTATCTAGTCATCCCACTGAGAGGCTGGACGAAGACTGTTTTATTTGGCCCATGAAGACAGGGCCTCAAGGTCCAAAATGTTAGGAAAGTGCACCTTTCAAGGGCCATGCTCCTCAAGATTCAGTGTTGGTGATATCTAAAGAGTATGATGGAAACATGAACCTGTATGTGTCAAAAGCAAGTTCCTTTCAGGCTTTGCTCCAGGTAAGTTGAGAGAAGATTTTAGAATAAGATAACCTTCCAGTTAACCTACAAAAGCTCTCACTCATTGTGAGGATGTAAGGCTTTATTTAATATTTTCTTTCTCATACCCCAATCCAAAATAACATTGGAGAAAAATCCATTCATTCATTTAGAGTTCCAGTGACTCTTTTACTGCCTCTGTAGATAGCTTGCTTAGCAGGTTTCAGCTCCACTCAGAATCTGCTCATTCAGAAAGAAGATATGATGTGAAGACTATACTGAGCACACACTGAGCCTTTCAGGATCTGCACTCTAGGTTTAGGCATTTATGAGAAAAGATGTTAAAGATCAAGCTCACCCACTGAATTATGAATGAGCCCTGATGATTCAGTTAGAAGTAAATGTCACCAGAGGTTTTTATCATATGATGAATTGAAGGCAGAAAAGCAAAACCCCTGCAATCGGTCATAAAGCAGCAGAGAATGGTGTGTGTTTTAAAACACAAACAATAACTTGCTTTCTTAGGCTAAACACTATTTTTATACTGAAAAAAACCACACATGTATTTCCATTTATGCAACTGTGTAGATAAAAAATATTAGTACTTCAAGACTGACCAATCTCTTCCTTCCCCCCCCCCAAAAAAATTAACAAATGAACAACATATTCAACTTACAGAAAACCAGGCCTTAATTAATTAATACCCTGCCTTTGTCCCAGCATGGTATTCAAAGTGGCATACAGTATTTTAATAGTACAATAAATTTAAAAATCTGTCACTGCAAAAATTAAAACACAATGACACGTAATACAGTTTGCCCTCCTTATCCACAGATTTTTTAATCCACGGATTCATGCATCCACAGCTTGAAAATATTCCAAAAAATGTATAAATTCCAAATAGCAAACCTTGATTTTCCATTTTATCTAAGGGACACCATTTTGCTGTTCCATTGTATTTAATGGGACTTGAGCATCCACACATTTTGTTATCCATGAGGGCTCCTGGAACCAAACCCCAGCAGATAAAAAGGACCCACTGTATTACTTCAGAATGCAGATGGTGGTGATGGATTGACATTTTAAATGATCCTACTGTTGGAGAGGGCGGGGGGGGGGGAACCCTGCAAGTTGTTTTTAAAAAGTGTATTCCAGGCACAAAGCCAAACAAAATGTATTCCCTTGGTTTTCTAGTTGCAACTGAGGCAGAAACAACTATATCCACAATGTAGATGTTTTTCATTGTTCTTAGGTTGTAGTGTTAACATTGTATCACTTTTCAGTGCTACAGTTCTTAATTTATTTCACACCTAGATTACAATTAAATAAAGATTGCTGAAGATACTAGTCTATGCTTTCTTATGTGTTATCTGTCCATGTCATACACATGTTTGCTACAGTGGGGGTTCTGTGGTGATTTCACCACTTTTGCTATGAAACTGTGGGGTATATTTCACCCTATCTAGAGAACAGTTATACATGTAACAAGGTATATTCATCTGTGACATATAGTTGCCGGTTCTCAGGATACTAGATGAAGTCTCTGGAAATTACTATGGTACTCCAGCCTCACATTTTTGTTATCAAAGGTTTATTCTTCTAAACTAACTATTAATATAAATTAATAGATAAAATGTAAGTTAAAGTAAGCATATTCTGAGACTGCATCTGTACTGCAGAAATAACCCAGGTTGACACCACTTTAACTGCCATGGCTCAACACTCTGTCACATAACATCTCTTGAGGCCTTTAAAAAAGCCATCAAGACGGATCTCTTCCAGTGCACATTCCCAGACATGGACCCTCTCCACTGTCCCACAACTATGCCTTCTTTGACTCTCCCTTAAACCATCTCATTGTAATGGGGATTAAATTTTATTGTAATTTTTATTGTGATTTTAATAACTGATATTTATGCTGTTGGATTTTAAATTGTGGATTAGGGATTGTGTTATTATTTTACTATGTTTTATTTTTATTGTAACCCGCACCGATCCTCTGGGAAGAGGCGGGCTATAAATAATAATAATAATAATAATAATAATAATAATAATGTTAAAGTGGTGTCAAACTGGATGTTGAACAGTGTGGATGCAGTCTAAATTGAATTTAATTACTTTAGGGTGACATTATTTAGGAAAAGAGTATATAACTGGTGTACAGCTCTATGAGCACACTATAATTATTATGTATTTATTAGTAGCATTAGCTAGTCTGCTAGTAGGTCCTGACCAACTACTTCTTGTATATAACATTTGTTTAGGAGGTAGTATAGAAAAAAAGATAGTATAGGATGTAGTATAGAAAAGGGATGTGGTGGCTTAATAAGGGATGTGGTGGCTTAGTAGTTAAGACAGCAGCTCTGATAATTGGAAGATCAGAAAGTTGGCAGTTTGAGTCCTGAGTGCTGCATGATGGGGTGAGCTCCTGTCACTAGTCCCAGCTTTTGCCAACTTAGCAGTTCGAAAGCATGCAAATGCAAGTAGATAGATAGGTACCACTTAAATGGGAATGTAACAGCATTCGGTGCAGTCATGATGGCCACATGACCACTAAAGCAGTCCTCGGACAACGCTGGTTTTTCGACTTAGAAATAGAGATGAACAATGTCCTCTACAGTTGGTTACAACTAGACATTCATGTCAAGGAACTACCTTTACGTAACCTTTATAGAAAATCCACACACGCCCTCTCTCACGCACAGAGTTATGCAACCGTCTGATAGCACAAGGTTATGCTCTGTGAGTTCAACATAGCTTCCCTCTTGTCTTGGACTATGGTTCAGAATTCTCAGAGAATGGAAAACTCCTGACCTGACAACCCAAATGCATATGAAGAACTGGAAAAGATATATCAATGTATATCACTGACAAAGAGAAGCTTCTTTAGGAAATAAACATATCTCTCCCCCCCCACCACCACACACACAAATACACACATACAGCTATGCTACTTAGCCTGAGATTCGTAATACCTGCATGCTTTTGTGTCATTTTGGTTAATCTTTAAAATAAAATAAAATAAAAATTAGGTCCAGAAAAAGATACTATGTGCTCTGCTAAAGTGGAGTTTCATCATTCTTAAGTGCCAGAAAATGTTTTGAGAAAGCCCCAGTCCCCAAACACCTTTTAGTTCAGTTTAGTTTCAGGAATTTTTGTGAAGTAAAAGCAGTGAGATCTTTAGTGTTGGGGGGGGGAGAGGGGGACACAGACTTTCTAAGAAGCTTTTAAAAGAAATGTGACAATGAGGCAGCAGGAAGAGAACTGAAATAGTGGGAGAAGTGAGAAACAGCAAGGGGGAATACAATGATGTAATAGAAGGAAAGTCCTCACTTTATGTGTGTGCATATATATTAACTGTGTAGTTATTAGCCTACACAGTAGAAGGGAACCAAAAAGGTTGGAAAGATGATTTCTTAAGGGTATAATATGATAAATGATAAAGGGAAGAAAATGGCATGCAGCCAAAATGTGCATCTCGTCAGTTCATGGCAGGAACATCTGCCCATACCTGCCCCTGCACATTTAAAAGCAATTTCTGTTCTTTTCCTCCCAAGCAGCAAATTCCTTTTATAGAGCAACCACACAAATAGAATCGTGTTCTGACCCTTGTGAAAGGTTAATGTGACTGCCACAGGTTACAGAGTGAAGGAATTGAGCATCTGCTGACTTTAAAAGGAAAGCTTCCTTTAGTTTACCAGGTGCAGGATTTCACAACAATAGCATAATAGCCATT
Organism: Sceloporus undulatus; assembly: GCF_019175285.1. Taxonomy (NCBI): domain Eukaryota; kingdom Metazoa; phylum Chordata; class Lepidosauria; order Squamata; family Phrynosomatidae; genus Sceloporus; species Sceloporus undulatus. Next base: position 129,992,903 of record NC_056524.1, on the reverse strand, counting down.
TGCTACTTCTGTATCATTAACAGATATTCCAAAAATGGCTAAAATTGTACAGACAATACTATGATGGTGTATTATTTATATACCACCTCAAGATCTTGTGCATGTACTATCCATTCTCTGTCTACATACTACCCAAGACATTCTTTATGATGTTCGCCAACTTTTCATACACTATGAGTGCATAAATCTTTCAAACAATAACAAAAAAGGAGAGACCATACTATTATATGCAGCTTTGGATCAAGGAGGGTAACAATGTTTTGTTTCTAAGTACTGACTAACTTTGTGCTAAAGAGGGAATATATAGAGTGGATGCTTTGCTGACCTTGAAACTTGGAAGTTTTGTCTCAGAATGAATTTCAACAGGGATAAATGTAAGGTACTTACTTAGGCAGAAAAAAAATGCAATGCATAGATACAGGATAGGGGACATCTGGATTGACATCAGTACATGTGAAAGCCATTTAGGAGTCCTAGTAGACCACATGTTGAACATGAGTCAACAGTGTGTTGCAACAGCTAAAAAGGCCAATGCAATTCTAGGCTACATCAATAGAAGTATAGTGTCTATATCAAGGGAAGTAATAGTGCCCCTCTACTCTGCTTTAGTCAGACCTCACCTGGACTACTGTGTCCAGTTCTGGACACCAAAATTAAAAAAGAATGGTGATAAGCGGGAGCGTGTTCAGAGGAGGATGACCAAAATGGTGAAGAGTCAGGAAACCATGACCTACAGAAAGAGACTTAGGGAGCTGGGTACATTTAGTCTGGAGAGGTTAAGAGGTGATATGATACTCCTGTTTAAATATTTGAAGGGATGTCATATTGTGGAGGAAGCAAGCTTGTTTTCTGCTGCTCCAGAGTACACAGCCTGGAACAATGGATGCAAGCTATAGGAAAAGAGATGCCACCCCAACATTAGGAGGAACTTCCTGACAGTAAGGGCTGTTTGACATTGGAACATTCTCCCTCGGAGTGTAGTGGAGTCTCCTTCCTTCGAAGTCTTTAAACAGAGGCTGGATGGCCATCTGTCAGAGGTGCTTTGATTGTGATTTCCTGCATGGCTGGAGGGTTGGATTGGATGGCCCTTGTGATCTATTCCATTTCTATGATTCTAAGATTCTATTAGTCTAAGTCTTTAAATCTGCATTACCATTGAAAACAATGGTAGCATAATGTTTACCAAACTACACTGGGACTTGGAAGAACCCACTTCTAGTATCTACTGTCTTACAATGCTCACAGGATTATTTTGGGGCAGTCTCTCTCTCAACCTGACCTACCTCACAGGGATATTTGTACACTCATAAAATCTGACTGGAAGAAGATAAGACATAAATGCATTTCATAAATAAATTAACAGTTTTCTTAAACAAAATGCAGTGGCAACTTCAGTCCTAGATCATGCCTATTTCCCCCATTTTGGGCAGAGATTCCAATACAAAGCAGCCAGTGTGTGAGCATCCATGAATTCAGCACCAAAGATATTAAAGCTCTGCATACATCCAGAGCAAATAATGTACAAAGCTTGAAGGTGAACCATCCCCTCTGTGTATGGGAAAAGGGCATGCCCATTTACTTGGGCAGTAATCAATACCTACCCCTCATATTTCATAAAACACTAACTGCCTCTAGGGCTATAAAATACTTGAAAGCATATCTTTGAGATGAAATGGATCAATAAAGGGCAGAGTTTTTTTCTTTAGTGATTCTGAAGGACAGGGAACTGAGGAGATCTCCTGCAAAATGTACCATACCTGTGGCTTTCAAACCTTCACCCAGTAGGAAACCGGTCTGCTTCATATGGTCAAGAAGCTAGAAGCTATTTATGCTCAAAATTTCTATCATCAATGCTTCATTCAAACAAGATAAAGGTGAGCTCTTTTACTTTCAAAAGCACATATGCAAAATTAGGTAAAAATGGAATGGAAAAAGAATCCATTCTATTGGGAGTCTCAAAAACCATAGATCATTTTTAAAGCACCATAATAGGAAGATTTAGTAAAGTAATAATGTGCATCGCTTTGATATAAGCAGAACTTTTAATAATTAAATCTCTCTGAAAAAAATGTATCCCCTTCACTTTATTCTGGGTTTTATGGCCTTTCCTACAGCCTTATTTGCTCTACTGAAAAAAAGATCAGGTGAGTAAATACACTGTGAAAGTGGAGTGATTTCAGAACACTTTCCCCCTTAAATGTCAATGTTTCACTGAAGAGCAAATTATTTAAAAGCAGGTGTCTTCTGTATTTCCACTTCATTGTAGCTCCATTTTGAACAGCCTTTTACCTCTTAAGATGCTTAGTGGGCACCTCCCTTTCAAAAACATACAAACCAGCAATAGCACTATATGGAGAAGTCAACATATGGGAAGTTCACTCGCGTTACACAGTGAGTGAGATATAAAAAGACACAATACTTTTGTAGGTTTTTCAGTGCTGAAGCATCAGGACTTTCCACCCATCTGAGGTTAGCTGCTATCCTTAGAATAGCTGGAAGTTGGAGAATAGGGCAGAGTTAAATTTTATAGTAATAATGACATGTTATGAACTAACACCGTTGCAATTTGAATTATCTGGTGGTTGCTTGGCTTTGGAGTGGCAATTAAAACCTCTTGGCTTTATAAAAGATGCATCCCTGTTGGAGATAAAAATCACTGTAACTGATATGATTCAACACAGGCACCTGAATTTTTGGATTCTTCTTGGGTGGGTGTATTTGGAGACCTTGAGAGTTCCAAATAACTAAATATGTGTAATTAATTCCATTCCCTAAAACTGAAGGTGCACATATTCTATTATTATAAATTAATGAGAGATAACTCCAGATGATACATGCCCCAACTCCACCCCCAGGGTACCATGATGCCGCACGCTGCCTCACATGGCATGAGGCATTATGGCACTCCTCTGGTGGTGTCCATACAACGTAGCCCTGAAGGAACACCGTATAGCTGCACCGCTGCAGCTATGGCACTCTTTTGAGGGCACAAAAAGAAGCTGCTTTTTGCAGCTCCTTTTTATGCCCTCGAAAGACAAGATCAGGGCCACTGGGTGCAGGTGCCATGGCCTCGATCCAGCTAGTGGCACAGCGGTTAACTGCCTGTACTGCAGCCACTCACAAACAATAAGGTTGCGAGTTCAATACCAGCAAAAGGGCTCAAGCTTGACTTAGGCTTGCATCCTTCTGAGGTCGCTAAAATGAGTACCCAGATTGTTGGGGGCAATTAGCTTACATTTTGTAAACTGCTTAGGGAGTACTTAAGTGCACTGAAAGTGGTATAGAAATGTACTTTTTGTTGCTATTGCTAGGGAAGGGGTGACATCCCACCACTCCTTTAGGGCTGTATGTACAGTCCCTTCCTTTCTTTTGCAGTGTAACTGTAATTTTGTGTCCATGGAACAAGAAGGGAATCATGTGTGCTCTAGGAAGCAAGGTGTTTTGGGGCAGCCCTAGGACTTAACTTCTGAAAAACATGTACTGGAATGGAAACTGCACTAGAAATGATCATATGCTATATTTGCCTTTTATATTTGAGAGTGTTAGGTTAACAATTTTTTCAAGTCACTTTCTGTTTCAATGATGCTTTGCTGTCAGATTTTTGTTATGCTTCAGTGCTGTATTTAGAAAAAATATCTTTCTCCTCATTAAAATATGGAATAAAAGTGACCTTGAACACTAATTTATTTGTATGTATGCTCACACCCTCATGGATGAAAGTTATCAAGTTATTTCCATATGTTTTAAAAGCTGCCTATTAAATTCACAGTTCTTCAGTGTGCTTAGCTATGTACAAAACAAAAACAAAACAAAACAAAACCCAAAACCAAGGGAGAATTTTTCTGAGGGTTTAACTATGTACTTATGAGATCATTTAGTAAATCTACATTTTAGCTGACTGGCTGCTTATGGTCAAAAAGTTATAGGAACAATATTATTTTAGGCCAAGAATAAAGTTGTGCAGTCAAAGCAGATCTGTCCACTTGAGCTATTCTTGAACATTTCAGCAGCATGGTGACTTCGTGCAGTAGAGTAATGTCAATTAGAAAGTTAACTATAGTTTATGGATGAATGGACAGTATGAGGTCAGTCACAATGTCCTAGGAAGAGAAGAGTTATTTTTAGATACAGTTTAAAAAGAAAGGGGTGGAATTTAAAAGTTATGTGCTTAATAATACATTTATTAGGTATGTGATAAATTTATCATTAAGAACTAACAGCTAAGTACTGTCTTATTATATAGTTCTAAGCAAAAAGCCCTCATAATACCACAATGTATGTCATCGTGCTAGTAAAGACGGCACCAATAGAACAACATGTACCTATCTTCCAACTGCACACACCATGCCTGGTAAAGATATATAACAGACATTAACACCTGAAAGGGGCCATGAAAGGAGAATCTCTGTGCTGCTCTATACACTTTGTGTGATCTTGTGCTCCATGTATGCATATGAAAGTGTGTGCATCTGTCTCTCTCTCTCTGTCTGTCTATCTATCTATTTATCATTATCTATCTCAGGGAAAAGTATTGGTAGGACTAAAACCAGAGGTTGTAGGCCTTTCACATTGCACAGTTACAGTGCTATGATTCAACTTTAACTGCCATGGCAACATCCTACAGGATTCTGAATACCCCTCCCTAAACTAAATATCCATAGGACTGCATAGGATGGAACTCTGGCAGTTAAAGTGGAATATAGTGCTAAACTTGTTTAGTATGAAATGGTCTCATGAATGTACTGCTCAGTGATCCCAACATCACTCAGTGATTGCTTTTCCCACTCTTTCCAGCAGTGAACTAGAATGATAACTATAAAATTCTTCCATCCCTTCTTGCACAGCCCCATTCCCAAACACTTTTTCTTTGGATTAAAGATATGCAGTTCCATAGCCTACACATGACTAGGAAGTGCTCACTGGACAAATAAGGTAATGCCAGATCTAAGATGTAACTCATTCATCTAATGAGACACACTGGCAACATGTCATTTTTGCAGTAATGAGCCGGGCCAGAATAACTTTTTGAATGCTTCTAATGGCTATGACTATAGAGACAGCCCTTGATATCCATGAATTCAACTATCCATAGTTTGAAATTATACACAGACATAGACACAAACACAGACACACACAGACACAGACACAGACACACACACACACACACACATATAAAATTCCAAAAAGCAAATCTGGATTCTGCTCTTTTTTTATAAGAGGCATCATTTTACTATGTCATTCAATACGTCTGTAAAATAATTCTAGTCTACTGTGAGTGAAAGATTGGGTAATTTTTGTCTGCACACTTTTTTCCTTCAAAGGTTGAACTGAAGAGGAGAAAGCATCCAAAGTTTTACAATCTCTACTAGACATATCCATTTTAGCCTAACTTTCAACACAAGAGAAAAAAATTCTAATGCTAATAAATATCAATAAGTTAACAGCAGCTAGTCATGAAATACCTTAAAAGTAGCAAATAATATCTCATACTACAACCTGAGACTGGGCACCTTGATACCATAAAACCAAAAGCTAAATCCAAACTCTAGTGAATACCAAGGGCCCACTGTAATTCAATACTTTTCATTGTATCAAGAATGTATTTTTCTCTGCTTCTGTAAAGAGTAACTCCTGTCAAGTGTTCAGAATATTGAGCAGTGAGTAAAGTAACTGATCTCTTTTTATAAAGTACCATTCCAAGCTGTGGATAGGGTTGCCATAAGGCAGAACCTCCAAACTGGGACAAATGTAGGACAAATGTAGGGCCACATTTTCAAATGTAGGACACGTTTTTTAAAAATGGAGGACACATGAAACAAATTGATACTTTTTTAAATGTTAATATAAATGCATGTTTCTTAGGCATGCTCAAAAGGAGGACATTTTGGCATTATTCTAGACCGGAAGGCTGAAATGTACTTCTCTTTCTGGCAAACACCCCCCCCCCAATTCTACAAGAACATTTCCACTCCCAAGCAGGCATGCATTTGCAACTCCAGGCAGTCCTTTGTGCCTTTGACATTTCCCACTTCCAAGCAGGCATAGCATTTGCAAGATCACAGGCAGACCCTTGTGCCATTGCAAACTACATTTCCCACTTCCAAGCAGGCATAGCATTTGCAAGATCACAGGCAGTCCCTTGTGCCATTGCAAACTACATTTCCCACTTCCAAGCAGGCATAGCATTTGCAAGATCACAGACAGTCTTTTGTGCCTTAGAAAACTACATTTCCAACTTCCAAGCAGGCATAGCATTTGCAAGATCACAGGCAGCCCCTTGTGCCATTGAAAACTACATTTCCCACTCCCAAGCCTTCTTAGCAATTCCCCCCTTCCTCCTTTTCCTTGCCCCCCTCCAACCCCGCCAACCCTCACCACCCCCCTCGTTTTCCCAGGTATGTCTCAACTTAGGAGGGATTTATGGGACAAATCCAAAGCCTTTTTTCTTTTCTTGAGAAGCCCTGGACCCCTGAGAAGAAGAGGAGGGGGCTTAGAGAGAGGAAGAAAGAGAAAAAGAAGATGAGGAGGGGGGAGAAAGGAAGAAAAAGGAGAGGAGGAAGAGGAGGGGAAGAGGAGGAGAACTTGGAGAAGAAAAAAAACGGAACAATAATAAGAAGAGAAGGAGGGGAAAGAGAAAGGGGGAAGCAGCTCGCCTGAGTGTAAATTCCTCCCTGCTCGGATGTTGCCCAAATAAGGAAGCAGAGGGCTGGCCAATAGAGGCAGGGCAGTGCAGCAGACCCCACCCCTACTGGTTTCAGTCGTCCTGCTGCTGCTGCTCCAGGCATGCTTCACAGGCAGCACTCTATAGAAGGCAGGCAGCAGCCCTGGGAGCTCAGAGTTGGGCAGCCACCCAGGGGCGGGGTCAGGGGCGGGGCGGGACCGGGCATGCCCCCCAGGGGGCGGGAAAGTCCCGCCCACCAGCGTGAAATGGCAAGCCTAGCTGTGGACTGCACCATTCAAAACTTTGGATGAGACTTGTGGGGTGGGGAGTCTGCTTATATAGTCTGGCCTCAATCCATGTGTTTGGGTGCTCTAGCTATGTCATATCCAAGGAGCAGCCACCTGCCTCTCTGGGCATGCCGCTTTGCTGCCGGGAGCCATGGCGCCTTGCTTTGCCCCAGCATCCATTGGCTGGTGCAGGGCTTTGGGGGAGGTCCTTCCGCCTCCTGCGCTGCTCTAGGAGGCTGGAGGACCTCTCTATAGTGCACTCTGGTCCTCCAGAGCAGCTCATTGGTTGGGCTTCCCTGGGAGAGGAGTCACCATAGGCACTTATGTGATGGCTGGGTTCCCAGTCACCTGAGGTCTTCTCCTGAATTACAAAGGGTTAATCTGGGAGGAGGTACATGCTAATGAGAGATGACATCACATGCTAATGAACAGCTACATCATAGCTGACGTAAGGCTCACTTGGCCAATCAACAGTGCCAGAGCGGCAGTTTCAAAAGGTTTCCAGAAAGGGGCTTAAATAACCCCTGTAGGACCACGTGTCCTTTGTTCTCCATCTTGGCTGGTTTGGAGAAACCAGAGGCTTTGTCCTCTGAGAAGCCGGAGGACTGGCTCTGGCATGCAGGTAGAGTTGGCAAGGAGCCAACTCCCTGATTCCAAGAACTCCACAAGGACTGCAAATCCCATCATTGTGTGAGTAGCTTAGGAACAGTGTTAGTCAGTACGTCTAGGGTTTTGTTATGTTTATCTAATAGCTTGCCTGAAATGAATATCTTTGTAACTGTGTTTTCTGACCTGCAAGGCAAGGAGGCCTGGCATGAGTGATACCTTCCTATTCTATACTATTTCTTTAAAATAAACTTCTTTCTTTTAAAAGCATCTGCTATCTCTTTGGCTCCTGTACACGTGCCTTAACTCGGTTACTGATTGCTGTGGGTTAGCAAGAAAGGAAACTAGATCTCTCTCTCTCTCTCAAGCAAGTCTCAGTGTGTGCTTGGGAAATATAGTTCATTGATAATTCACTGAGTGGTGGCAGCGCGACTATAGGACCTCCAGGGGTCTCATTCTGCTCAACAGGGAGCGAGAATGGAAACCTAGGAGATCCTAGAAGGGAAAGTTCTTTTTTTTAAAGGGATTCCCCTGAGAGTAATAGCCACGCACAGGGCTTTGCTCTCAAGGAATCATCACAACTTATTACTAGTTATTGTTCCTCCTGTTAGAATTTTAAGGTACAAAATAAGCTGAAAAGTATAAAACAGATAACCTGATTGTTTTGCCACACTATTCAGAAAGGGGTATCACTTTGTTCAATAGGGGATTTTTAAGCAAAGATTATACCTTAGCTATAGATTTCCTGTATCAGCAAGTAGTTAGACCCAGTGACCCTTGATGTCCCTTCCATGACAATACTGGATTAACTCCTAGGTCCTAGGAGTGCAAATCTAAAGTGTTTTTGAATTAACAGTCTGTACCGAAATCAGAACCTATGCATGTAGCATCCAATACAAACATATTGACCATGGAAGCTATTCATTTAAGTAGGTCTACCATAGTTGGGACTAACATTGGCTTTAGTATGATGCACTTTTACACTTCACAAGATTAGCTGAGAATGAGAATTAATGCCCTTGCTGTATGAGGTTCTGAAAGCAATAAAAGTTGCAGAATAGCACTACTGGGAGCAGAGTACATTGCACTGGTAATTTATCTTATTTCTGATACATTCACTATGTGTAACAATCTAATTGTAGGCATCATCAAAACTGTTTGGCCAGTTCTGGGACTAGTGTACAATTGTGAGATGCCATAGGGAGCTGTGTCATTGCAGGATGGGGAGGACTTTTCAGTCCTACCATGTCCATCCATTTACTATGCTGGCTGGGAAAATAAATACTTCAGTTAAAACCATTCTATAGGATACAGACTTCCTATCCCTGGTCTAAGACCTCTATAATTTATTAAGATTTTATAACAATATCAATGACAGAAATGAAATAAAATGATTCTAAATAAAATAGGGGTTCTTCAAGGGTTCAAAGCTATCATGAACAGAAAAAAAAAACCTCTTGAAAATATCAATATGATGGAACATAAAGTAGTGTAGGATTTAATGTTTAGACTGAGGGGACAGGAGGAATGAAGAAAGATGATAGTACAAACTATATTTCATCTAGCCAAATTTTACATCCCTTCAAACTTTTAAAAAACAATTGTGAGATTTATTTTCAATTACCCACAAACTACATTTCTCCAGGTTATGTTCCTGATATAAGCTATTTCAGTTGTGCATGTAAAAGAACACTGAGTGTTGACATCCAGAGAAAACTGGTGGTAAATACTGAAATCTGCCCAATAGCAAGAAACACAGTAATGCTGAGATGTGAACGTTTGAAATTCATTACAATTTTATCCCCTCTACTCACTTGCCATTTAATGCTGCCACACCGACTGTGCTTCTAGCAATAGACATACTGGCTACAAATGTCCACTGTTGACTTTGGGGGTCCCACCTCTCAACCGTATTCAAATAGCTCCAGCCATCATGGCCTCCCACAGCATAAATTGGTCCTTCAAGAACGGTAACACCTGAAAAGAAAAGAGAAAGAAGGAGGGGAAAAAAAGACAACCATATATCAATTCAAACAAAAGATTTATAGAGTGGAACCAAGAAGTGGCAGGTGTGTGAGATATCAAGACAGAAAGTCAAGCTGTCTCATGCATGGTAGTTCAGTCCCTATTTGATAATGCATAGAATGACAGAAATAATAGATATGCTATACAGTCAGCTTGCTGTATCAGTGGATTATTGATCCATGGAATCGATCACCCATGGATCTCTATGCCCCATATTATTTAATAGTGATGTATGCATTCAGATGTGCAAATGTCACCATCCATTGAATAATATGGTGAATGATTGACTGCATCCCCCCCCCCCATCCATGGAGGAGCCGAGCACTGGACCCTCAATGATGGGAAGGTTCCAGTGTACTAACATGGAGGAACTGCCAATATAAACTATGACTTGCATGTTCATCTTTACAAGATTTGCATGGCATTATTTACAACATTACTTTTCCATTTATTTTTGCACTTGTTAAAGGGGTGTCTCTTAGGTTTGATAAGCAAATGGCATAAACTTTGAACATTTCCTTTTTTAAGGAATACTCTTACAGTAGTTATATACAGGCCATTCTTACATGCAGAGTTGCAAGTTGTACTACAGTTTCTCCAAAGCTTGGATTAAAAAGTTACAAGTTAAACCTGATTCCTGTAATTAGTTACTTAGGGGTGAAACAAAGTCAGAGTTTAAAGTCAATATTTTAAAAAAAGCTAAGTTATGTTATTGGTGTAATTAAATGCAATTGCTAATTATCTTCCAACATTCCCTTTAAGAGCTATTTAAGAGGCGTTTTGATAGGAAATGTTCAAGGTTTATGCTATTTGCTTATCAAACCTAAGGGACACCCCTTTAAAAAGTGTAAAAATAAATACAAAAGTAATGAACAGTGTGCAAGTAATGCAGTGAGTTAACTTTATCATCCTAGAAATAAGTACTAGGAATAGGTTACTTTTAAAAAATGCAGTAAATAACAGAACAAACGGCTTTTCAAAGCAACTTTCATAGCTGTTTCCCTTTAGCGTATCTCCCTTTTTATATATTTCCAAAAATATTTAAATGAGATCCATCAACATGTGAAGCACAGAAAACCTGCTCCAACTGATTCTCCTTGGAAGTTCCTCAGTCCACCATCCTTACAGGTAACATAATTTTACCAGTGCTACTGTTGTTCTCCTCATGTAAGGCCTTTTTGGTGGGGAAGTTGGAAAGATGGGATGGGGAACTTGGAGGAAGGAGTGGGAGGCAATAGGGGCAGGATGCAAGTCATGAATTGAGTCAGGCCCTGTTCTGAGAGGTCTAACTATGGAGACTAGAGAAAGTTCAGTTTTCTGGCCACTTCACTCCTTGAAGTGTTACAACAGCTCTATCAAAAACATATGAATTTTCTTGCTGAATAAAAGTAAAGCCAGAAGTCCAGTGTTCTCTTTCCAGGAGGGGACAACCAGATTCTTTAGGTCACTTCCAATCAAGGAAGGAAGGTGATGGTTTGTTCTGTCATTTGTCTCCAGGATCTACTGTTTATAGGTGTATTTTTTTTACATGGCAGTTCCATTTATTTGTTATGACTGATGATTTTGGATAAGTCTGTCCTGTGTTTTCAGCTCCCCTCCCAAGTATGCATATTGTGGCACTTATAGGAGGCACCTTTTCGCAGACATAGGAATTTTTCACAAGGAAGGCAAGCATAATTAAATCTTGATTAAATCATGGAAATAACGCAATCGGTGGGAAGATGATCATCCCCTGCACACTTCTCCTGTTCATCTCCTGTGCATAAACCCATTCCCTCATTTGCATGCAAGTACAGGTTAATCTTGGATTCTGCACATGATAACAGCATTTTGATTGTGAAAACTATTTGTGCAATTGTGAGTTAATCATGGGTTCTTACCATTTTAACCATTTTAACCCAATTTTCCCTGTGTGACAAATTCCCTAAAGATAAATAAGTCACAAGTTCTGAGTTATTCTTTTAAAGAATTCCAACTTTTATAATGTTAATGGCATTGGTAGCTTTAAATATATCTCAAATCTCACTCCTTGAGCCAGCTGGAGATTGAGGGGCGGTACAGACCGCCGTGAACTGGCAGTCTACATTCACCCGTTTTAACTCTGGAGGGATGGCACAGCCCCTAAACTGGGCACTGTCCCTCTGGAGTAAAAAGAACCTGGTGTTTCTGGGTTCTTTGGCGGTGATGGAGTGACATTGTGAGTGTGCCATTGGTGCACTCGTGACTTAAACAATGCCTGGCGATGTGCCAATGCTGTGTGTCACTTATGTCAAAATGGACATAACACCGTCATTACTCCTCTGCTACGCCATGCTAGGGTTAGGGACCATGTGGTTGGTGTGTGGTCCCTAACCCTAGTATTTGCACCAGCACGGCGCATTCGGCCCATCCCTTCCAGGCCCGATTTTCTGAGGCAAAGCAGTAGTACGAGACCCAACTATTCCAGAGATAACCAAGTCTAAAAATCCTTCTTTTCCTCAAGCAAACTTTTCACCTCATTTCTTTTAAATAGCCAGAACTCCAATTATTTTTGTGAAACCTACAGTGGAATGTCAAACTGTCATACCTATTAGCACATGGATGCGTTTTGGTTCTATGACCAAATGTACAACTGTATATAAATATCTCTCTCTCTCTCTCTCTCTCTCACACACACACACACACAGCCTAGTAAGTACACCTGGAAGTGGGACAGACTTGTGTGGGATTTTAAAAAAGCTAGCTGCCTCCACCATTGCTCTTTGATTCCAAGCTTTAGCTGCATCTACACTACATAATTAATGCATTGCGACATTGGCTTAATTGCCATGACTCAATGTTATGGAACTCTGGGATTTGTAGTTCTGAGAGATATTTAACCTTCTCTGTCAGATTGCTCTTGTGCCACAACTACTACAAATATTTGGATTTCATAGGATGTATCCATGACAGTTAAAGCAGTGTCAAAAGTGCATTAATTCTACAATGTGGCAGCAGCCTTTTAGCAGCTACTAAATACCTAGAGTCCATGACAACATCTAATTATTTTTATTATTAATATTTTTATTAGAGGTTTTTGGCTGAAAGATGTAATACAGTTGTATACTGAGTTTGATAATATCTTAGACTGCCCCTCTAATTCTGCAGACTGTGAACATAGTGATAGCTGAATACACAATTCTGATTTGGCCCTGAACCCTTCGAAGAATGACTCCTTTTATTTACAGAAATAGCATTATGACAAAATGCAAATATTATTTTCCCTCACATATCTGATAAATGAAATGCGCTTTTGTGCTACAGTTGGACTTATATTTCACAAATCTCTGAATCTTTTTTAGGGGTAGATAATGGAAATAATTATGCACCCTAACAGAAATCTCCCATCCTGTGTTTTTATATGTCACTTTAACGAAATCTCACTAGATCTATATTTCTGAAGAATTTCCAAAGGCAGCCCCATGTAAAGCATGTTGCAGTAGTCCAAACAGGATGTAATCAAGGCATGTGTCACCACAATCAGATATGACATCTTAAGGAACAAGTGCAGCTCAAACACTGGTTTAAACAGTGCAAATACACACCTAGACACAATCCAAGTCCAGGAATATACCCAAACTGCTAACTTGAGATTTCAGGGGGAGAGTAGCGCCATTCAGCTGAATCCCTATTCCCTGTTCTGTTTGCCTTTGCCCTCCTCTGACACTGAGAGAGTATAACTTGCCTAAAGTCACCCCATGAGTTTTCATGGCTGAGTGGGGATTCAAACCCTGGTCTCAAGAACTGTAGTCCAAAACTCAAATCACTATGCCACACTGGTTCCTTAAACTGTGTGCTTTAGGTTATTTAGATTTAACAATGCATGAATTAATTTTCATTTGAAGCTAACAGTACCAGCTTCAGTCACTAGGTAATAATAATAAATAATAATAAATGCTTTATTTGTATACCGCCCTTCTTCCAATCAGGGCGGTTCACAGCATAATAACATAAACAATGTACAATATAAAAACCAATAAAACAGATTAAAATATACATTAAAATCAAATACTAGCCAGCTCATCATTGGCTATCGGGGGGGGGGGGGGGCTAACTAGAGCTTGTTTCGGGGAACGCTCGCTTAAACAGGAAGGTTTTTAAGTCCTTCCTGAACTGGGCTAGGGAGGTAGCCGAGCGGAGCTCTATGGGCAGCGTATTCCAGAGGGTTGGGGCCGAGATGGTAAATGTCCTCCTTGCAGTGGAGGCTAGTCTTGCCCCAGGTACCCTCAGTAGCTGCTGCCCAGATGTTCTGAGTGTGCGGGGCGGATTGTATGGGGAGAGGCGGTCCTCAAGGTATCCTGGGCCCAAGCGATGTAGGGCTTTATAGGTTATCACCAACACCTTGTATTGCGCCCGAAAGCGGATGGGCAGCCAATGCAGATCTTTAAGTATAGGTGTTATATGACTGGCCCTGGGTGTGCCAGTGACCAGTCTGGCTGCCATATTCTGTACCAATTGTAGCTTCCGGGTATGGTACAAGGGTTGCCCCATGTAGAGCGCGTTGCAGAAATCCAAACGAGAGGTTACCAGAGCATGTACCACCGTTTCAAGGTCCCTCTGGCCCAGGTAGGGACGCAGCTGGCGAATCAGCCGAAGCTGATAACAGGTGCTCCTGACCGCCGCATCCACCTGAGCTGTAAGGTGGAGCAACGAATCAAGGAGCACCCCCAGACTGCGTACGGAGTCCTTCACAGGAAGCGTGATCCCGTTCAGGACAGGTGGAACCACCGCCATTCCCGGACCAGGGAAACCTATCACAAGTACCTCCGTTTTCTCTGGATTCAGACTGAGTCGGTTTTCCCTCATCCAGTCCATTACCGACTCCAGACAGGCCATGAGAGGAGAGACGCCATCCTCAGTCACTGCATCAGTCGGAGACATAGACTATTTGGGTGTCATCAGCGTACTGATAACCCCGCGCCCCATGTCTCCGGATGATCTCTCCCAGCGGTTTCATGTAAATGTTGAAAAGCATGGGAGACAGAATGGCTCCTTGAGGGACCCCAGTTGTGAGGGCCCTCTTATCGGAGCACACGTCTCCCAGCTGCACCATCTGGAACCTCCCAGAGAGGTAAGATCGGAACCACTGGAGCGCAGTGCCCCCGATTCCCACCTCTACCAGGCGCTCCAGAAGGATACCATGGTCTATGGTATCGAAAGCCGCTGAGATGTCCAAGAGCACCAACAGGGACACGCTTCCCCTGTCGATGCCCAGACGGAGATCATCGACCAAGGCGACCATGGCCGTCTCGACCCCGTAACCCGCCCGAAAGCCAGTTTGAAATGGATCCAGATAATCCGTTTCATCCAAGATCGATTGAAGCTGGATTGCAACCGCCCTCTCGATCACCTTCCCCAAAAATGGCAGCAGTGAGACTGGCCGATAATTACTATGCATCAGGGGGTCGAGGGAGGGCTTTTTTTAACAGCGGTTTTATAGTGGCCAATTTCACCGCCATGAGGGACAGGGATCGAGAGAGCAGGTTGTCTTCCGAACGCTTCCAAGGATCTTGTCCACATCATCGGTACTAACCAACTCAAACTGATCCAGTTTAATGGAGTCCACGGAGGCTCTGGATGCCTCTACCCTAGGTTCTGCGATAATGCCGGCGTTAAGACCTTCGCTTATCCGAGAGGTTTTATCCGCGAAGAAGTTGTTAAATTGGTCACAGCAGGCCTTTGAAGGTTCAAGGATCTGGTTCAGGGCAGGAGGGAGCTGAGTTAGCTCCCTGACTACCCTGAACAACTCTGCTGGACGCGACTCCGCGGACGCGACACGAGCACCATAGAACGAGTTCTTAGCTGCTCGTATCGCCTCTCCGTAGTCCTCCAAAAGGCGGTCTAGGAGAGCCTTGTCAGCTAAGCGTAGGTGTTTCCACCAGCGGTGCTCTAGCCGTCGCAGGACCCGCTTCCTTGCCCGGAGGTCTTCCGTGTACCAGGGCTTACGTTTGGAAGCAGGCCTGAGAGGGCGCTTGGGAGCGATACTGTGTATAGCCCTAGAGAGACCGGTATTCCAGATACCAGTCAGGGCATCAACAGAGTCGCCGTCATTTCCAACCATGAGCCCCTCTAAGGCTTCCTGGAACCTCTCAAACTTGCCTGATCAACATATAAGTGGAAATTTAATGCAATCTGAAACCTTGGGAGAGTAAATGGAGGGATAAGGCCACATGGCTACCTCCTTGCACATACAGTGAGCAGGCCCAACAGGGAAACAGAGTAGGCTTCTTCTTTGGGAGGCACTAAAATTCAGCATAGAAGAAGCCATGTGTGACATGTACTAGGAGAACACAATGGGTCTGACTTTATAAGTTGTTATAACATTGTTTCAAGGTATTGCTGTATCAACAAGAATAACAACAACACCTATTGCACCATGTACAAAGCTTTTATTTTTTAAATATTCCAGTCTTCTTGCTCTAGTTTCTTGCACTGAAAATGCCTTATTTCTAAGAACAGCTTTTTATGGCTAGAAAATAAGGTTTACTTCTTGAATAAATCATTTGTCATCCATGCATTTTTGACTTCATTTTCTATGTATAAACAACAACGTTATTAGTTGAGGTCCTAGTGCATATCATACTTCATTTACATTTAGGCCTCTCTAGTTTTTTTTTTTTTTTTTTAATTTTCTATTTTTCATTTCCTTTCTGGCATGAACTGTACAGTGGCTGCTTTCCTTTCACATACCCCCCCCCCCCCCCCCAAAATGGATTCAGGTGACTTGGAGTGATACTAACTGAGAAGGACAAATCAGCAATAAATTTATTTTTACTATTGTAAGTATTATTATTTTTTTGTGTCTCAAGCCTTATTGACAAACTACACACCCTAGGTGAGACAAGAAGGAAAAGAGCAGTCAAATGAACATACAGCTCCCAGGCTTCGATGAATGTTAAAGAGGCAGTGCTTTTCCTGAGAAAAAGGAATATTTTTTTTCTCCCCATCGTTATCTTCTTACAGCTAAATATATGGATTGCATATTTCATAGAGGTTAAAAGGATAGGAAGAGGATAGATCCTATTAGACTGTCCTGTCTTCAGCAGCAATCAGACAGGTTTATTGTTGTTGTTTCCATTTAGTCATATTATCAAAGATTGTGATTCTTACTTTAGTATATGAACCTCAGTAAATAATATTGGTTTCTTTCAATACGAGGTAGCAATGTGGCTTCTAGAGTGCTTCTCCTAATCATATTGTAAATTGAACTGAAAAGGATTCTTCTTTCTTGGCTGCCTGCTTGCCTACTATAACTTTGCCTGACAGCAGCAGTGACAACAGCAGCAGAGGTGAAAAAGTTCAGCTAGAGGGGTTCTCCTCTCTCTGCTCCTCTGGTGCTCTGAACTTTTCCCAGGGCACTTGAGTTCTTTTTTTGATGCCAAATATGCTAGACGTCAGCCATCGTGTACTGACACAGACAAATCAAGCACCCGTGGGGGAAAAAATCGTTCTCATATTCTCTGATACCTGGGTGCTGCTGTTATAATGTTCTAGGAAAAATAAGGATTGCGAGTGCTGAAGGACAGCTCTGCGTATACCATGAAATGGAAAAATGACCAACAAATGTATCCTAGAGCAAATCACACTTGAATTATCCTTAGAAGCCAAAATGACCAAACTGTCATACTTGGGACATGCCATGAGATGACATGATAGAAAAATATGATAGTGGTTTGTCACATGGAAGGCAGTAGGAAAAGAGTAAGACCACATTACACATGGATAGACCTAAGCAGGGCTGTTGATGACAGAGTGTCTTGGATGTTTCTCATTCATGGGATCATCATAACTCAAAAGCAACTTGACAGCAATTAACAACAATGGACAGATGGACATTTCTTGTGAGATATCTTTGCTAAATCTATAACAGACCTGTGCTCAAATGGTAGCAAGTCAATAGAGAATCATGAGTTGCAGCTGGGGACTAATGGAACACTTTGGAGAGATGGTCAGACCCTGTGGCACTTTCAGTGATATAAATGGAAACATGATGAAAGGCTTGGAATAATCTGATTTTTGTCAGATTTTGGGACAGAATCATTGGAAACCCTGCACCATGGCAATGTAACAGTAATCCTTCTTTACTGCCACTATGGTATCCTCACAATGCCATCCAGCAGAGCTGTCTCAAGTGGTCAGGGGCCTTTCATATTTTGGCTCACAAGGTCAGTATGTAAACAATTTAGCAGCCCGCTGAGAAGAAATTGCACAACACTTTACACATCACTGTTTTTATCCCACCAAGAATATATATGGGACAAGTTTCAGGGGCCGACACTCTTTATAAGATTTTCTTATTTTAATAAGAAAACTTAATTAAGGGTAGTTTAATGTTGCTGAAAACTGGGGGAAGCAGCTTCTATTAAATATGTAGCCCTTAGGGCTTTAAAAATAAATTAAAGAAGCATCTTCATTCTTTGGAAAGTAATAAACCTGCAGAGGTTGTAAAAATTTCCTAGGACCTCCATTTTCAAACATACTGAAAGTTCATGTTGCACATCTGTAGGTTTAAGCAATTTTATCTTGGATTGTGTGCATGCTGCTCCATTTTCAGTCTGTGCTTTCAAAGTGTTTATAAGCAAACAATATGCAGATCAAAGAAAAGTTAATTTAAATAAATAAGGGGAAAAAAGCAAGGAAAATTTGTCCTGGAGAGAAAAGAGAGTGATGTGTGATTCTTTAATTTACTCTCATTCTAACAATCCTGCATAAAATCAAAATGGCCTGATAAGTTTGTACATTGCTCCCATTATAGAGGTCCTGTTAAAGATCACTGGGTAAGAAAGGCTGTTTCAGGATTTTTGAGGGAGGGAGAGGTTAAAACTTCTGCCTTCCGCATGTCCAGTCAAGATTACTGCTTCCTTGCTGTTTACCAGCACGGAAACAGTGGTTTTAAACATTTTCTTCTCTCAACAGTGCTCCAGATTGGGATTGCTGCTTCTATGCCAGGAATAGCGAACTTGAAAAGCAGTAATCCTAGAAGCCTGTCCCTATGCCAAAACACTGAGATGAACAACTAAATAACAAATAAACAACAACGAAACCTTGCGATACGAACACTTAAGCTCTGGAATGTTAACGTAAATGTCTTATTGTGTGGGTTTTTTTGGGGGGGGGATCTGAAATAATATGTTTTATTTTGGAATTAATATTTTGACATGGTTAAAGTCTGGATTTTTCAATGTAATGAGAGAAGAAAATTATAAATAAAGTATGTCCAAAAATACTAAATGAAGTTCTTTACATGACAGAATTAAGGCAAAGGTAACATTTGAACATTTGAAAAAAAATGTATTGGATTGCAGATTAGGGTTATCAGTAGTGATGGATTACAGCTCTGAGAAATGTTGCTTATTTTATTGAAACTAGCTTTGCTTCTCTCAGTTTTTCCTGCTTTTCCTCAAAATTTTCCTTTCCAAGAAAGAACCTCAAAAACCACATAGCTATCTCACTTTAGTGAACTCATGGAATTACATTTTGCTTCACTAGGAAATTCGGCGAGGGCACTTTTGTTTCCCTCAAAGCCAGTGTTTAACTTCAGAAACCCTCCCAATACACACACAAACAAATAGCAAAGGATATCCACCCCACCTCCCCCTCCCTTTAGTTCAGGATAGCTAGAAAGAGGTTAGAATTTGGTATATTTCAGTTTTTAAAAACTTAGTTATTTCCCCCCAAATGTCATTGCCTTGGCTGCAGAGAGAGAGAAGAAGGGGCAGTATCTGTTTGACTTAATCTTCAGGCCCACTGCTATTCCTTATTATTTGTGTGCCCTGACTTATTTAGGTTGTAAACTTGAGGGCAGAGAATAGTCAAATTAACAATTTGTAAGTCTCTCTGAGGAACTAAAGGGGGTATAAATACCCTAAATAAATAAATAAATGGCTGAAGAGTTTATGTACAAAGGAGAGTGGATCATTTTGCAGGGAGCCCTTAAAATATCAGCATATTCTGAACAATACTTGTGTGCTATAAGCATAACAATCTACTTGGAAGTATTTTAAGTTTTCTATAAAAATCACCTTAAAACACCCATCTCTCTTTTGTATGAAACCCCTTTTTGGTAGCCTTGTGTTGAGATCTGCATGGAAATGAATTTGCACAGCTATGGAGAGGGCATGCCAACATGAATGTACCAACCAACCAAGATTGCTAAATATGTGGATCATATGTGGTGGTTGCTTTATATCTCCCAATTCAATTCAGATCTCACTACAATTTAAAAGAAAAATCAGTGAGAGGAAAAAAGTTATTCTGATATCTCTCACTCACTTCTTCTGGACAACATTCAGCAATCCAATACAACATCTCCAGTGAACAAAATTATAGTTTTTGTATTTCCTATTGGAAGATATTCTTCTTATGATTATTAAGAGTGATAAAACCTAAGTTCAAGAGGGGCAGTGGAATGATTTCCACTAGGGAGAGAAACAGAATAGTTTTCTCTTGACCTGTATATCTTTGCCAGTTTATTAGTCTACTCTTTTTGTGTGTTTCTCCTGCCTCACAAAAAGTATCAAGTCTAATATGAGTAACTAGTGCAGGCAGAGGAAACTTCCATTTTTCTTTTTTGAATTTCTTACTAGATTTTTTTTTTAAAAAAAAAACATTATTGCAATATGCCAAAGAACTTAAAATTATATTTTGCAATGCTAATGAGGCATGGTATATGCAAGACTCGTTTTTTCTCTGTTTAAAACTAAAAAAAAGATTTTAAAGTCAACTTCTCTTTTTTTAAATATGGTGGTAAACTTAGCTAACCTTTCTTGAAATTAATTTCTTTCTTTTTCTCTCATAAATTTTAAAAACTCATAAGGCAAACATAATAAATGTCTGTTAAATAATTGACCTAAGACAAAATGGGATGTAATTTTTCCAGAGGTAGGTTTGTGTAGATGTAATTTAAATAATGGTTGTAATTTGATTTTAATTAATGATTATTTACCAGATGAAAATTTCTTGACAATGTTGAATTTTAAAGCTACTAAAATCATTAAGCCAAAGCAATATGGAAAAAAAAATAGCCTTAGATACAATTTTTTAAAAGACTTTTTTTTTTGGGAGGGGGGTTCTTTCTGCTTGACATCAGGCTCAAAGACAGGCCTAGCAATTACAAAATTATTCTACACATGTCTTTGTTATTTTTATCTCTTTTATAAGGCTATATATTCATGAAAGGTATTATTCTTAATCTAAAAAGAAAGAATAACATTTACTATGTGAAGCTTGTGATTGCTTTTTGCTTCATATATAATCAATTTTTGGTTAAACATAAGATAAGTACACATAGATTTCATCTTCAGCTGAAATGAGATGTTTTCTGCCTTGCTCCTGATGTTTGTTAAAACCCAAGGGAACACATTCCAGGATTTCCAGATGCAACCAATATGCAACTCCTGTCCTCATAGTCTCACATTTCACTGCTGTGGGGACAAGCTGAGTTGTGCTTCCATAATCATAACACTGAAGCACTGAGTTATGGAAGGCACCACCGCCACCACCATTAGCAACAGATCCTTGGCTGTTCCCATCTTCCCTCACATCCCACAAGAGGGCACAGAGGAGAAGAATGTGACTGCACAATTATCTTGGTAGCTATTGTGCACCAGCAACAAAGTGGTAAAGACAGAGTCACTCCCCTTCTCCATGTCTTTGTTCCTTCCAATTCCTCCACTTAGCAAATCTCTGCCCATTTTAAGGGATTAGCCTTTGTCTTTTTCTTCATTTCTGCTGCCTCCTCCACTTGGTCTGGCTGATCTCTTATGAAACCCCTTGAGATTTCTAATAGAACTTTAGGGTTCTGGGAATCCCTGATTGAGGAATTCTGCTTTGGAGTGTCACACAGAAGATGTTTTCAGCCTATACTCCAGAAGAATGAGAAGAGGTCAGGACATCATCATGCCTAGTTATAGAAGATAATTGTAGAAGTCTCCCCCCCCCCTCCTCAGGGGTGAAACAGATGGGGAAAATAAAGTGGCTTCCAGTTGCTTTGAAGGCAGGTGAAATTATAAGATACACACCTTGAAATCAGGTGGAAACTGAAATGAAGCCACACTTCTGGGCTAAAAAACAGAACAAAAAGAAGCTGGATACTCCAGCTCACTGGGGAAAGTGTGCATCTTTGTGCCTGCATATAAACAGCCAGGCATCAGTGTGGGACTGTGGCAAGAAAATAAAGAAAGGAAAAGGAAAGGAAAAGAAAAGAAAAGAAATTGCAACAACTCCAATGGATGTAATTACACTGTACACAAACCAGACAGTCCAACAGAGGGTTATGGAAGGGGGGGGGGCTCCATGACTGTGCTTTGGCAAGGTATCACTCATACACCAATGCACTAGTACCCTGAACCAGTGGAGCATTGCATGTGCAACTGTGTGGCTGATCAAAGGAGTTGCCATCCAATGGAATGGCATTGGGGCAGAACATGGAAGGCAATTGGAAGCTGCAGGTGGTGTGTTTGTGTGATGGTATGCGTGAATGATGGGAAGGTGCCAAAAAAAAAACAACAACCCAGTGGTGCTGCTTGTTGCCACTGCAAAGTGTTCAGCCTTGGAAATGGGCTGCTTGACGGAGGGGTTTAGACCTACTTTCAGAAAACTCAAGATTTAGCTCTTAAGTCTTACAATGCACTAGAAGCATCTCACAAAAAGATGCTTTGGGTGAAATAGACTGCCCCAAAAGGGCAGATTGGGGTCACCCTGGCACTTTTAAACCAGCTTCTGAAAAGGAGCAGTTTTTCAGCACTCTTTTTCACGCTGGCTCTTCCTGGTTGGGACATTGTTGGAGTGGCTTTGGGCTGCATTTCAGGCATGCATTGTATAAACGCCATGTCCTGAACACAGTCCAAAAGTGGACCATTTGTCCCTTCTGTTTCGGGCCTTTGAGGAATCATCAGATCTGCTTAATAAAATTCATATTTAATATTAAAATTAGGCCATTAGTACTGATTTCTGAAATCAGGTTCAGCCTGAGTAGCTTTCCTAACAATTCCATGTAAAGTACTTGTTTCTGACTCCCCAATGGAACTAAAGAGCTTCTAGTGATTTCAAATAATATATACTACTTTGGAACAAAATAGAATGGCTGTTTGAAAGCATAAGGAGAAAAACAAAATTTATCACCAAATTTACTAAAATATGGTAAAGTGCAAGCATTTGAATGATGGCATAGAAAACCATGAAAGGTATTGGAGGAAAATATCACTTAAAATAGCAAATTTGAAGTTTCTCATTGATTCCTTGTACTTTTAAAATTCATTAAACAGTTTTTGCTGTTCAGAAGAACACACAAAATCCCAAGTGTCATTAAAAATACAGGATCATTCTTTCCCTTCTTAGGGACAAGATTAAACAAACTGTGACATCAGAGATATGTGATATATCTCCTGACATCTTTTTTGAAAGCAGTGATGGGTGAGGAAGGAGACGGATCTAGGCCACTCCCATTGGGAAGCGGGGTCTAAACTTTTAATCTTGTACTTTGGTTCTGATTTTCCCATCATATCTAATAGCTTTAGGAGGCAAACAAATCAGAGTTATACTATGAGGAACTCTTCCATCTTACTGGGTGTGATTTAAATCTATCACCTTCCTTTAGTTGCTTTTAATAAAATAGAAAAATGTTAGGAGTTTCTGGATTTCAACACAACTCATGATAACTTTCTGCCATCTTATAAGTGAATTATATTTGACAGTGCAATGTAGGTCATGTTTCCTCAGATATCCCATTGATCACAGGCAAGCATATATATGATAAAAGTGTTAATGGTGCAGCTTTAAAATATATTTAAAAGTGTAGACATACTTTCATAGCCACCCTCTAAATACACTACACAGATGTGCAATTATGTATTAAACTTTAATGTAGCCTTGAGTACAAGAAGAAGTCTGGAGCAGAAGGGTCACCACAAACTTGGCACAAATGGCTGCCTCTCAGCAGCAGTCTAGCAAGTTCATGTGGAGCCAGATTTAGGTTGGGATAGTAGGTGCACCAAACATGGCCAGTAAAATAAATATAAACAAATTAAAGTGATTAAACACACACACACATACAAAGAATATATTTTGGGGGCAAAAATAATGCACAGGCAAGCCTCAACTTGACATGCCATTTATAAGAGAGAAAAATAGACAGTATTCTGTCTTCCTCTGAAATTACAGGTGCCTGTGACAGTTGAAATGTGCTCCAGCAAGGAGATCTGGGCAGCTGCTTCTGGTAGCAGTAGTTTCTCCCCCCCCCCCCACC
This sequence comes from Sceloporus undulatus, assembly GCF_019175285.1. NCBI lineage: Eukaryota > Metazoa > Chordata > Lepidosauria > Squamata > Phrynosomatidae > Sceloporus > Sceloporus undulatus. Next base: position 129,969,061 of record NC_056524.1, on the reverse strand, counting down.
TCAATATTAAAAGAGTTTCCTAATATTATTTTCATTTTTAAAAAATATCTCCTCCAAAAGGAGATGTTAATTTGTTTTACTGTCTTGGCATGTATCAATAAGATAATTCTGATATTAAATACATCACTGGTGGTCCATGGTCAGAACAGAACATGTGGTACTTCTCCTTCTTGTCACTATGGGATAAACCATCCCTTTTGTTGCTCACAACTAGCAGTGGAATATGTAATGCAAATGACTATGTTGGCCAAGTCCATCATTTGGTATTTAATTAAGTTGCACACTTTATATCTTGATTTACTTGGACATATCCATTGACCAATACAAATACAATTAATGAAGCATACAAAGAGAAAACAAGTATAGTTCAATAGTATAAAATATTCTACAAAAAGCTAAAGGTAAGTATTTTAGCCATTTGTTTCTTTACTAATGTGCACAATCTGTTCTAGCTGAGTCAGCATAATAAGAAAGGATTATATCCACATTTCTGTTAGAAAATGCTGTTGAACTCTAATGAAATTGCTGATAAGGATAGAAATTATTAGTCTATGTTCCCACTGCACATTGATTTAATCCACCACAAACACTGACAGTCCTGTTGTTAAACTGCTATAGACTGTGATTAAAATAATAAGGAAAAGGAATAAGAACATAGCTATCATTACACCTTGATTTAAAATGCAATACCAATTCTTGAAAGGATTGTGAAAGTTATCTACTGCCAATTAATTGAAATAGACTTGTAAAAGGAAGGAATTTATGGCAGCAGAAAGAGCATTGTGGTGTAGTTGTCCTGGAATACTGAAGCCATGGGGTGGGGGAGGGAGGTGATAGATCCCTATGAATTTTAATTCACTGATTCCTGTGCCTGGAGTGTCAAGTTTTCTATAATGCAAATTGTGAATAGATGTCCTCAATCACTGAAATAAATTTCCATTAAAAAAAACAGCCAACAACTAAAATAAAACCTATGTCTGAGAAGGAACTTGCAAAATCTGTAACGAACAGTTTGAGTTCCCATTAGTATAATCCGAGACAGGTCTCCTTGCCTGCCTACCTTCCCTTAGCTATCATTTCAAACTGTGTCAAGGCTTAGATTCATAGTTTGAAAAGCATGAGAGGCTTGTATATGTTCCATCTCTACTTAATAAAGAATCAGCATTTCTTTAAATTTCTCCAGACTTTGAACCCAAGGCCTCATCTCCTGTTTCTATATATTTATAGGAGATAATTGCATGGCCATTTTTGCCCTGGTGGTGCATGGGACAGGATCGGAGTGGAACAGGGAAAACAGGTGTTATCACACAGAAAATTGCTGGTGTGCTGCCGCAAGACCATCACACATCCCCTGGGCATGTTCTGCTAGCCAATTTTGGTGGTACGCAAGCTTTCCATACCACCAAAATTGACCACCACAGTGTGCCCAGGGGGTGAGTGATGGTTCAGTAGTAGTGCAGCAGCAATTTTCAGTGTGATAACACCCATTTTTCTCTGTTGCACCCTGATCCCATCTCATGCACGGCCAGGGTAAAAATGGCCATGTGATAATCTCCATATGAATAAGATACTGTATAACTGTGAATGTATATAATGTATATAATGTATAGTATTGTCAGAGGCGAAGCTCCTCTATAACGCTATCAGAATATGAAGAATCCAATGGAGCTTTGAAAGCTTGCATCATGTATTTTCTGTATTTTTGGTTGGTCCAATAAAGTTATCACTGTTTTGTGGATTTTGGATATTGTTGTATTCTGCTGTGAAGCCAACCCATGGATATGCTTTCTCTATAACATGGAAGACACAAAAGCTGAACTTAGGGCTGGAATACACAGCCCTTAAAAGATGCCTTCAGGACATCTTCAGAATGTGGCATTTACACACTGCATGCTCTGATGACACCCTGAAGCCACCCAGAAGCTGGGCAGCCACCCAGAGGTAGGCATCTTCAAGATGTTCTGGTAGTGTGGCATTTAGACACCAGACACTACTGGAGTATCTTGGACCTTTAATCACAGCAACATTTTTGAAGACATCAGAATTCATACAATGGGGATTCTTCCATATTCAGCAAATGATTTTTAAGACTGCTATAGAAACATGGCACAGCTGCCAAAGATGCTTTTTCCACTGTCCCAAATGGAGCGGATCTTTGCTGCTCCTTTTTGGCCCTGGCTCAAGGCAGATTGGGGCTGCGGTGTGTGATTACTGTGGCCACAATCCGTCTTCGGAAGGGGTGGCTTGAAGCCTCCCCTTTCTCCCTGTCTGTTTTCCCCCTTAGCTACAGGGAGCCAGCTGTTTAAATAGATTATAACAAACCTTATGTTTCAGAGACAATAGCAACTATTCAGTACTTGGCTTGGTCATGGGTCATCACACAAATTTTAACCAACCAGATGTCACTGAGCAGAATGCTTATAGCATGAAAACATATGTTTTGTTCTCTAACATTTTATTCTTAGATGTTCTTCAT
>NC_056524.1:129960793-129966575 GCF_019175285.1 Sceloporus undulatus | reverse complement strand
TTCTTCTGTCTTGATTTCCTTTTTCAAATTTATGTGTTATAATTATTTCATTTCTTCTGTCTTGATTTCCTTTTTCAAATTTATGTGTTATAATTATTATTTGCAAGATCAGAGTGGCAAAATACAAAGGAAACATTAACTCTAGCCTCTTGTTATTCTTGTGGACCATTAATTACAGCAGCATTTTTGAAGACATCAGAATTCATACAATGGGGCTTCTTCCATTTTCAGCAAATAGTTTTTAAGACTTCCACTTTTTACAGTAGCTTTTGCAACATCAAAACAAACAAACAACAACAACAAAAACCCCACCAAATCCAGAGGATAAGAAACTATGTATAGTATCAGTATATCTGAACCATGCAGACTGAACTGTCACCTCTCCTTCAGGAAATGAATAGAAAAGCTGGCTTTAAGTAGCAGATACAGAAAGCAGATCTGTAAACCATATTTCAGTCTCTAACTGAAATGGAACCATATGAACTATTGTCCTCAGAAAGTAGTATGTGAGAGCATAGTTTAGGAAGTTTTATTTTATATTTTAAAAACTTTACTAGAACCCAGGTGGCTTATAATAAAACAGGGTAAAAGAAATAAACTTAAAACATGAAATAACTGCACACGCAAAATATTTTTTAAAAGTGAATAAAATAAACACATAGTAGTCATCTAGTTAAAAGCTCCTTCCAATCAGTTGATAAATTCACTAAATTAAAAAACTTTTGCCACCAACAAAAAATAAAAATAAAATAAAATAGCAAACAATCAAAATGGGGAGAAAATCAGTCTAATTTCTCTTGACAGGAAGTTCCAGAATCTGGGATGATCCATTAAGAAAGTTCTCTCTTGCTTCCCTACCAAATGGACCTTGGAGGGTAATGGTACCAAGAGAAGCACTTCCCTTGAAGAACAAAAAATATGGGCAAGTTGGTCCTCGCAGTCTGGTGCTTAAATTAGCCAGATCCAAGTTATACTGGGCTTTTTAGGTGAAGGGGATCCTCTGTCCCCCAAGATGGGTGTGGTTTTGTATGACTCCATACTCTTCTAAAACAAAAACATGTGCATTGGTTGCAGCAACAAACTTTAATTAACACCTCTCAGACTCCAAACATAAAGCTGGTCTTCCTTCAGACTTTTCCAATAAATGAACAAAACTCAGCAAAGTCCACGTTCTATTTTCGAACCGTCTGTTTGCAAAGATTAATGGCAGCTTGAAAGCACTTCTCTGCCACCTCAATTAGCCTTCTTTAATATGGCTGGGCCAGGCCCTCCTCCCACTGTTGACCCTTTTCATCCAACCACATTCCCTCTAAGTTGTCTTCTTCCTGGGCTTGACTCCCTATCTCTGGTGTCTGAAGCCATGGGTCCAGTTCTCCCTCCCACTGAGGGTCTCTTAAATGAATAGGTCCTTTGTTCCCAGTCATCTGGGAACTTCTCGTGAACCATAAGGGGTTAATCAAAGGGAGGTACATGCTAATGAGAGCTGACATGACATGCTAATGAGCTGTGACATCATAGCTGATGCAAGGTCTAACTGACCAATCAGAGAGTTGGACTGCAAGATTCAAGAACTTTTTATGGAAAATCTTTAAAAAGGCTTGTGCAGTCATGCGGTCCTTTGTCTCTCTCCCTCTCTCCTCTGGGGGGGGGAACCATGCTTTCCTTTGTTCTCCATCTTGGCTTTGTTTGGGGAAACCAGCTGTGTGCTTGCACACAGGCAAAGTGATGCCAGTGGAGTTAGGCCATGAGGGCAGCTCCTGGTATCTGAAAAACTCAACACGGACTACAAATCCCATCACTGTGTGAGTAGCTCAGGAAAAATGTGTTAGTTAGTGCGTCTAGGCTTTTTATTATGTTTTTATCCAAAATAGCTTGCCTGAAATGAATATCTTTGTAACTGTGTTTTCTGACCTGCACAGCAAGGAGGCCTGGCATGAGTGATACTTTTCTATTCTATGCTATTTCTTTAAAATAAACTTCTTTCTTTTAAAAGCATCTGCTGTCTATCTCTACTCCTATACACGTGCCTGAACTTGGCTACTGATTGCTCTGGGTTAGTACAGAAAGAAACTAGAGGTCCCAGCAAGTCTCAGTGTATGCTGGGGGGGAATTTGGACAATTCACTGAGTGGTGGCAGCAGAAGAAAAGTTGTTTTTAAGAGACTCCCTGTGAGTAATAGTCACGCACAGGGCTTTGCCCTCAGGGATCATCACAGTCCCTAATCCCAGTGAATCAGTAGGGTCCACTGTACTGATGTGGACAGGATCTTTGAAGAAGTGAGGGCCATCACATGCATACTGGATCCTTACCCTTCCTGGTTTCTGAAAGCAGCTTGAGGAGGACTGACCAAATGAGTAAGGGGTGTGGTGAATATCTCACTGCAGCAAGACAGATTTCCATCCTGCCTAAAGGAAACTGTGAAAAAAGACCTCCTTGGATCCCATAATTCTGGATAACTATTGTCCAGTCTCTAATATTCCATTCTGGAGTGAGTGGTGGTCCAATTCAATCTGGCTTCAGACCTGGCTATGGGACAGAAGCAGCTTGACATATGCAGGGAACTGGACAGGGGGAGTGTGTGTCTGTTGGTCCTGCTAAACCTCTGAGCAGCTTTCGATACTATGTACCATGGCATTCTTCTGAGCAACCTTTCTGGGATGGGACTTAAGGACACTATTATTCAGTAGTTCCAGTCTTTCCTGGAGGGGCAAACCCAGAAGATGGTATTAGGGGACTCCTGTTTGACTCCTGTGCTGTTCACTTGTGGAGTCCCACAGGGTTCTGTTTTGCCCCCTTGTTATTTAACCTCTACATGAAACTGCTGGGAGAGGTCATCTGGAAATTTGGCATGCAGTGTCACCAGTATGTGAATGACACTCAACTCTATCTCTCCTTTCCATCTGATTCCAAGGAAGCTGTTTCTGTACCTAACCAATGTCTGCTGTCAGCAATGAACTGGATGATCGCAAACAAATTGAAACTTAATCCAATCCAGAAGACAAAGATCCTCCTGTTCAGTCATAAGGTAGATCAGAGAATAAGGACTTTGCTTTTGTTGGATGGGTTATACTGGTCCTGAAAACTCAGGCTCATAGCTTAGGTGTGTTTCTTGATTCAACTCTGAGCTTGAATGCCAAGGGTTCAGCAGGGGCCAGGAGTGCATTTGCACAGCTAAAACTAGTGTGCCAACTGTGCCCATTCCTTGAGACATCAGATCTGGCTATGCTGACATGTGCCTTGATTACATCCCATTTGGATTACTGTAACATACTCCACATGAGGTTTCCTTTGGAAACTGTTGGGAAACTTAGTGGGGTCAAAATGCCACAGCCAGAATGCAGACTGGGTGGCTTTTATATGGGGTATGTGTTTTAAGTCATGTTTTTAAACTTTTGTATGCTTTAATCTTAATTTTGCACTGTATTAATTAGATTATTTTAATTGTTTTTAAAGTATTTTTTATCTTATAAGCTGCCTTGGGTCCCTTTTTAGGAGAAAGATGGCGTAAAATTGATTGATTGATTGATTGATTGATTAAATTTCAATCAGTGTTTTCTGTTCAGTGTAGATTTTTCTTATGCCCTTTGGTCAGTTAAATATATATAGTAAGACTTAGCACACAAACATCACACATAAAGACATAAGGATAGCAGACAAAAGCAGTAGACTAATTTTAAAATATTAAACCAAACAGGGTGCTGCAAAACATTCTGTATCCATTTGTCTGCAAATACCATCTGAGGAGGCTACCATGCCTCCATAGACTTCCATGCAGGTCTGTGGAAAAACTGAAATTTGTATGAGCATTTTGATTTCCTAGTGGTAGTTGATGAAAAGCATGGAAATTTCCATTTCATGCAGGTTCAATTCAAATTGGAATCAGGCCTGAGTCTGAATCAAATTGGTACCCAATCCAAATAAATGAATCAGGCCCCAAATAAAATTTAGAAGACCTTACACTATCCTTGTTTGTTTTGTTACCACAAAATTCCATTTAACTTTCTTGTACAAATGTAACTACAGGCTGTGATGGTGACCAGTAGGTTTTCCATTGCATATTAAACATTTTGATCACAGAAAACTTTTGGAAACATAACACTTACCTAAGCCATGCCTATGAGTTGACATTGGAGGCAAAATAGTCCATGCCTTTGTCTTTGGATTGTAACATTCAACAGTGTTTAATGTCTTTAAACCATCCCGGCCTCCGATAACAAAGAGCTTGTCATCAATGACAGCCACACCAAACTGAAGTCTTCTGCCATTCATCACTCCAGCTTGGATCCATATATTTGTCCTGAGATCATACTTCTCTAGGGTGGTAGCACCTGCTGAGAAACATCAATGGTGCAATTAATAGGAGCATTTCTGCACAAAACTCTATACCTGGTTTATAGACAGAAGCAATAATACAATTCATCTCTTCCTTTTTTTTTCAATTGAGAAAACAATGTATGTGATAACATATGATTATGTTTTAGTTTTATATAGAAGTGTGTGTGTGGTGTTGGTGGTGGGGGGTTAATCCAGGCAAAATTCTGAATCCAAATAGTAGCACACACAAACTTTCTGACTTTTTTCAGTGTCCAGAAGCTGAACTTTGTAAATTGTACTACCCACCTTTTCTTGAAAACTAGCTAATTGGGATATGGAAGACAGTAGTTATGTTTAATTTAAAATGGTGGAATTCACATTTCATTGAAGCCCCCTCTTTCCTCATATTTTCTTTGCCTTTGAACCTCTATCTAAAGCCTGTGTTTAAAGATTTTTTTATCCCTTTTTTCCTGCTACAGCTCCACCCACTTGACTCAGGGCTTTTTATATCACTGGTGCAGATGTAAGATGTGTTGCAGCTACTTTCATGGTTTAAATGCAGATGAGAAGTGGCTAGAACCTGTTCACAGTCTCAATTAACAGAAAATAAAATAATGCATTCCACATTTTTGTAGGAAGGACATCTAAATGAGCTGAATTTAAAATACTCTGGTGAGGGGGGATGACTAGTATCAACTGAACTCCTCATGTGTTTTGTTTTCACACTCACACATCGAAACCATGCTTCCTTTCCAACCATTAATTGCCCCACGGAGAAAACTGCATTCATTATAGTTTGCAATTAAAGGTTTCTAATCTATTTCCTTATAGAGTGATAAAAAGTTATTTTGTATAATATATGTTTATTTTAGAATGAAGGTTCTTTAGAAAATAAGCAGCACTCATCTAAGCAAAAATAAACTTTGTTAAAGCTAAAGTTTTTTTAATAAAAAGTATAATTTGAATTCTATTTGTATCCCAGGGTAACAGCACAATAATAATCTAGATGCCCAACTGGATGTATTAAATTCCCTTCTAATTTGCTAGGCTACAAGAAATATGAACTGATTTGTGCATTCAATTATCTTAAAGTGGTTTTTTTCTCACAGTCCTTAATTCAAAACTGAAACTTTATACAAATGAATTAATTCACTAATTAGAACAGACCAAGTACAACACTCTTTAGTTTAGTTTTTTATTGTACGGCTAAGTATACGCACATGATAGACATTTGTTGCAAGTTTCATGGATTGTGCTGTCTATGACTAACTTCTTGACTTTAAAGATAGCAAAACAACTGAAACTAGAAGTTGTGTCTTTGTGTATTTTGAATACAAAATAGCTAAACAACTGAAACATTTTAATTGTGAATTAGTTTTGGTATTATAATGTATAAATTAGAGCTTAACTTTAATGCTATAGGTTTGATGTGCAAAGGTGATGAAATTTTCCTCATCCCTCTTGCACC